>NW_019154155.1:6394671-6566971 GCF_002288905.1 Enhydra lutris kenyoni | reverse complement strand
AATTAACTGCAAGGCTAAAGAATCATGGGGAGAAAGCCATGAGTTCCGTGCTTTGCTTTCTCCTCCTTTGGAATTACGCTGCTCTCCTTGGTATTGAAACTGTACTCCTTGGTAGGTGAACTTGGTCCTGGCTGGGCTTCTTGTTGATCTTCTGGGGGAGGGGCCTGTTGTAGTGATTCTCAAGTGTCTTTGCCCCGGGTGGAGTTGCACCCGCCCTTACCAGGGGCCGGGCTGAGTAATCCGCTCGGGTTTGCTTTCGGGAGCTTTTGTTCCCTGAGCGCTCTCCGTAGAGTTCCGGAGGGCGGGAATGAAGATGGCGGCCTCCCAGTCTCCGGCCCGGAGGAGCCGAGAGCCCGGGGCCCCACTCCTCAGTGCGCCCTCAGAGAACAGCGCCGATTTACTCCCGTCACCCTGCCTCCGGCCGCGCTCCGAGCTGACCGAGCCTGCAACCGGTTCAAGGTAACTCCGAGCTTAGAGCTTACTCCTCGGCTCTGTCTCTGTAGCCGGCTTCCCTGTTCTAATACCTGTAAGCTCTGCGACACTCAGACACCCCTGATCCTTCTGTGACCCTGCGGGACCTGAGGCCACGCTGACCCTGCGTGGGCTTCACCCCGGTTAAGCCTCTGGAGCGATGTCCCTCAGCGGAACAGACTTTTAAAAGTCCCGATTTTGTGCTCCGTTGCTCCGCCGCTTGCCGGGAGCCGGCCCCTCCCCCCGCGGTCTATCTTCCCGTCGCTTTGGATTCACTTCTCCGCCCGTCCTACCTTTCAGAAAGTGGTTGATTTTCTGTTTCTAGAGTTGCTGTTCTTCTTCTCTTCGATCTCTCGTTGGATTTGTAGGTGTTTGCAATCTTTAGATAAGCTATCTAGCTGATCTCCCACTACCTGAAGTAGTCTCAGCCTGCTACTTCGCCATCTTGACTCCTCCCCCCAGGGATGTTTTTAAAATTAAGTGAAATATGGCTCCTGGGTGGCTCAGTTGGTTAAGTGACTGACTTTGGCTCCGGTCACGATCCTGGAGTCCCAGGATCTAGTCCCACATTGGGCTCCCTGCTTGGTAGGGAGTCTGCTTCTCCTGCTGACCTTTCTCCACTCATGCTCTCTCTCATTCTCTCTCTCTCTCCCAAATAAATAAAATCTTAAAAAAAAAAAAAAAAATTCAGGGGCGCCTGGGTGGCTCAGTGGGTTAAATCCTCTGCCTTCAGCTCGGGTCATGATCCCGGGGTCCTGGGATCGAGCCCCGCATCTGGCTCTCCGCTTGGTGGGGAGTCTGCTTCCCCCTCTCTCTCTCTGCCTGCCTCTCTGCCTACTTGTGATCTCTCTCTCTGTCAAATAAATAATAAAAAAGTCTTTAAAAAAAAAATTCAGTGAAATAGGGGCGCCTGGGTGGCTCAGTGGGTTAAAGTCTCTGCCTTCAGCTCAGGTCATGATCCCAGAGTCTTGGGATCGAGCCCCGCATCAGGCTTTCTGCTCAGCGGGGAGCCTGCTTCCTCCTCTGTCTCTCTCTGCCTGCATCTCTGCCTACTTGTGATCTCTGTCTGTCAAATAAATAAAATCTTAAAAAAAAAAAAAGTAAGTCTTTAAAAAAATAAATAAAATAAAATTAAGCAAAATAGTAGTCTGTACCTAGGTAGTGACAGTGGAGATAAAAGTGGGTAGATTGACCGGTGGTTTAAGAAGATAGAACTCACAGGGCTTGGTAATTGAAGGTGATGCTAGGTAATCCTGTTTCTTAATTTCGGGAAGTCAGGCAGTATACAATGAGAGTGGTGTTGCATTTGAGCTAGGAATGCTCAGATGATGTTTCACATGTGTTCTTTAGCCCAAGAGAGAGGGGTCGGCTGTAGATTCAGATTCAGGGTCATCACTGTAGACAGCACAGTTACAGCCCTAGGGTGAGAGTGGGGTCACTGCTGAGAGTTGGAAGGGAAAGAAAAGCCAGAGATGGAAGGCAGCCACATAGGGAAGACTAGAGGAGGAGGAAGATCAGGAGAGAGAAGTATCCTGAGCGTTTTAAGGAGGCCTGCAGCATCTGCAGAGGCAGAGATGCCAGAGAAAGAGGCTGGGACGTTCCATTGGGAAGTAGCACTGGAGAGGGTATTGGTGCCCTCATTTGTTGGGTATGAGGGGTGTGGGATTGCACAAGGTGAGGAGGTGGATCTTGGATGTAGCAGGCACTTAGGAGTTGATCTGACAAGGAGGAAGGCAGTGTCCAGAGGGGAAGGGATCGATGGACTGTTTGTTCCTTCTTCCTAGAGAAGTGCTTAAAGCATATTTAACTGCTGTCTAAATAAGACTGCCTATAACTGTATTTAAATTTTGTTTTTGTTTTTTGTTTTGGTCTGGTTTTTGTTTGTATTGGGGTTTTTTTGGTACTGGTTTCTTAAGCTTTAAGGATTTAGTATATTAAATTGGTTTTTAGAATTAGAAGAAATAAACACAGGGAGAGATTTTCAGAAATTTTTGAAACAAAATTTAAAAAACCTTTCATCTCAGAAATAATATATAAAATTGGTCATTACCAGAGTGTGAAGGGGTGGAGAAACCACATTCTCACCTACCGATGTGGGGCATATAATTGGTCCCAGCAGGGCTTTTCAATCTTCTCCCTCCTGGCATTGTGGGCCAGATCATTTGTAGCATGTATAACAGCATCCCTAACTTCTGCACCAGATGCCATAAGTACCCACCCTTTAACAACCAGAAATGTCTCCATACATTGCCTGAATTCCCCTGGGGGGCAAAACCACCCCAGTGGGAACCACTGAGTTACATTCTTTTGAAGGGCATATTTGTCAGCTATTCCATGAGATGCATGCCCTTTGACCTAGCACTTGCACAGCTTAAAAACCTACTCTGTAGAAATACTGTCTGGAGTGGTAGCATACCAGATGGCCTTGTTTTTGTAGGAAAGCTTACTGGCTTGCCCTGGTCCTTTACAATATGTTATTTAATTTCAGCCTCAATGTTGTGAGGCAGAAGTACTGTGATCCCCTTTCAACAAATGGAAACAGTGAGACTCAGAATTAGGGACTTACTTGACGTCCCTTAGCCGGTAAATAAATAACAGGAGAGAGAACATAGATGTAGGTGTTCTTACTCTGGAAATGGTCTTTGAATTGTGTCCAGGTCCATCTTAAATTTGCTGAATTCAAATTTGTATCTATGCTCAATTAGTCTCCTTTAAAGCAGTCTTCTAGGGAAATGTTGAAATTACTTTGTGGTGCTGGGAGACTTGATCTGAAGAATGGAGCATGCTAGAGCTTAGGAAGGCCTGGTGTTTGCTCTGACTTGGAACAGAAGTATCTTTTTTTTAGAGTTGCCCATTTCCGTAGGAGTCAGGGATGAAATTGTAGTACAGATTTCAGTACTGTTCACTGAGTGAAAGAGGCATACCACTGTTTGTTTACTTAACAGTTTGTAACTCTTGGTGAGACCCTATGCCAAGTTTTTTTCTCCCTCTCCAACATTCTTGTCCTTCTCTTCACAGAAATTCCCAAGCTCACATGTGGAGAAAGGGACAAACACAGATTGGTAGTTAACTTATCTTACAGCTAAGTAATTACTGTTCCTTTTTTCCCTGTCGTAGGCCTGTAAAAGAGGGAATTCTGATATTGTACGACTTGTAATCGAATGTGGAGCTGACTGCAATATTTTGTCAAAGCACCAAAACAGCGCACTGCATTTTGCAAAGCAGTGTAACAACGTGTTGGTGTACGACTTGCTGAAGAATCATTTAGAGACGTAAGTGTGAGCGAGTGTGCCATGGTTAAGTCACAGAGTCTGTGTGGACACATCATGTGTATAATTGCTCAGATGAAGATTGTTAAGTGGAAGTCATGACAGGTTTCTGTTCTCAAAATACCATAAATTTAATAAGCGGCATATGAATTACTTTCCTGACAGTTATTGAGGTCTCAAACTTTAAAATTTAACACTGTCACTCCTAGATAGGAGTATCTCCTTAAAAATCTTAATTATGCTCATAATTTGACTCATGCTTTCTTAAAACTAATCTGTATTTTTTTTTAATAGACATGATTTTTTCAAGCAGTTTTAGATTCACAGTGAAGTTGAGCTAAAAGTACAGAGTTCCTACATATCCTCTGCTTCCATACATGCACAACCTCCCCTACTAACATCTGTCCACGAGTGGTGCATTTGCTAAAACCAATGAACCTGCATTGACAGTTACCATCCAGAGTCCATGGGTTTATATTAGGGTACACCTTGGTGTTGCGCATTTTGGAGTTTTGACAAATGTATAATGACGTGTACCCACCATTAGTGTCATACAGAATAGCACTGCCCTAAAAATCCTCTGTGCTTTGCCTGTTCATCCCTTCCTGCCCCTGCCCCCCGACCCATGGCAATCACTGATCTTTTTGCTCTCTCCATTGTTTTGCTTTTTCCAGAATGTCATGCAGATGGAATCATAGTACTTGGCCCTTTTCAGACTGGCATCTTTCACTTAGTAATATGCATTAAAGATTCCTCCATGTCTTTTTTTTTTTAATTTGTTTGCTTTAATTCCAGTTAGTTAACATAGTATTATATTTCAGCTGTACAATATAGTTTCCAGTTAGTTAACATAGTATTCTATTTCAGCTGTACAATATAGTGATTCAGCAACTCTCTATATTACTCAGTGCTCATCACTCTTAATCCCCTTCACTGATTTCTCCCATCCCCCCATCCCCCCACCCACCTCCCCTGTGGGAACCATCAGTTTGTTCTCCATAGTTGTCTGTTTTTTTGATTTGTCTCTTTATTTTTCCTTTGTTCATTTGTTTTGTTTCTTAAATTCCACATGAGTGAAATCATATGGTTTTTGTCTGACTTATTTCACTTAGCATTATACTTTCTTGATCCATCCATGTTGTTGCAAATGACAAGATTTCATTTTTTATGGCTGAATAATTTACATACTACCTCTTTATCCATTTATCATCTATCGATGGACACTTGGCTGCTTCCATAATTTGGCTATTGTAAATAATACTAAAATAATACTGTATAAACATAGCGGTCCACCATGTTTTCGTGGCTTAGCTTATTTCTTTCTAATGCTGAACAGTATTCCATTGTCTGGATATACCACAGTTTATCTGTTCAAGTTCATTCTTTTTCAGATGAATTCTAAATCATTTTATTTTAATTGAAAATCACACAAGTAACTTAGCTTTTTCCTTAAGAATTATTCTGGCTTGGGGCGCCTGGGTGGCTCAATGGGTTAAAGCCTCTGCTTTCGGCTCAGGTCATGATCCCAGGGTCCTGGGATTGAGCCCCGCATCGGGCTCTCTGCTCAGCGGGGAGCCTGCTTCCTCCTCTCTCTCTGCCTGCTTCTCTGCCTGCTTCTCTGCCTACTTGTGATCTCTGTCAAATAAATAAATAAAATATTTAAAAAAAAAAGAATTATTCTGGCTTACTCTGTCATCAAAAAGAATAAAATCTTGCCATTTGCAACTATGTGGAGGGAACTAGAAGGTATTACGCTAAGCAAAATAAGTCAGTCAGACAAATACATGATTTCACTCGTGGAATTTAAGAAACAAAACAGATGAACATAGGGGAAAGGAAGGAAAAAATAAGATGAAAATTGAGAGGGAGGCAAACCACCAGAGAGGCTGAACTCTAGGAAACAAACTGAAGGTTGCTGGAAGGGAGATGAGTGTGTGGGGCGGGGGTGGGGAATAAGCAGGTGACAGTAAGGAGGGCACTTGATGTAATGAGCACTGGGTGTTATATGCAACTGATGAAACACTAAATTCTGCCTCTGAAACAAATTTAAAAAAAATTATTTTGGGGGCGCCTGGGTGGCTCAGTGGGTTAAAGCCTCTGCCTTCGGCTCAGGTCATGATCCCAGGGTCCTGGGATCGAGTCCCACATCAGGCTGTCTGCAGGGAGCCTGCTTCCTCTTCTCTCTCTCTCTGCCTGCCTCTCTGCCTACTTGTCATCTCTGTCTGTCAAATAAATAGATAAAATCTTTAAAAAATAAATAAAATGGTGAAAAAAAAATAAAAGGTTTTGAACTTGATGGGGTTTCTATATTAAAAAAAAAATTATTTTGACAACACGTAACAGAAACGTCACAAACAGTTGTTAACACGAGTAAGATGTTTATTGTTCAAAATAACAGGGAGTCTAGAGGTATGACTTGGATCTTCATGCCTGCATGATTGTTACTCCAATTCCAGGATCTATATTCTAGGCAGAAAGTAAGGTAAATTTCAGACGAGAGAGAAAAAACAAACCAAAAATGGCACGTACGTCGTGAGTCTGTCCAGCCTTTGCTGGGAGCTTTACCCAACCCGTAATTTCTCTGTGTGTCCATGACCCAATACAGTGGATTTCCACTCCTAAAACCTGAATATCTTGGGAAAACCAAATGAGTTGGTTACCTTCCTGCAAGATAGTTTAAAAATATTTTCTGAATTAGCACTAATCTGCCTTAGCATCTTATTTAACTGTCTTCTAAACTAAATACTATAAAGTGTGTGTGTGTGTGTGTGTGTGTGTGTGTGTGTTTGTGGCACTTCTCAAATTTATTGTTCAGTAGAATTTTCATTTTCATTAGACAAATAAGTATTGAGTGCTCTCTGTACGCCAGGAACTATTCAGAAGACTGGGAAGATGGAGAAGCAGCCGGGGCGGGGGGGGGAAGACTGGCCCTCTTAGAGCCTAAATTCCCTGTGGCAACACAGACAGTAAGAGTGTTGTCAGATGCTAAGTGCTAACGAAAAATACACCAGGGAAGCAGGATGAGTAGGAAGTTACATTTATTTTAAAGGTTGATTTGGGAAGGCCTCATGTATTCAGCAGTTTGATAATATGACTCATGGTTATTTTCTACATTAATATTAACAACTCTTACTATACTTTTTGCCTAGACTGTCAAGAGTAGCAGAAGAAACAATAAGGGATTACTTTGAAGCACGTCTTGCTCTATTAGAACCAATTTTCCCAATAGCATGTCATCGTCTCTGTGAGGGGCCAGATTTTTCAACAGATTTCAATTACAAACCCCCACAGAACATACCAGAAGGTAAGCCCATGTTTTTCTGTTTGAAAATTGACACTGTAAATATCAGCTGATTTCTAATCACATGAGATTGGGCCTGTTTAGGGTGGTATGGCCATAGACTGTCAGCTGATTTTTAAGTAGAACTCTGTGAACATATCTTCACAGAATCCCATTATGTATAATAATTATGTAAAATAGTTAACAGCAGAGCTACTCTGTCAGAAAAAGGTGACCCAGCTGATACCTACCATCCCAGGTGACTTTGAGGGATCCACGGAGCACTGTTAGCACTTGTTTAAAAACCATAGGGGTGCCTGGGTGGCTCAGCCAGTTAAGCATCTGACTCCTCATTTTGGGTCAGGTCATGATCTCAAGGGTCGTGAGATTGAGCCCTGAGTTGGGCTCTGTGCACAGCAAGGGAGTCTGCTTGAGATTTTCTTTCTGTCCTTCCACCCCCCCTCAAATAAATCTTAAATTTTTTTTTAAAATGAAAAAGCATGGAAGTTAGAACTGTTCTTCCTGCCTTGGGTCTTGAAAAAAGTATGGAAGTTGGATCTTAATTATTGTACTAACTTTTGTTAAACTTGATTAAAATAAAAAGTCAGTGTCTTGACCCACAGGAAAGTTGACTAGCAGGAGGTGGAAACTTTAGTTCTGGTTCCTAACCTCTCCTTAACAGCTGCTCTGCAGGCAAGACCATGACATGGGCATGGCCCTTCTCCAGGACAGGGACACAGCATAAACTGTTTAAGTGGAAAGAACACTGCCTTCATGAAAGTAGGAAACTGGGTTCTGGCTTTTTTGTTAAGAAAAAACATCCATTAAAAAAAATACATATTGGGTGCTTGGGTGGCCCAGTTGATTAAGCATCTGCCTTTGGCTCAGGTCATGATCTCAGGGTCCTGGGATCGAGTCCTGCATCTGTGCTTTAGCAGGGAGTCTGCTTCTCCTTTTCACTCTGACTCTGGCCACCAGCCCTTGCTTCATTCTCTCTCAAATAAAGAAATAAATCTTTATATATATATATATGTAATTAATGAAAATTTAATTAAAGACACCAATTACATAACACCTGTGTTTAGTGAACTTGACATTGAAGAATCACTTGTGGCTTCAACTGTCCAAGTGGATAGTTTGCATTGCTGAGTAGTGAGCACAAGGTTGGGGAACAGGGTGTAGGGGTTGCTGAGCTGATCTGGGCCAGCCTCCCAGCATTCACAACTTACGGGCTTCAGTGCACCTGGACTGTCTTAGGGTTACTAATTTTTTTTCTGCACATACACAGTGTGGCTAACAGAAATCTTCTCTATCTGAAATCTTACCAAAGATGCCTTGTCATCCTGATACAAGATCCTGATAGGTTTTCCTGACCCTTGCTAGTCAGTGTGGTCTCAGACTGCTCTGAGAGCTTGTTAGAGATGCAGACTCTCAGGCCCACCCAGACCTGACTCTCAGTTGACACCTTGGTTAAGATCTCAGGTGATTTATGAACACACTCAAGTTTGAGAAGCACTGGCCTTGGTTCCTTGAGGGGATTGTGATTGTGTTTAACACCTAGTTTGGCTGGAGAAAACGTTTATACTGATAGCATGAAACAACTGCCAGCAAATTGATTAGGGTTCCTCATGTCATAGTAGGTCTGTGAAATTCAAGTACTTGTCAGAGTAGAGCTAATGAACACAGCTTCCTTAGATATAACTGATTTTGGTTAGAATAAACAGCACCTGAATGAAGGATTTTCAAATAGGATTTTTCACTGTAGACCACTAGTCCCCATTCAGGTCATTTTGAAGAGTTACCACCACTCTCCTCTATAGAGAGAGTAACAAATACCTCAACTTCTGTCCCAGATCAGATGCTCATTCATAGTGGAGCTGAGGGGAAAAAGACAAGAAACAGTCCCTATATTGTGTGTAGGCCTTTTCAAAGAACCTCAGTACTTTGGGGGCAGGTGTGGGGTGGGTATAGCATTTTAAGTAATCAGTATGACAAACCTTAAATAGCTTCAAAAGGAGAAGAAAGAGAGCTAGGGGTGAATCAGTGTGTCCTCCTTTCCCTGGGACCAGAACAATAAAAGCCAATGGTTCCTTGGGGGTCTCTTTTATGAAGCCTCCTCTTGTTTATAATTGGGCTGGATCAGTGTTTTTTCATCTTAAAAAATGGCTTATCAGAAAGGTCATAGAGTTCATGTATCTATTTTCTGTTATAATAAAAGTATAGTTTTGTTCAGAAAAATGAGTCATGCAGAATATTTTGGATATTCAGTGAAAGCTTCAAATTTCACAGTCCCCACCCTACCCCACCCTGCCAAAATAATGGTATAGAAGTTTGCATCCAAGGACATTTTACATATTCAGCAGCAACTTTTACCCTTTAAGACCAAAATTAATGTAGAAAGCATATTTTAAAAAATTTGTTCCCTGAGCTGTCAGTAGGGATCACTTGGACAAAAAAATAGAAAGGGTCTGTGGTTTGAAAAATGCTAGGTAACACCAAGTTTTGAAATTGGGACTCAGATTGTCTGGTATGAGTGGGCATCAGGCAGGGTGTGTTCCACCAGGCTTACTGAGGGGACCACTCCCAACTTTTACAGGTGCGCCTTCTTCAGAGTTGAAAGATGGCCATGGTAGGGTTGATACTAAAATCTATGTTTACATCTCCCTTATTCAGGCTCTGGTATCCTGCTGTTTATTTTCCATGCCAACTTTTTGGGTAAAGAAGTTATTGCCCGGCTCTGTGGACCATGTAGTGTACAAGCTGTAGTTTTAAATGATAAATTTCAACTTCCAGTTTTTCTGGTAAGATTTTCTGTAGTTCATTACTGAAAAATACATTCTTCTAATCCAGAAGCACAGATGACTTTTAATGGTGTGTTTTAATAAAATATGTTAATTACAACTAAGCCAATTGGAAATAAGACAATAACCCATAATTATAAAGTAAAATTTTCCTAAATTTTGTAAGAGTCTGGATTTCTCATGTTTGATATATATGCCTTAAGTTATATTTATCATAATGTCTTAGAACATTCTGAATATAAATTCTTAAGGTATAAGAAATGTACTGTCTGATTTTTTAAAATATTCTGCCTTTTCCCACCATTATAATTACAAACATTCACCTAAAGGAAATTTAGAGAATTTTAAAAATATACCCATTCTGTGATTCAAATACCTAGAACATGGGTGTATTTATGCCTAGTTTTAATGTGTGTAGCTTTACGTAACCATTATACTTTAATTTTGGTTTATAATAAAATATTAGCAGCTATATAATTTTAACAAAAAAATAGTCTTGAAGAACCTGTGTGTATGTTTCCTTTTCTATACTTAGAATTCTTTCCTTAGGCTGACTTAAGCAAAATCAACTGTTTATGAAGATTTTTAACACTCATGCTTTATATGGCTATCCATACACATTATACAAGCTAATCCAATCCTAAAGATTTATCTGGTTGCTGTTTTTGCAGATATATCTTACAAGCTTTTTTGTCATTTGTATCTTTTTAATAAATCAAGAGAAAAGTAATCAGCAAATCGATCTAAAGTATAAAATTTGTGTTCTCTTTTACGTCTTTGGATTCTGAAATGTTTTAAGATACAATGATGTTCTTCGATGTAGAAGTTTGAGAGAACACTGACTGGTTGGTCTCTCTCCCTAGGACAGTCATTTTGTTTACTCGTTCAGCCCTGCTGCAGGCCTCAATAAACTCTTCATAAGGTTGACGGAAGCGCCTTCTGCCAAGGTGAAAACCCTTTCCTTACATTTAGTGCAGCTACTCATATTGCTACTTCAGATTACTTTATCGGCAGAAAAAAATTCCAATGCTGTGTTCCTGGTGTGCCTGTCCTGGAGACCAGTGCTTTCTGGGATAGCAGTGCACCAGAATCTACAGATGTTTTAGACATAAATTGTGTGTCAAGAAAGGGACTGATGGGGCGCCTGGGTGGCTCAGTGGGTTAAGCCTCTGCCTTTGGCTCAGGTCATGATCTCAGGGTCCTGGGATCAAGTCCCGCATCAGGCTCTCTGCCAAATAATAAAACCTTAAAAAAAAAAAAAGAAAGAAAGAAAGGGACTGATGGTAAGGATGCATCTCTCCAGTATTGAGCAGTTGAAGCTGTAGTTCTTGCCTTTGTTATTTGATGTATAACATTTTATGTACGTCTGTAGGCTGTTCACTGAACACTGAAGGTGGACCAAAAGTCTATGTAACAAAAGTGGTAACCTAATACCCTGAATTGATAACCAATTTGAGAACATTGCCAAATAAGACAAATCTTGGTTGTGTGAGTGTTTTCCCTCTTTGAAGAAAGAGGAACTTGATAGAGGTATCTGTACTGATACGCCTGTTTTCTTTCAAAAGGTTAAACTGCTAATAGGTGCATACAGAGTACAGCTGCAGTGACGGAACGGAGAGTTGGGATGGAGTTATTTCCAGGCCTATTTTGGAACTCTGGCACAGCTAACACCTCCAGATTTGAAGTTTCATCTGTAAACCTCTTGCAGTTTCAGGCCTGTTATCTGTTACAGGCTCTAACACAGGACATGGTGGTTCTAATATATTATAAAATATAGATGTAAGTATTTGTGCCAGTGTTCTGAAATTTTGATGTTGTCTCCAGACTGCATAATTCAGTTTTTCCACAATGTGGAAAGGTACATGGAAGGATTATTTAAGAAAATTAAAAGTCTTTTTTCTAGCTTGAAATTTTCTACTAGCCCTGGTGAATTTCTGCATTAAAAATAATTAAGTGTGGATGTGATATTCAAGTCACTGAAGCACTAAATAAGGTATCAATTTGCTGCCCTTAAAGGATGACTCTCTAACTTGGTAGGCAGATTTGAGGGAGGAGGTCTGAGCTGTTCGTAATATGCAGTTGCCACAGATCCTGAATTGGAGGTGAAAACGTTGTGTATTTGCAATTATCCTTTATTCTTTGAAAAGATAGTAAATCAGAATCTAAGATACAGAAAAAAAAAAAAAGAAAGGAAAAAATGTAAGCCAGGACACTATGGGGCCTAAAGAACATAGTACTTATGGACTTTTATCCTTGTTCTTTCATCTGTCAAGTAATTTTCAAAAGCCAGATCCTGTGTCCTTAACGAACACTGGGAAGGCCAGCCAAGGCTTATTTGCCATACTGTGCCTCAGGTGAAGAGTTACTGCTTCTAGAGATTCCCCACAGATCTCTCCTAGTCTTTTAAGAAATTTGGCTAACTAAAAAGTCAAACTCAGTCTGGACTTGGAGATTATAAAATTATTTAGTTCATGACTGGTTTTATAATTTTAATGAAAAATTTTCAGAATGTCATACAGTAGACCACATACATTGTATAGACATTTCAGAGAGCCATTTTTACTTTACATACCGCCTTTTCCTACAATGTTCTCAATAAAACACCAAATGTTGGTCTATTGTCTTTGTATCTCAAGTCTCAGGACTTCAAAACCAGGGGGATACTAATGTGTAATTTTTTAGCTAAATGACAGCTGGGATTGGAATTTTTTCATCTACATTGAGTCATCTGACTTCACAGCTTTCTAGGAAAAAAGTTGTGAGATTTGAGTTAGCAGTGGGGTGGGTCAGGAACAGTCAGGGAGAAATGCATTTTTAAAGAAAATTTCTGTCTCAAAATCATGCTTAAGATATTATTAGCTTTACAAGAGGCAAGTTCATCCAAGAGGCTAGGCCAGGCTAGAAATCAAGTAGGAAATCTGATGAATAATTTCCTTAGAAGTTTAGGTTCAGAAGTATGAAAGCTGGGAAGTCAGCAAGGATTAAAAAACAAACAACAAACAAAACAGGGGCACCTGGGTGGCTCAGTCATTAAGCATCTGCCTTGGGCTCAGGTCATGACTGAGCCCCAAATCAGGCTCCCTGCTCTGTGGGAAGGAAGCCTGCTTCTGTTCCCTCTCTCACAATCTGTCAAATAAATAAATAAAATAAAATCTTTAATTTTATTAAATAAATAAATAAAATCTTCAGAAATAAAAAACGTGTAACATGAAGAAAATAACTGAGCAAGTTATTTTGACAGAAGCAGGGTCAGGGAAGGAAGACAAAAGTGTGAGATTATTTGAGGTAACACAACCTTTGAGTTGTCCATCTCAACTTCTACCAGTTTTATTTAATGCCAGATGTGGCAGTAAGTTATGTAAACAGTTGCATCTACTAGGAATAGAAAATAGAGGGGCACCTGGGTGGCTCAGTGGGTTAAGCCTCTGCCTTCAGCTCAGGTCATGATCTCAGGATCCTGGGATCGAGTCCCGCATCGGGCTCTCTGCTCTCCAGGGAGCCTGCTTCCTCCTCTCTCTCTTTGCCTGCCTCTCTGCCTACTTGTGATCTCTATCAAATAAATAAGTAAAATCTTTGGAAAAAAAAAAAAAAAGAAAATAGAGCCACAGAATTTAATACCTTTTGTTCTATACCTTCTCTATAGCCAAATGAAAACCATACCTGTCCACTCTGAAAGTTCTGGTTTCTTAAGGATGGAGAAGACTTGAATCGTTTAGAGACTCGCACTTGAGTGGTTTCTTGCTGGTTCTCTGACTAGGCAGCTAATTTCATCAGATACTGATAATGCTGCTACTTTGACATTTAAATAAAATTTGTACAAAGTGTGAGCCATGGTTTCTCTAGAAAACAAACCATGACCAGATGATTTACAGATTTGCTTAGTACCATAGGTCAAAACCAAAGCAGTCTTCTTAGAAAGCATATACAATACAGAATATGTAACTGAGCTTTATCTCTAGGCCATGGGCAATCTTATTAAGCAGATCGTCAAAACTAGGATGCATCATTGTTCAGCCAGACTCAGAGAAAACCAAATAGTACACATTTTTATTTCAATTTTATATTAACTTAAACAAAATAAATCAATATCACCTGGATGGTTCAGTTCGTTAAGCATCTGCCTTTGGCTCAGGTTGTGATCTCAAGGTCCTGGGTTTGAGCCCCACGCAGGACTCCCTGCTCAGGGGGGGTAGTCTTCTTGTCCCTCTCCCTCTAACCCTCCCCACCCACTGCTCGCTCACTCGCTCTCAAATAAATTAAAAAAAAAAAAAAAATCCTCTCCCGTGCATATGGCAGTAAGGACAACATAACTGGGTTATTCAATTAATTTAAGTTCTATGTCATTCAGATCTGGTCCACTCTAATGATTATGGTTGTAGTAGAAAGCACATTATTTATTTGACAGAGATCACAAGTAGGCAGAGAGGCAGGCAGAGGGGTGGGGGTGGGGGGGGGGAAGCAGGCTCCCTGCTGAGCAGAGAGCCCGATGCGGGCTCAATCCCAAGACCCTGAGATCATGACCTGAGCTGAAGGCACAGGCTTAATCCTCTGAGCCACCCAGGCGCCCCATACATGCTTCTTTATTGCAATAGTACCAAAGAGCAACATCCAGTATCCAAACTACTCAAATGTTGAACAGCTTCAGTTAGGGAGTTTGGTTTAGCTCTGAGAAGAGGTCATTTGCATATATCATCTTCCCAAGTCATTCCTGTCTTATTGAGTGAAATGTCAGGAGGTTGCAGTTTGAAACTCAGGTGTTTTTAGAATTGACTCAGTGTTACACTGGTAGCTTTCAAAGTAAGAAAATACTAGTGGTGGAAAAAGGCTTAGCATCCAGAATATTAATGGTGAAAGGACCTGATAAAGCATTTACCATGCAAGTCTAATGTCTTTAAAGCAAGGAGGATGATAAGCAAAGACCAAGGAAAAGGAGGATATACACACCAGCACTATCAAAAATGATTTATGAAGTAAGAATTTGGAAAATCTTAATATTTTATGCAGTTAATTTTCATAGCCTAAAACTATGTAAACCCTTAAAATTGTTTTTAAGTTTTTAAAGCTTTATTGGTCCAAGTGTTGGTAAGTAAGTAAAGTTGGTTACCAACCAAAGTTGGTAAGTAAGTAAAGTTGGTTACCAACCAGTTGGTTGGTAAGTAAATGCAGAGAACCACTGATTAGAACCCACACTGCTTTCCTCCATCCAGTGCTGACTTGCAGATAATGCTCCTTTCAGACCAGATCTGGGATTTCTAAGCTTTCCATCTTCCTCCAAGTACAGAAGAGCGTTACTAGTAAGGCAGAAAATTGTAATTACAATGAGTAAACAATCAAATAAGGACCAGGGGCTCCTGGGTGGCTCAGTGGGTTAAGCCTCTGCCTTCAGCTCAGGTCATGATCTCAGGGTCCTGGGATCGAGCCCCCTATCGGGCCCTCTGCTCAGCAGGGAGCCTGCTTCCTCCTCTCTCCCTCTTTGCCTGCCTCTCTGCCTATTTGTGATCTCTCTCTGTCAAAATAAATAAATAAAAATTTAAAAAAAAAAAAAAAGGACCAAATTAAAATCAGGAAATAGTCCTCTGCCAACACCCAGAGCTCCCAAGGACCCCAGCTGGAATCCTAACCCTAATACTGGGCATCAGTTTAACTTGGAAAAAAGTAATTTTCCATTACTGTACAACACACTCTGCCTTGCTCATATCCGCCATTCTTTGCTTTCCTTGGGCTAAAAAATACAATATATGGCTTTAGTAAAACATGATCTTTCTCACAACAATGCCAAATTCCACGATGAGATCCTTATCGTGGGGACTTACCCAAAATTGCAGGCCACATGGGGTGGTAAAAAAAAATCCCTCTAATGGTTCCCATTTATAGGGAGTTGAAAGGGAAGTATGTTGGTTATTCTGTATTTGTGGGTTACTACACCATACTACATTCCATGGCAAGACCACATGAAGGGGTAGGTATACATCTTAATAAAAAACAACAACAAAAAAACACCTGAATGAAAATGGAAGTCTGCATTATTCCAGATTATTTTATTTTATTTTATTTTTTTTTTTTAATATTTTATTTATTTATTTGACAGACAGAGATCACAAGTAGGCAGAGAGGCAGGCAGAGAGAGGAGGAAGCAGGCTCCCTGCCGAGCAGAAAGCCCGATGTGGGACTCGATCCCAGGACCCTGGGATCATGACCCGAGCCGAAGGCAGAGGCTTTAACCCACTGAGCCACTCAGGCGCCCCTATTCCAGATTATTTTAACCAAAGAAAACTCCATGAAGCATAATGTCAAATGTTAGGATTACTCATACATCCATAAGTTGTTTACTCATACATTCTTACGTTGTTTATATGGAGTAATAAATTCACAAATGAAATGAGTTTGTTTTCTGGCTTGTTTCTCCTATGTCTTTAAAAGCACTTCGCCCACAAAATGACCTGAAAAAAAGATAAATTCGTTAGCAAACAGAAATTAGTATCTACTGTGTATCTTCTGTTGGAAACACAGAAGTTTAAGTTACAAAGGAAATAATTTGCCAGGCTAGAGTCACTGAGCAACAGACTTAAAAAATATTCAAGAACTGAATTAATACGCTGGATTTATAAAATTTTCTTCTGCAATCCACCTCTGTAATTAGTATTTTGTTGTGAGCTCGTATAGAGATTAAATGCCTGGAGAGTTAAATACGTTAATGCTGAGGAAAAAAAAAACAGCAGTAGCAGTGGTTCTGAAAATGCAGTCCTCACACCAGAGCCAACACCAGCTGTTAGAAATGAGACCTCTCAGGCCCTCTAAATCATACATGGTGGATCTGCAGTCTTTGTTCTAACAAAGGGGGTTAGCGGGTTCTCCAGAGGGTTCTGTTGCCCCTTGAAAATGTGAGAACCACTGTTTCATCAAAGGATAACCTGAGGATACCCTATTTTTAATAAGACTTCTGCACTTTATTAACATCTATAAACTTAATAAAAGTATCTTCCTGAAAGGACTCTCTTTCCCATTGACTAGAAAATCTGTAATGAAAAGCAATTATTTTAAATAAATACTATTCATCTCTTACCAAAATTAACTTCAAAATCCTAAAGTTCCAATGACTGATCCACTTGACAAGCTTACAAGATCTCTCTCTGATAACCACATAATGAATGCCACAGCTTTGATCTGTGGTGCAGTTAGCCTATGCACATTAAATTTGTTTCCCCTTACCCACATACTTTGAGATTATTTTTTCAAATTTTATTTAATAAAGGACTTACAAATAAAGCAATTTGAAAATTCAACAAAAGGTCTACAGAATATTTACAAAGTAATTTTCTAATTTCAAAAGGCAATCTAATTTTTTAGTTAATAATTCCCTAGGTTGGTGGCTCTCCAACAGTAAACAGTTTACCTGGACGGCTTTTATTTTTTCATCCTTTTTAAGATGAAAAGTGCAGGGCTCCAACTCAATGAGCATGAGGTCAAGACCTGAGCTGAGATCAAGATTTGGACACTCAACTGACTGAGCCACTCACCAGGCACCACCCTGCCTTATTTTTTAAAGTAATCTCTATAACCCAATGTGAAGCTTGAACTCCTGACCCAGAAACCAAGAGTCACATGCTCTACTGACTGGGCGAGCCTGGCACCCCTACCTGGAGGCCTTTTAAAAATAAAATAGTGCATTGCTGGATCCCACCCCCAAGTTTCTGTTCAGTAGCTGGACCTGAGAATGTGCATTCTTAAGCTCCTAGATGGTCTAGGAACCAGCTTTGAGAATTATTACCCACAGTTAATTTTCTAGAGCTGGATAATAGAACACAAAACAGAGTTTTCACATTATTGTGCTGCACTGGCATCAGATACTTTAAAAGGGTGAAATTTCTCTTATCAGTGATTCTCAACACAATGCGCATCATTCAAATCCTCTGGGCTTGTGTTAAAATGAGCGTTCAGATTCATTTGGTCAGCTGTGTTCAGAGATGGTGCACTGCCAAAAGCCCAAAAGGCTGATTCTCCTGGTTCCTGGGACCACACTTGTGGAAGCAAGAACAGAAGAGATGGTAAATCATTACAAGTAGATAAGAAATACCCTTAAAATAATACTTTGTGGATCTATAAGGATGACCGGACACCATCACTGGAAATTCTGTCATGAAGGTCACAATGTAAATGTTCCTATAAAAGTTTTTATGTAACTTAACAAGATAATAGGAAAATTGTTACCTTTACAAAAGGTAGAAAGCAGCGAGGAAGATACGGAACTAGTATCCCTAGTATCGATCTGAATTTATGATATTAAACCATTTTTAAGATTATACACTTTCCAAGGAACTAAAGGCTTCTAGACTTGGGATTACTAAAAACCAAGAGGGAATTTCTTTTCTTAGTAAAGACCTGTTTGATAGGTCATTTTTACTCTCAGTTCATTTTTATCTGAGGACAAATACTAACCAAGGAAAGATGAGGGCAACCTGGAGCTAAAAATAGCCTCCAACTTGGCTCAGAGAGAAGGGCAGTGACCCTGGGGATCCCTTAATACAGGCAGAGAAGCAGAGGTTTCAGCTTCCACTATAAACTATTCACTAACATTCCACTAATTCAAAGCATGGGGACCATTACTACATATATTCATGAAATCAGCAGTGCCAGGATCAGGAAGTATGGTTAAGGAAACAGAAGGAAGGAACAATGTTTTAACAGACACTGACTAACCTGAGAGGAAATACTGACACCAGCAGTTCCTAGTCTCTGAACTTGATTCATCCCAGAAGCCGAAATTCAGGAAGCTTCATCCATGTTTTCTTTCACCCTCCTAGGAATACAAAAAAGTCAAATTTAGCCAGTTTCCACAATCAATAAAATGGCAGATGTATTAAAGTTCTTAGTAGTAATCAATTTTCATTCAGGAAAGATTTTCCTTTGCATTCATTTTCTTGGAGAATATCAACAGACTTAAAATTCAGTTCAATTTTATGTTTTGGCTTAAACACCACTAAATCCTAAAGGTTGAGTCTCCCAAGTCTGCTAATAATTTTAAAATATTAAGAGCATATTTTGCTAAATCCTTAGTTTTTATTTCCATAGGCGGGTCGTCTTTTTTGCATTGTTGATCCCTCAGCACACCACTGCTTGAAATTTTATAATCCAAAATTCTACATAGGATCCTGATCCCTACTCTAATCTGGAACATTTTATTGTACTTGTACCAGGGCAGGGCACACAAATACATTTCCTGTATTCCATCAGAAAAAGACTTACTTGACCCCCAAAGACTAGAAACAACTACCCTAAATTAGTATTGTTTCCAAAACCCATTTGGATCTCAAATACACCTGAAAATTAGATGGAGTATGAACAGTCCCCTCCCCCAAATCTGTACGTTAAAAAATATGAACACAAAATCCTACATGTAATTTAAGGGGATTCCAAATGATCCAACAGGACCCATGGTCCCAGTTATAAAACTTTAATATTTTTTCAAACAAGGCATGCCAAAAACCAACAAAAAATTTATCTTTTCTATATTTCCACCTACAAGTAGCATTCTACTATGCAGGATCCTTGTTAGGTATCTGTCAGTAAAGTCATTAAGGCATTCTTAAGTTGGTTTAGTGCATATTTATACTTCTGTAATTTTATCATCTTTAGTAAAGTTATTGCAGACAAGAATGGAACGCATAAACCAAACTGCACAACTGAACTATTCAAAATACTATCTTCTCAACTTTTCAAAAATGTGAACCCGCAATTTACAAAGCATTCATTACCTATATTGAAACCTAGGAAGGTAATCTCTAGAATTATCCAAGTTTAGTTGCCAATATTTAGTCTTTAAAAGGGTGGCTTAATATATGAATACTCAAAATCACTAGCATTCTGTTTAAAGTGGTCTTACAAAGAAGTGACGAGGCTTATGGTACACTGGTCTGTCATAACCACTAACAATTAGAGTGAGCCACTGCACATGAACATCCATCCCATGGTACTTCTAATTTGGATTTAAAGTCTGTAAAATCCTAGAAAGTTGATACACAAGGACAGCTGATATATTTATTTTCTGATGCTGAAGAACAGCTGTCTCTATAAAGTGATACTGTTAAATACTGGGGGCGGGGGACACCAGCCAATAATTACATTAAAAAAATTCTTAATTGAAATCTTAAAGCACAACTGTAACAAGACTATGATACCACTTTGGATGAAACTGGTCCATTTTGGGGCACCTGGGTGGCTCAGTGGGTTAAAGCCTCTGCCTTTGGCTCAGGTCACGTTCCCAGGGTCCTGGGATCAAGCCCCACATCGGGCTCTCTGCTTAGCAGGGAGTCTGCTTCCTCTCTCTCTCTCTCTCTCTGCCTGCCTCTCTGCCTACTTGTGATCCCTCTGTCTCTCTGTGTCAAATAAATAAATAAAATCTTAAAAAAAAAAAAGAAATTGGTCCATTTTTAAATTTTAGGATAAAACTGGCTCAATAAATGTTGCATACAAGTTCATGTTTGATTTTACCTTCCCATGCCAAAACATATGAATTGTTAAGAGTGAAAAATGACTACTCTAACCATACCCTACTTAGTCAGAAACATACAATATTTTCTAATGACTTTTCTTAAAGAACAAAACATTGAAGATATGGAAGGCCATTCCTAACAATTACTAACAATGCACCTAACATTCTCCCCTCTTTGAGTTAGAGAAGGTATCCTTTTCGACTGAGTACACAATCCTTACATTACATATAATTTGTATTATATAATATATAATAAATTACAATATATAAATTACAAGTATATAAATTATAATAAATTACAATAGAAGTACATTCTAAGAAAGAAATGTATAAAATATAGATACCTCAGCAAGCATGGAGGCTCAAAATACTCTATAAAGGTGTTTAAATTAGTTTTACAGTAATTTACAAAAATTTGTTTAAAATAAATTGTAAATATCTATGAAACAGGAGTTTAGCAATGGCTCATGTTGGAAAGGCTTTGCCGGAAATCAATATAAAAGGTTATGATTTCTTCTGAAGTAGATTCCGATGGTATCAAACCATAAAGGAGCCACATTCTTTTATTGGCATGCTCTGCAGCGGGGTTTACCTTCTGAGGAGCATATGTTCTGAAGTTTGAGGTATGGAGGTGGGAGGATATCCGTATTATCAAACATTACCATCAGAGAGAGCATATATAGAATAGAGCTCACAATCTAATACGATCCTTTGCTTTCATGACAAAGACAACCATACCACCAACCGCTAAAGCAATAAATAAACTGAACACTATTATTACAGGGAATTTACAACAGTGAAAATATGTAACACACTCCTAAGTGAAGTAATTTTATTTCAATGTTAACTAAAGATTCTCTTTAAGCAACAAAGAATGTATCTTTGGGGCGCCTGGGTGGCTCAGTCAGTTAGGCATCCAGCTCCTGATTTCAGCTCAGGTCATGATCTCAGGGTCCTGGGATCGAGCCCTACACTGGGCTGCTCTCTCAGTGGGAAGCCTCCTTGAGCATTCTCTCCCTCTCCCTCTGCCCTTCCCCAGGCTTGTGAAAGCACACGCTCTCTTGCTCTAAAATAAATCTTTAAAAAAAATTAAAATACATCTTCAAAGAGTATAAGGAAATAGTGTCTGATTAAGTGAATAATATATCCAAAGCAGTTAGGCCAAAAATTCAAAAGGCATCATCTCCCAAGGAAATGCATAAACACCCATGAAAGAAGATCTCTAAAACAATGGACAATACTACAAGTTCATCCTTTTTGATGTAATACATTTTCAACTGAAGACAATGCAACCAATTACATTTCCAGTTAACTGAACAGTTAGTTGGAAGTTAGAAAAACATTTAAAAATTTCAACATTTTAAGTCTTCACCTCTTTTGGATTAAAAACAGGCAATAAGGGGTACCTGGGTGGATCAGTCTGTTGGGTGTCTGACTCTTGGTTTCAGTTCAGGTTATGATATCAGGGTTGTGGGATCAAGCCCTGAATTGGGCTCTGTGCTCAGTGTGGAGTCTGTTTGTTTCTCTCCCTCTACTCTTCCCCGACTTGTGCTCTCTCTTTCAAATAAATAAAATCTTTAAAACAAACTGTCAGTTAAATACAGCAAACTGGGCTTTGATTTTTTTAATCAAACCCATGTATCTTCTACCCACATTAGCATGCCAGACATCATAATAAATGTTCAATTACATAATTTCTATTTTCTAGCTGATATTTTACAAAAAGCAAAAGTCCGTAATATGAACAATCAATTCTGCATTCCCAACATCATCTGGCTTTCCAAAATTCTAATCAAGATGCCCATGTTTTTTTACATCAATAGGTTATACACAGATAAGTAAGTTTTACAATGGCTAGCAATGAAACCACACAACCTGGTTAGTCATAGTTGTCCCCCCCTTTACCCATGGTTTCACTTTCTGTAGTTTCAGTTACCCACAGTCAACGGTCGTCCAGAGGCAGAAGATCCTCTTTCAATGTTTTGTCAGAAGGTCAATAAAAGCCTAATGCTACTTTTCCATGCCTACATTATTTACCTCACTTCATCACATTTTATCACATAGGCATGTCACCAGAAAGGTAACAGAACAGTAAGACATTCTGAGAGACACCACACTCATATAACTTTTATTACTATATA
This sequence comes from Enhydra lutris kenyoni, assembly GCF_002288905.1. Classification (NCBI taxonomy): domain Eukaryota; kingdom Metazoa; phylum Chordata; class Mammalia; order Carnivora; family Mustelidae; genus Enhydra; species Enhydra lutris. The sequence goes on along the minus strand of NW_019154155.1, from coordinate 6,544,520 downwards.
CTGTTATAATTGTTCTATTAATTAGTTATTGCTACTAATCTCCTCCTGTGCCTAATTTATAAATTAAAGTTTATCGTATTTATGTACATGCAGGAAAAAACATATTTATAAGGTTTGGTACTATCCATGAAAGAAGTGTCCCCCTCAAATAAGGGGGGGCAGGACTAGCAAGGAGGGTTTGAAACGCAAATATACTTCACAAAAAAAGGTATCCGAATAGCCACAGAGTGTATGAAAAATTACTAGGGAAATATGTATTAAAAACCACAATGATACACCTCTACATACTCACTACAACAGCTAAAACAAACATGACTTGACAATACTGAGTGCTGGGAAGGATGCAGAGCAAAACAGAAATCAGGTACACTGCTCATGGGAGTATAAAGTAGGACACACATTTTGGAAAATTGTTTGGCAGTTTCTGAGAAACCTACACATCCCCTATACACAGCAATCCCACTCCCCGATATTTTCCCCAAGGAAAATGAAATGTGTGAATGACTTATACAAGAATGTTCATAGCAGCTTAATCATAATAACCCTAAACTGGAATCTACCCCAAGAATACATCAATAGGACACTGGAAAAAAAAAGTTGCATATTCATTTAATTGTACACTATGCAGCAATAAGAGAGAACCAACTGCTGATATGCAACAACACAGATGAATCTCAAAAACACTATGTTGAATGAAAGAAGCCAGAAGCAAAGAGTATACATTCTATGATTCCATTTACATTTTTCAAAAACATGCAAAACTAATCTGTGGTGACCAAAATACTACAGAGGTTGCTTTGATACAGGATGTACTGACTGGAAAGGAGCCCCTCAGATAGGTGGTTTATGAAAAATGAGGCTGTCAAACCAAACAAAACTCACAAATTTAAGTGACAGGCTATTCCAAATTTTTAAAATGCAGGATTGTAAGGTTAATTTTTTCCCAAGATTATTTAAGTCAGCTCTACACCCACTGTGGGGCTCAAACTCAGGAACCTGAGTTCAAGAATCACATATTCCAGACAGAGCCAGACAGGCACCCCGGGATTTTAAGTTTTTTTAGATTCAAGAATCAGAGAAAGATCAACTCAAAATTAATAAATAAGTACATAAAATAAGGTCTCGTTTGAGTAAATAGGTAAGAATCATTTATAAATACTATTAAATAACACAAATCTAGGAAATACTAAAGAAAAAATAAAGATTTAGGTTTTTCAGCTTTATTGAGGACAACCAGGTTTTTCAGGAAAAGTTTACTGATACATATGATGTACATATAAATACACACATGCACATACTGTCTTTTTTCTCCAAAGGTCAAATACTCATATGAAATCTAATGAAGTACATATTAATGACTTACATCATACATAACTAATGACTTCTAAGAAAAGTTATAACTAAGTCAATTTCAAGGTCCCAGACCTGTTTTTAGAATTAAATGATTCTTAAGTAACAGACAATTCTTGGGGCCCTCTGACTTATAAGGGGTAGACCGTGAATTCTCTAAGGCAAAAGGACTCACACCACAGGTGCTTATTACTGCAGTTTGTTCAATCAGTGAGGAGGCTGTTTTTCCAAGTTCATACTGGAAGTGATTAGCAGAACCCAAATGAGATTTTATGGCACACAGTTTTGTCTCAAAATTGAGTGTAATGAATGCAAAATTACTGGAAATGCTTAACAAACCCTGGTGGTGACTGAAAATGGGAAATAGAATAAGTAGCATTAATGGTTTTAAAAAGGGACTGCAGGGGGGCCCAATTTTGCAAGCCAATTGTAATGAGGTCAACAATGGCTTGTGACTGAAAGACACCACTGAAAAATTTCAAACTTAATTTTGTCCCCAATTCCAACAAAGGGTCCCCAATTCCAACAAAGGCATAAGGAAGGAAGGAAGGGGAAAAAAAAAAAGCAGCAGCATTATCCTCTTGTGATCACCTAAGATTTCTCAAGCACCCCTCCCCCAAAAGCCAAAGAAAACATATCCTTGATCATTGCCTAATCAAGGTTTTTTATGTTTTTTTTTTTTTTAACGTAATCTCTATGCCCAACGTGGAACCTGAACTCATGACCCAAGACCAAGAGTCTGAGGTGCCCCAGAGTTAAGGTTTTTAAAACAAGGCAGAGTACAGTAACAATAAATTGCATTTTTGGTTCAAGATAAAAGATCGTTATTAAAAACTTACCTGTATAGCTTTCACTATTTTCTTTAAAAGTTCAATACTTCAAGTATTATTATTATTTATCAATCATGTTCATATATAATGAAAAAAAGCACTGGAAATGAACAGTTTACTTTTCACCATATACTTAAGAAGCACATTAAAATAACAACTACTGTTACCCTACTTTGAAGAGAACAAATGAATCAACTTAATAAAAACAATTCTTGCAGAATCCACTGCATGGAGAAAGATGAACTTCTTACACTGCTGGTGGGAATGCAAGCTGGTGCAGCCACTCTGGAAAATAGTATGGAGGTTCCTCAGAAATTTGAAAATAGAGCTACCCTACAACCCAGAAATTGCATTACCGGTTATTTACCCCAAAGATACAAACACAGTGATCCAAAAGGGCACCTGTACCCCAAATGTCTACAATAGCCAAACTATGGAAAGAGCCCAGATGTCTACTGACAGATGAATGGACAAAGAAGATGTGGTGTATATATACAATGAAATATTACTCAGCCATCAAAAAAAAAGGAATCTTTCCATTTGCAATGACATGGATGGAACTAGAGGGTATTACGCAAAGTGAAATAAGTGAATCAGAGAAAGATAATTATCAAATGATCTCACTGATATGTGGAATTTAAGAAACAAGGAAGAGGATCATAGGGGAAGAGAGGAAAAAAATGAAACAAGATGAAACCAGAGAGGGAGACAAACCATAAGAGACTCTTAATCTTAGGAAACAAACTGAGGGTTGCCGGAGTGAAGGGGGGTGGGAGAGATGGGGTGGCCAGGTGATGGACACTGGGGACGTATGTGTTGTGGTGCATGCTGGGTGTTGTGTAAGACTGATAAATCACAGACCTGTACCCCTGAAACAAATAATACATTATATGTTAATTTAAAAAATTAAAAAATATATATATATATAGTAAAAAATTAAAAATAAAATCCACTGCATGTGTTCACATGCAGTAAATAATATGAAATGATGTATCAGGGAGAAACTAAACATTGTGCAAGTATAATCTGCACTATTATCCGTTGTTTATCTATTTACATTTATTTAAATATAGGGTAGAGAACAGGTGTTAAGCTAAATCAGTGATGAAAATACTTTGTCCTGGATACAAGATACCAATACATGTTCTAAAAAAGGGATTGAAAAGTCTAGAAACAGAAGAGTTAAATATTTTGGTCACTGTGGGGCTCAGTGGGTTGAGCCTCTGACTCTTGGTTTCAGCTCAGGTCATGATGTCAGAGTCCTAGGATTGAGCTCTGTGTCAGGATCAGCGCAGAGTCTGCTGCAGATTCTCTTCCTCTCCCTCTACCCATGCCCCTATCCGTGCACACTCTCTAAATAAATGAATAAATAAAACCTTTTAAAAATTTTTGGTCACATTTTAAAATGTGCAAAATTTCCTGTTTGATTACCACTAGATTTGAGAAATTAGGTTGTAGAAACAGAAAACACAAAAACAAAGCATTAAAAAAAAAAGTCATAAATCTCACTTCTCAAATGTTTTACACCTCCACATCATTTGTAAATGCAACATACTCCCAATCAACAAAAGCTCCAGATGCACTGCACTGTGTCTCATCAGAGCCCAAGAGGACTTCATGCCTTCCCGTGGCAAGGAGCTGCAGGATCTGAATGGTGTGAACCTCAGAACTCCCTGCCGTCCTTTTTATTTTTTTAATTAATTAATTGGAGAGAGAAAGAGTCAGCACAAGCAATGGGGAGAGCCAGAGGGAAAAGCGGACTCCCCACCAAGTAGGGAGCTAGATGTAGGACTCTCGTTCCCAGGACCCTGAGATCATGATCTGAGCTCAAGGAAGATGCTTAAACTGACTGAGCCACTCAGGGGCCCCCCTGCAGTCCCTTTTTAAGACCATTAATGCTACTTATGCTACACCAGGGTTTGTTAAGCATTTCCAGTAATTTTGCATTCATTACACTCAATTTTGAGACAAAACTGTGTGCCATAAAATCTCATTTGGGTTCTGCTAATCACTTCCAGTATGAACTTGGAAAAACAGCCTCCTCACTGATTGAACAAACTGCAGTAAGCACCTGTGGTGTGAGTCCTTTTGCCTTAGAGAATTCACGGTCTACCCCTCATAAGTCAGAGGGCCCAAGAATTGTCTGTTATGTAAGAATCATTTATTCTAAAAGAAATTTTAACTGAAAATGTTCTCATACTAATAACCACCACTACTGTAGCAGAATACAAAAGAATAAGCAGGCTTTTAAAGAGACTTCCCCATAAAAATTCTGGAATGGAAGGCACAAAATAGGGGGCGCATTCCTATTGAGAAAAAAAAAAAGCAAAAACCAGAAAGTTGAAATAAATATGGAGTTCGAAAAAAAAATATATGGAGTTCTGACCATTCTAAATTATGTGTGATATTCTACTGAAAAATAAATTTCAAATGATAACAAGGTTAAAAACCAGACAAGTTTCTCATTTCCCAAGGGTCATTTCTTTCTTTCATTTCAGTGGGTTTGTAATTTGGAGGGCACACTGGTCCCCAAGCTTTCATCAACATCACATGTAGACATACTTTATGACCATTAATGCTACATCCATTTATTCTCTCGCCCCCCTTTTGCTCTCTCTACTCTTCCTTATCTCTTTATATTATCAATAATCTTTAAAGACCAAGCCATGGTTACCTTTCACCTCTCCTTAGTGGTCTAATTGGCTTGCCTGCTTTTTATTCTGGTTCTCTTTCAGTCAAGTCTCCATGAGTAGCTAAAATTATTTTTTTTAATTTCTTTTAAAAGATTTTTATTTATTTGACAGAAAGAGATCACAAGTAGGCAGAGGCAGAGAGAGAGAGAGAGAGAGAGAGAGAAGCAGGCCCCCTGCTGAACAGAGACTGATGCAGGACTCGATCCCAGGACCCTGGGATCATGACCTGAGCCGAAGGCAGAGGCTTAACCCACTGAGCCACCCAGGCACCTGCTAAAATTCTTTTCTAATACATAAACTAGATCATGTCACTACTTGGCCCAAGACTTCATGATGATATCTCATCAAGAAAAAAATCTCAGGATGCCTGGGTGGCTCAGTGGGTTAAGCTGCTGCCTTGGGCTCAGGCCATGATTCCAGGGTCCTGGGATCGAGTCCCGAATCCAGCTCTTTGGTCGGCGGGGAGCCTGCTTCTCTCTCCTCTTCTGCCTGCTTGTGCACTCTCTCTCTCTCTCTCTGATAAATAAATAAAATCTTTAAAAAAAAAAAGAAAGAAAATATCTCAACTCTTTACTAGGGCATACACTAGTGTACATCCTGCTTTCTCAATGGGACAGTACTGCCCCCAAGTGGGAGAAAATTAGTTGAAGGTAGGAGTACGGAAAGGCAAAAATTTCTTTTAATGTATAAAAGCATAGATATAACAGATATATTTATAGTACATAAACAACTGAGTTAAAATTTCATGAGGGAGTCAAAAAATTTCATGAGGGCCATGGGGGTGGCAATTAAGGGGGCAAAAAAGGGTTAAGAAACACCCTTGCCTTGTTCACTTAATGCCCGCCACAAAAGACATTTTCCTATTCCATGCTATAAATGATAAACTCCTCAGTTTGAAACTGGGTTCACCTTCAACACCTCCAACACTGCAAGTCCCTTCCTTCTGATTATTCAGGTATCTTTCAGCTCAAGCATCTCCTCAGAGACGCCTCCCCTGACCATCCTAGCTAAAATGGACACATCTGTTTCCCTAGGCCAGTTGTATTCCCTAGGTTTTATTAGAAGAGTCAGTCAGAATAGTCCTAGTACTGCTACAGTATGTGCTCAATAAATATTTCTTAAGAAGTCTAATAACTACAATATGTGGTGAAACAAAATAATGTTTATCCTCCAGTCATACCTTGGAGAGAGAATACTTCACAATTATGATGAATGGTGGAATAAATGACCTCTGACAAGGAGATTTCAGTTCTGCGAACAGCAAACTGCTCATTCAAGTCCTTGAGCAAACAATATACATAACTGTTTAAAGTTACTATCTGAAGATATAATTTTTTAATTAAAAAAATCATTTCATATTGCTATAAAGTCTTCAAACATATATAATAATTCACTGAATAAAAACCAGTTCCTTGGGAATGTATACAAATGTCTTTGAATTTTTTTTATTAATTCTAGGTAGAGCTAATCTAAAATACAGCTCAGAGCCTCCATCCTTTTTGGTTTATGAATGACGTATCTACCTCCCTCTAGTACTTCGAAATAGTACAAGATCTAAAATTCAAAGTGATATTGTAGTATGAACACCAAAGATGGGAATTCTTCTAGGAAAGTTTATGGTTCTTCTACTTTTGACACTTAAGAAATGAAATCCAAGTTAAGTATTTGAGCACCACAACTTTATGCCCATTCCCATCACTGGAGAATCACAGAAATTTTTTAAGTGAAAAATTTCTGAATTCGAGTCTAATGCCCTCCTCCCCTTCTCTATCACACACACAAAAAAGCCATTATTATATTCACTGTAATATCTCTCACAAGGCAAACTGTTAATGTTCACCATGTCATTTTAAAAAATCTAACATATTGGGCACCTGAGTGGCTCATCCAACTCTCGGTTTGGGCTCGGGTCATGATCTCAGGGTTGTGAGATTAAGCCCCATATTGGGCTCCATGTTCAGCAAGGTATCTGCTTGAGATTCTCTCTCCCCTTCTGCCCTTACTTCCCCCCACCCCACACCGCTCTCTCACTCTCCCTCTAAAATAAATAAACCTTTTAAAAAAAATCTAATCTATTGATAACTCTCTTAAAGACATTAATAGTTTAATTAAACAGGCAACTACTTAATGTAATCTAATATTTAAAGCACAAGACTTTAGGTCTCTAATTCCCAGAATTTTTTTAAAAAGATTTATTTATTTATTTATTTGACAGACAGAGATCACAAGTAGGCAGAGAGGCAGGCAGAGAGAGAGGGGGAAGCAGGCTCCCTGCTGAGCAGAAAGCCCGATGCGGGGGCTCGATCCCGGGACCCTGAGATCATGACCTGAGCTGAAGGCAGAGGCTTTAACCCACTGAGCCACCCAGGCGCCCCTCTAATTCCCAGAATTCTTATTAGCCAACTTTAGACTTTAAAGCTCCTCCAAGTTCAATCACATAACTTCTATTCTAAAACTTCTACCTATTACTGCAACAGTCCCATCAGTTTTTATTAATTTCTGATCTTTACTGACTTTATGCATTTGGTTGGGGACCACAGGGAATAAAGTTAAATTCTCATTGTCTTTAGTTAGGATAGGGAACATCCAAAAAAAAAAAAAAAAACCTTTAAAAATATACATACCCAGTGACCAAACAATTGAACTGGTAGAAATTTTATCCTATATATACATCCACATACATGCTTCATAATACATGCCCAAATACATACTTTAGAGCATGTAAAGGGGAGAAGCGGCGGGAGGGTGGGGTGGGAGGAGGGAGGGAACATACATTAATCACCGGCCAAAAAAGATCCATAACATAACTAATAATGACCAAGCAACAGATGTAAAAACAAGGGATCTCTCTCCCTCTCACATGTGCATTTACTTGAACAACCTCCAAAACTGAATATTGTGAGGAAATAAGTAAATGGCAAAAGTGTGTACAGTGTCCTTGCATATGTATTAAGAATGTATACAAACACAGAATACAAATATTCTATGAGTACACAGAAACTTTGGGAAGGATACACAAGAAATTAGTAACAATGAATACACCTGGACAGAGAAGCTGGGCAACTGGGAGACACAACTGGGAGAAATTTACTTTCACTACATAGCGTATTGTATTTTGCATACATCTGCATGTATGCAAAATGTATGCATACCAGATGCATATTATTATTCAAATAATTAAAAAATATAGAGTAGTTTATGTATCAATAGTATTTGAAGGCTAGTTTATTTTTATTAGGTGTTAATGCTTTCCAAAGTACAAGAGTGTGCAAAGGATTATTTCTAGATCTCAAACAAGTATTTGAATGATGACTGTACTATAGGGCTTACTTAGGTAATTCAAACTTAAGTTTGAAGAGTAAGGCAATAGGTGTTAGTCCACCTCTGGTTTCCATATTTCCTTGTGCTGACCACTGACCAAATATGAATGAAATGAATCTCTAGTAAATGTCCATTCCTTTAACAAGTTTGTTTCTATAACTAATGCACACAACTGCAGTATTCATGGATTAAACTCCAGTACTCTAGCATGAGGCTCAGTTCAAACCCCTCAGAATCAACCTAGTTCACCAAGCCCTTTTAAACCTACCTAAACCCCATCTACACAGATGGTTAGAAGGTATCATAGCCCCTAATCTATAGAAGTCTATGTAAGTTTTGCATTGGTGAACTATTTGTTTCATACTTTCATTTCATTTCATTAATTATTGCTGATTTTGTTGACCACAAAATTCTTGAGCCAGTACCTTTTCCTAAGCATCACAATTTCTCATGCTGAAAACACTTAGTAGATGTCACAAGAACCTGAAGCCTTCCATCCGGACTGCTGCTCTATTCTTCGAAGTTGGTAGCACCAAAGTCACCTACCATTTGGTTAAGAACTAGTCATCTTTGTTTTCCCACATAATGGCCCCCCACATCCAATTAACCACTAAGCCCTGACCATTTCATAGTTAATTAGGGTCTTGCCTATTCCTTTCCAATCCAAGTAACATATAAAAACTGGTTTCCTTGCCTGCAGTCTGAGTTCCTACAAATGTACCCTTCCCAAAATGTAGTTAACTTTACTAATACAAACCTGACCACGACCATTCTCTGGCCAAAAACTTCCAATATATCTTGCCATGGAATAAGATCTCATTAGTTTCCTATTCTCCTTCTGGATTACTACCAGCTTCGTGCACATTTATCAGCTCCCAGGCTTTGCTCATAATGGGTCTTCTTTGATTACACCTGCTCTCAAACACGAGCTGTAACTCATCTTGAAAACGATACTCAGGCACTTCTACCTTCCCAATTCCTTGGACATACTCATTAAGTAATTCTCTCCCTTTTATTCTGAATGGTCCTCAAATCTCCCTTGCCTAAACAAGAACATTCTCCTCATCCTTCCCAATTAGTTTATCTTCTACTCATTTCTCTTCTCCAAACTCTCCGTAATACTTAATTTTGGACAAACAGATCTCATATGTAGTAAGTGAAGTCACCCTAATATACTGAGCACTGCCACTGAGCTGAATACACAGCATGCTATTTTTTTCCTATTTTTCTATTATCACGTAATAGAATACGTGATAACCTACTGCACATGATGCTCCAAGTCAAACACAACAAAACACATTTTTATTGATGATTCCAAGACTTATTTTATATTCACGTGTGCTTTCTTGAATTTTTCCTTCCTTCTCCCTGCCTCCCAAGCCATGTAAATGTAGTCCAAGTCTTAAATTATTCAAAGGTGCTGCCCCTACTATGTTTACCATCCTCTTGTTTTCTCTTAGGCCTTTTCTTCACCACTGTATAGTAACTATTATACTACATTCCAACCTCTGCCACCAGGGTTTGGAACTGCTCAACAACAGGAGCACCTTGTATCTACCCCATATTGGCTGCCCTAAGTCTTAAATGTAGCAAATACTTAAATAGAACTGATATTCCATGTCAACAGTACCTACCATACAATCAGTGATTCATGATCTATGACCACTTCTATTTTATACTCACCTATGCTCCTTCCAAATGTAACAATGATATAATTCTTCACAATTCATTCATAGGCCCTATCCATTTAAAAAAAAAAAAGATTTTTATTGACCAAATGCATGCATATATCCAATTACAACAGCAACAGTGCACATACATTAAATTAGCATCCTAATACCTAAGTTATTTTTAACGATGTGATAAAATTCTGGAAAACAAAAAACTCATCATAGTACTAGCACCCATGCTACTGTGTATGCGTATCTTCAAGCACTACCCCGAAGAAAATAACTATTAAAGAACAAACAAGAAAGGAATAGTTGCTTTCATTTAATGATGATTCAGCCAAAAGCACATACAATCCCGAAAAGCACTGAGACTCTACGGGGTATCGTTTTGCTGCAGCTGTCCATACAGCAACAGCTCAGATTGGAGCAGAAAAAAGTGAGCCTCCAGGAAGAATCCTGGGATGAGGAGGGGAGCTAAAAGCAGGATGATGAGCATGGGAAATTAATGAAATGGTAAAGATACTGAATGCTGGGGGATAATTTTTATGAAAAACTTATACAAATTAGTTCAAACAGCAATTAGTGGTCTTAAACCAATTCTCTTTCCACACTACTGAAACAAAGAAAATTTAACTATGGTTCAAGTAAATACTAAAATACACTTAAGGGTGCCTGGGTGGCTCATCAGTTAAAATATGACTCTAGATCTCAGCTCAGGAATTGATCTCAGGGCTTTAAAAAAAAAAAAAAAAAACCCCAAACCAAAAAACATAAACACACACTCTTCTATTTCATATAGTACATATTAACTATAAAGAAAAAATTACATTAGAACTTTGGCTAACCTGAGTTGACTCAATTTATTTGTCCTCCATGTAGATGTTAGATGACATGTACCACTGTTAACATGTTGATTATTAACTAAAGTTGTACCATAATGTAAACTGGAAATTTTTAAAAACATTCACAATACTGCACTTGGGCATTTATCTCCCAATTTTTCAACAGCTCTGAAGTCAAGGAGGAAAAAAAATGGCAAAACAGAAAATTGTTTTGTTTAGGTCCCAACGAAGTGGCATTCCCTTTCTTCCTAACTTATGCTAATTTGCATTTACTAAAAAATACATGAAAGATAAAAACCTAAATCCAGGAACTTAGTAATGTCTACTATTTGAGAAAAATGTTAATCTTATTAGAAATATTTCAAATCACATTGTAAAAGCAATTCAGAAAAGCAAATAATGCCTCTTTTATAGGTAATTTTAAAAATCCCTATAATCCATCAAAAGGAACAGTAATGAATGTTAACTCAAAGACAATGATAAAGGAATGGAAGGGAATCAGTAGCCCTGAAGAAACCCTTTAGAGTATTGGAATAATTACCCACTCTTAAATAGGAACTGTTAATAAAAGACCAAGTGAGATAAAGTTTCTTCAAACTTTTTATTATATGCTTTTCTCTCCCAATATTTGTACAGAATAGTTTTTCAAGCTCTTTTTCATATAATACCCAAGTTATTTTTCAAATCTTCTAGGAGGACTAGGCGTTCCCTTCATAACATCCAAGTTTTACTGAATGACTTCTCTGGAAATAAATCTTAACCACTCTGTCATTTTAAAGTTCAATTACTAGAGAATTACCATAATCAGACCTTCAGTGTCTGTAGACGTATATCTGATGATCACATTTTTAAAAAGTGTATATGGATAATCACAGCAACAATGAGCCGAAGTTGCTACACGTTAATAGGAGACCCTTCTGAGTATTTCCCAAGGAGTTGCTCTTTGCAGCCAACCTGTCCTACTTTTCCTGCTTCAAATCTTCTCTTCAACATATACCAATGACTAGAAAAGGTGCAACAGAGAAACAAATACGTAAACTTACAGTCAACAGCCTTCATTTTATACTCAATCAGAAAAACAGGTATTCTTTGGATTTGGACACTTTAAGAGGCATTTTATTTTAGGAGGGGGAGGGAGAGAATCTTAAGCAGGTTCCATGCACCGCACAGAGCCTGACACAGGCTTGGTCTTACAACCCTGAGATTATGACCTGAGCCAAAATCAAGAATTGATCAAGAGCTGGACACATAACTGACTGAGCCACCCAAATGACCCTGACACTTCAGGAAGGCTTTTCTATTTCCTTCCAATACCTGTGGTCTCCTTAATGCTTAGGATTCCACCAACACCAAAACACCACTGTACTTGAGACACCCAATACACAAAACCTACACTTGGGAACTTTTTTAATTGAAAAAATTTAAGAACCCTTATTGTTCCAGGAGTTAAAAATTTGCTTTCTTCCATGCCATCAACCTCAACAACTCTCTAGCCTCAGTGTAAGGTGTGACTTCCATCCATCCATTTCAAATTACTCCCTTCACATGTCCTTCTATCACTTGCTCTTAGTACTTTCTTTTTAGATAGATTTCTATATGGACATATGTAAGGGTACATATTCTCCTAAATTCTATTAAAAACTGGACTATTCACTCATACTCTCTACTGGCTCTTTCTCTGACGCTCAGTACAATGATGAAATCGTCTAAGAATTTATCATTTCTTCCCATGATTTCTCTTGCCACCCACCAGACTTCAAGCTTAAAGAGGGTGAGGACCAATTCTATTTTCTTCACTATTATACAAATGAGCTGAGACAAAAATGTTCAATAACTGTTTAGGAAATGAATAAGCAATCTGGGATTTTCATCCATATACTTTAGTTGGTTCTGAAAACTACACTAAATCTATGCCATTACTCCATGATGTACCCTGAGACTGGTTCAAAAAATACTGAATGTCAAATGTGCTATGATATGGGGAAGACTAGTAAGAGATGAATAAAATGCAAGCATAACAAGCAAGTAAGTAAACATGATATAACTGACAAAGTGACAGGACTGAAAATTCTATAAGACTCTTAAGAAACCTACAAAAATATCTGGGGAGACAGGGGAACAATTTTAGTGTTTAGTACACAAGGGGTTGAAAGTAGATGAAGTTAGAAAGGTAGACTGAGAACAGATCATAAAAAGCCCTGTGACCTAGAGGCACATGGCTGGCTTAGTTGGTAGAGTGTGCAACTCTTGATCTTGCGGTTGTGGGTTTGAACCCCATGTTGGGTGTAGGGATTACTTAAAAAAAAAAAAAAATCCCTGTGGCCAACAATATAGTTGGTTTTTTGTTTTTGTTTGTTTGTTTTTATTTTTGAGAGACAGAGAAAGAGACAGAGAGAGCACGAGCTAGGCTCTATCCCACAAGCCTAAAATCACAACCTAAGCCGAAACCAAGAGTCTGATGTACAACCGACTGAGCCACCCAGGTACCCTTATAGTTGGGTTTCAATTAAAATGAAAAGCTATTGCATCTGAAAAAAGAGACCTACAATGATCTAATTCACATTTTAAAAGGATGCACTAGATACGACGTGGAAACTAAATTACAAGAACAAAAGAAAAGCATGACAAGTTAACAAATGATAGTGCCTTGAGAACATATTTACCAGTAGAGTTTTAAAATCCCAACAATCCACCATAAATACTCAAAACTGAAATATTAAAAAAAATCCAATACCTTCCTCTCCCTCAAGCAGCTACCCCACCCCTGATCCTGAACACACTTACCTTCTGTGTTTCAGTTAATGGTTATCACCATCATCACCCCATCATTCAAACTAGAAAACTCCTAGATCACTTTTCATCTCCTCCTCTCCCACCAACACACTAGTCTGTTAAATTCACTCTACTTCTGAATTACCATCTGGAATCGGAACAATCATCATGGACACTAAAAGATCCTTTCAGATATCATGTGGGGGGAGGAGAATATGAGAGTGAACCAATGATCTATGTGGTCTGTTTTCTGATCCATTTACTTCTTGTCCTAACACCCAGTCACCTAAAAGGCAAAGATCAAAACTCCTCTACTTAGATCAGTTTTATCTAAACATTATTTCTTACCTTCTCTACTCTTACTTCCTCCCCTAAACAGTTCCTTACTAACTGCTCAGGATCTCTGTTCACTTATTAGCCCTTCTGACACCATTCCATCTTCCCACAACTCTCCCTCCCTATCCTCTACATCCAAAAAACCTACAGCTAGCAAGTATTTATTCACCTTTGTGACCTGCTCAAAAGTTATCATCTTAGCGAATTCTTCCCAGTCTTCCCAGTGTAAGTGAATACTTGCTTCTAGGTTTTCAGAACATTTCCTATACCCTTCCTTACTACCAACTGGTCTTATTACACTTTGCTTCTGTAAAACCACTAAACTCCAAATCCCAAGAGGGCAAGGACCATATTTTATTCGTTGTATATTCTAATGTCAACAAGCGTATGTTGCCCTCAGTTGGTGTCATTAATTCACTAAACAAACATTTAATGAGGATGTAATATAAAATGAAGACAAATCACTAAATGATAAGATCCGTACTCTCCTAGAGCTGACACTCTGGACAGAATCAAGTAAACAAATAAATGAACACAAAATCATCACACAAAGATTTTAAGAGAAATCTTGTAGGACAATAAAATTTGGGGACTTCATGGAGTATCAAGTAAATAATAAACACAAAAGAAAAATAACAAAAGTGAAAGAAGTAACTGTAAACTTAATGTGTACAATTTATTTCCTAAAAGCTGGTATTCAAATTTCTTTCTTGCACTCCTGCACAAACACCAAGCAATTATACTACCAGGAAATCAATCTAACACCTAATGGTGAATACATAAACTCTAAAGTTCAAACTCAAATTGTTCATTTGTTAAAAAGACAAAAATAACTGCATAATTACACCATGTAATGAGATTCTGGAATTACATCCATGTAAGGAAAAGAGAAATTTGACAAAGTTACTGTTCTAGACCAGCACTAACCAGAAGAAAAATAATGCAATGTAAGAAATTTTAAATTTCTAAGTACATTAAAAAGAAAAAAAAGCAACAGATGAAATTAGCTAAATAGTACATTTTATTTAACCCAATATATACAAACTTTATCATTTCAACATATGACCATATTAAAAACTGAGATAGTTTACATTCTTTTCTTCATATCAAATCTTTCCAATTCTGTACTTTACACATCTAACTGGCAAATTCTCTCCAATATTTATGTGTATGTATATTTCTTTACTTAAGATGCAAAAGATTTGAATACCCAAGTTTTTCCAAATATGCTAAACACTGTACCGAAAAATTGAATGTAATTACAATAAAATCAAAAATCTTACAGTTTCACTAGTCCCATTCCAAAGATCCAATAGCCCACTTATGGCCACATTGAACAGCACAGCTCCAACAGTAGATTTACGGCATCCGCTTCACCCACAACAGTGTTGTCTTTTATCAGCACAGACCAAATTAAACCATGTTGTCCCTTTTTCTCCTGAGACAGACATTTTCTAGTCCTCTTATCTAAAACAGCTGTCACTTTCTCTACCTTTAAGACCTCATAAATTATTTCAACTCTATTTGTTCCTCTAGGTCTAGAACACTAGTGCCATGGGAGCTGAGGGTTGTTCTACTCTGCATACAGCTATTATCTGCAGTACCCAAACTGCAAGAAACCGTCAATACGGCAACAGCAGAAAACCAATACTGAATGTTTTAAATGCTAAATTATTTAACATGTGCATCATACTTATGTAATCTAAAAAAAGAATGACTAGAAACTGCTTGTGACAGGTTGTCTTCCATATGGTTCAAGTAGCTGCAAAATAATTCAAATTTTAAGATCTATAATTTCAATCAACCTAGGGAATATCTCGTCCATTCAGAGGTCTAAAAGATGATAATATGAACCTAACTATATCTTAGTTTACCTCAGCTCTGACACCGTAGCACAAATACTGGGACATAAACAAGTTCCTCTAAAAATATAAGCATATTATATAGCAAGGGAGAAATTAATCTGAATACTTGTTACCTATATTATAGTTCCTACTCCCCAAAATTTGGAGCATGTCGTTTTCTAAAACCTTCTGATCTCCTCTAATATTTTAAAAGGTTTAATGGCTCCAGGTCAAAGTCCATGTACCATAATATAAAGAAAACAAACAAAAAAAAGGATTTCTAAATTTTCCTAATTAATCATCATGTGTTATTCTAATAGTAGCAACAGAACCAGTATAAATCTAAAGTTTTTTTTTTGTTTTGTTTTTTAAAGATTTTTTTATTTATTTATTTGACAGAGAGATCACAAGCAGGCAGAGAGGCAGGCGGAGAGAGAGGAGGAAGCAGGCTCCCTGCTGAGCAGAGAGCCCGATGTGGGGCTCGATCCCAGGACTCTGAGATCATGACCTGAGCTGAAGGCAGCGGCTTAACCCACTGAGCCACCCAGGCGCCCAAATCTAAAGTTTTTATACCTGCCTAGTAGGAAAATAATTGGGGCTGTTAAATATAGGATCAGGTGTGCAGGGAATACAGAAGTCTTCCTTATCTGTGGTTTTGCCCTCCACCGTTCCAGTTACCCAGAGTCTGAAAGCAGACAATACTCTTCAGACATATGGTCAGGTCACTAGTAGCTTAATGCTACATCACAATGCCTTTGACATTCACCTCACTTTATCTCGTCACAAATGCATTCTATCATCTCACATCATCAAAGGCATTGAATACAGGTACAATATTCTGAGACAGAGGCCATATTCACATAACTTTTATTTATAGTATAATTCTATCTTTGATTAGTCATTATTGTTAATCTCTTATTGTGCCTGATTTATAAACTAAACTTTACTGCAGAAATGCCTGTTAATTAGGGAAAATAGGTACGTACAGGGTTTGGTACTGTCTGTGCTTTTCCACTGGGGGTCTTGGAATGTTTCCTCCTCAGATAAGGGGACATTGCTATATAGGGAAACCATAACATGAATCAGAAACCTTCAGTATAGGGGCGCCTGGGTGGCTCAGTAGGTTAAGCAGCTGCCTTGGGCTCAGGTCCTGGAATCGAGCCCCACATGGGGCTCCCTGCTTCTCCCTCTCTGACTGCCACTCTGCCTACTTGTGCTGTCAAATAAACAAACAAAATCTTTAAAAAAAAAAAAAAAAGAAAGAAAGAAAACTGGTGTAGATTAACAGCTTGCTTTTTCAAATTTTACCTTTTTTCTCCATTTGTGTTCCTAAAAATAAAGCACTGACTTGTAGAAATATAATTTACTGTAGTGTCCAAGTACTGCCACAGGAGTTAATCATTTCTTGAAGAAAACTAGTAATAAATAACTTAAGAGGAAAAATAAATGTGTAAGAAACCTATCCATGTAATTTTTAAAGAACAGATTTAAGAAACTTTTACTCTCAATAGACTACATGAGAATTTCACAGTTGGAAAATAGGGTAATAAGCCATGTTGGGGAAGAAACCTAGTAGTCTCTGAATCCTGGGTTCCTGTGGAGCAAGGAATCGGACTTCTTAATTTAAAAAAAAAAAAAAAAGGAGGGGGGGGAGGTTGATGCAAAGTTGAAAGATAAAAGGTAGATGAGTTGACTTCCTTGAGGACAGATATGTAACCAAAAAAGGGGGGGGGCAGGTTGATGCAAAGTTGAAAGATAAAAGGTAGATGAATTGACTTCCTTGAGGACAGATATGTAACCACTCAGAGTCAATCCCATTTCTAGTTCACAAAACCACAAAATGCTTAGTCAATGTGGATTTCCTGGTAAAACTGAGAGGACATTATGGTATGGCAATCTTTGGGAAGCAAGAGAGAGAGGGGCACCCAGGTGACATCAAAATAACAAACAAGTCTCTCTGTTTCCTATACACAGATTTTAGCAGACATACACAAGGTTCTAGAAACTACTTGCTGAAATATTTAAAAGGCTATAAACCAGGTGATTGCTTCTTTGCACTAGTAATAGTCAAAATTTTTGAAAGGAACTATAATCAGGATTACAACTATATGCTCGCATTATGGATCAATTTGTTTTAATGTACTGCATTTAATGTATTGAATAGACTTTGAATAATACATATATGCAGCATAAATCTTTGTAAGGTCTCTTAAGCTAGGCTATAACTTTACCATAAAATTGCTTAACAATTTCCATTTACTGAACTCCTTGGTGGCATTACTTTCTAAAACGAGTAATGAAAATTAAAGCTGCAAACCAAGAGAAAATTATTTTAATAAATATACTCACTGTCTTGGAAAATGCATTTATCAAATCTGTACCTTCAATCTAGTAAACTAAAAGACCAGTTCACAAAAGAGAAAGGTTGAGTCATCATTTTAATTCATCAAAATAGTGTCACTATATTCATTATTTACCAAGATGGTAAGCAAAGACCAGAAGTGTTTTCTAAAACCTTCATCTGTCAGGCATAAGCACTTCACGATTTTTCTTTTCTCTTTTTTTTTTTAAATAACCATGACACCCAAAAATGGGGCTCAAGCTCATGACCCCAGCAAGGTCAAGCACGAGTCCTACAGCTGGCCAGGCACCCCAGGCATTTTCAAATATACTTATACAAAAACATTGTTACAGTGTTCCATTTCTCATCCTGTATATGTAGCTGAAAATCGGTTAAGTGAGAAACCTTTACAAAATTTTCAAATTGTACTTTTCTGTATTCTCTTTTCACTTGAATTCACTAGGCTTGTGACACAAAAAATCCTAGTTCAAAAATCTTATGTGTAAGATTTAGCACTCAATAGCCTACTTAAAATTAATGGACTTTTTTGCAGTACTTGTCAGTTGGCAGTAACTGGAAACGTTTGGGAGTTTTGAATGGTCTCAATGATTGGCCAGAGATCCTAAATAACATATAACGTACCAGGACAATCACCTATGCTACCACCAACAAAAACCAACTAACCAAAAAAGTTACCATGATTCTTTTGAGTAACACTTCAGAACAGAGATTCTCAAAGAGTCCCCAAACCCAACACTATCTTCATCAGGGAACTTGTTAGAAATGCACATTATTTAGCCCTACCTGAGACCTACTGAATCAGAAACTGTGAGGTAGAGCCCAGAAATCTGTTTTAATGAGCCCTCCAGGTGACTGTAATGCACACTGAAGTGTGAGAACTACCAATCTGAAAGGATATTCACATGGATGCTGGTTTTTAATTAAGAGTAGGGATTTTGTTTTTTCCACTCCTGTATCTCCGCCTTAGGAAAGGGTACAGCAAACAAAAGGACCCCTCAATACATATTGGTACAATAAATACATGGATATAGTGCAATTCTGAATGACATGGCTCCCCCATAAACTCTATATGACTGCAAAAGTATCATTTTGTGGACAATTACTCTGATTTTCATGTTCAACTTTGTTGAACTGCTGATTCCTAATGTTTAAAATATTCTAACCAGTCCATGAACATATATATATTCTAAGCAATTCTAAGAATTAGCATTACAGACTAAGTAACCACTAAGCAAGTTACTACTGCCTCCAACACTTTTAAGAAGGTCAGAAATTAAGACAATCACTATGTGTGAGATTGTTTACTTTTTCCCATTACATAAAACACCAAGCAACATTTGTAAATCTAAGCAATGTGTCACATTTGATGCTGATTTAATGTTACCTAATAATCTGAAAATACCCTGACAAAAAATTAACTACCATTATTTTGGCAAAATGTATGATAGTATAATTTGCAGAAATTAAATAAGCATATAAAAATGAGAGTAACTCATAGGCCAAACTTGGCAAAGTTAATAGTTAAAGGATTATATTTACATGGTTCTTCTAAACCCCCAAAACATACGTAAACCCTCATTCACATTCACAAATGTCTGGCAGGATGACATTGAAACAAGGACGAATATGTCTTAAGAGATCCAGTCACAGATATAACATGAAACATAATGGATTACTGTGGCTACTCCTTTAAGTTTTGATACTTATATCCATGTATTTCCTACCTTAAATATCTGAAATAATTTCAGAGCTAGAAACAAATTTTAGATATAAGTATCAATTCTGCAGTCTTCAATGCTGCAAACACACTTATACAGAGAATTTAAGAAACTCTAGGTCCATTACATCACTACTCAAGTAAGGTCCACACATTACTATTGATGCAATGCAGAACCTTTGTTTTTAATTAATAAAAACCATTTCTTATTAATTGACAATACTCTTATTTTTTAAAGATTTTATTTATTTATTTGAGATAGAGTGAGAAAGAGGGAGCACGAGCTGGGGGAGGGGAACAGAGGGAGAGAGAGAAGCAGACTCCGTGCTGAGCGGAAAGCCCAATGTGGGGCTCAATCCCAGGAACCCAGGATCATGACATGAGCAGAAGGCAGATGCTTAACCGACTGAGCCACCTAGGTGTCCCAATTGATACTTAAAAAAAAAATAAGTTGAAAATTTAAAAAGTATGTATTCCTACTGAGTACACTTCTTAATTCGTACTAATTAGTCTTTATGAGATGGAAGTGCCTTACATGAAATTTGGGTGATTATATTGTAGAAAACACAACTGAAATTTTACATACACATATATGCAGAATACCACCTTTTAAAACCCACTTCTTTAACTCAGAAGACAAACAGTAATTCTAACTTAAGATTTTTATATCAACACAGTCAACAAAATCTAGTATCTATTGCAGAGGTAAGAACTGGTAAGATAACAGTGATTCAAACCATAAAACAATATATTTGAAAAACAATTTTTAAAAAATGTGTACTAAAAACTGGCAAGATTACTTTAAGAAATGCACTATACTCCATCTAGAAAATACAGGCTTCTCTTACTGAAAAGGGAAAATGTACATCATAAAACAAAGTATCTTCCACTGATCCCACCAGGTAAATGAAAAAAATAATCAAATAGTAAGTTTCAACCAAAAGGAATCCCTGAAGATAGTTATAATCTAAACATGGTTTTATAGAAAAAGACAAGAAGTAATATTCCCAAGGTAACCGCATTCTGGTTCTGCCTTTAAATATTCAGTCTTTTAAGATTCAAACTTCAACTATTAATACTGTTTTTCAGTAATCAAGAAAACAAAATTTCAAGATGGCTTTTCTACATGTAGAAGACAGTGCTTTTGACAAATAAAAAAAGAATATATAATACATAAACAGAGTTCAATCAGACACTATTAAAAAAATTTAAGATCAGATACTAAAAAAAATAATGAAATTCTTCACTATTTCCCCAGAGTGATGTTCTAAAAATTACTAGTCCACACTCAACTGGGAAGCTTTGTGTGTTTCATTTTACACAACTGTGAACAACAATTATGTAAAGTGAGCACACAAAAATTGTTTCCTGTTTTTAGAAATTTAGTTCTGAAGGGTGCAGGAAAGACAATAATGCTCTTGAAAGTATGACACTACTCTCGATGTATTTAATTATCATTTATTTAGGATGAAATAAACCCAAACGGGTCTATTTAACTTAAGTGATGGACTTGCTACTTACTTGGAAGTAGTTTCCACCTCTTCCCTCCACCCTGTCCCAAATAAGTCCATCTCTACAAGCATCTATCAATGAAGTAAGCACAGGAACATATTTACAACTGCTTAATTTAGGAGTCAGATATGTGGGTGTTCGCTAACTTATTTTTGAAAAAAGTCTGACTTTCAAATCATTAGCACTTTCTTATATTTAAGGAACATATTTTAACATATTATGAGATATTATAACACAACAACACACACAAATCATTTAAATACCACAATATTCCCCAGAAAATTTCCTCTATTTTTGCAAAATAACATATCCCTTTTATTTCCGATAGTCCCATTTGACACTAAATTTCAAAACTTTTAAAAAAGGTTTAAACATAAACATCACATTCACAAGACTTTTTTTTTAATCACACACTTATTTCAATCACACACTATCTTTTTCTAATTCAGAATCAAACCCCCAAATATTAATTAGTGACCATTAATCATTCACACTAATACTTAGTAATTATTATAGACTTTACTTTTTAAATACCAAGTTACTGAAATGTTCAACAAGTATGTTTTGAATAAAATGTGAAGATGTAACTTCAATTAGTACTTGAGACACAAGATCCAACATTCCATTAATGTCCTTGTTGATAATTTCTATTTCTTATATTAAATGGCAATTCTGGTGAAAACAGGTTATTTTTTCCTTTAATATTATGGATACTATTGGGTTAAATAATTTCTTTCACTGAGTGCTCAGTACTCATTTTAAAAAGAAAAATCCAAAATTTCAAGGAATAACAAATTGGGTTTTCTGAAATTTGGATGAACCAAAAGTTCTTTAAAAACAAAGAAACAAAACAAAACAAAAAAAAACTAGATCTGGCAAGAAGAAAAACATTTATTTATCTTCAAAACAAAAAACGGGTAAATTTTGACAAAATAATTAGGAAAATGGGTGTTTCTTTATTTTATATACATTACTTACATAATAATAGCATATGAAATCTATATCCTACAGACTTTTAATTCAGTAAATTATGACACAAAAGGAAACATGATACTGTGAAATTCTAAGATTGTTTCATATTAGCTTTTTATGGAAAATTATGGTAGCATATGACAAGTTCACACTTATTTAGAAAAGCTAATATTATTTATTTTTATATCTACTGCTTTTAAGCAAATGACATTCAAATATCTTCCTCAGTTTGTATACTAATTCACAAGAAAAAATACTGACTGAACCAGCCACAAAGTTGTTCATACAAAAACACTAAAAACTGAGTAACTGAGGGTTCACAGATGCTCCACTTGACTGTCACTCAGAAGCTGACTGTTCCCAGGATAAACTTGGTAAGTACTGGAACAAAGATTTTCTTGATGCAGGGAAAAAGCTGTGTAGAACTCTATTCTTGGAGCCAGAGTTGAGCCGGACACTAGAACGTTCAGGAGATTAGGACATCTCTTTGTGTACTGGCTTTCAAATGTTCTTGAATCAATGTTACAGAATTTCACAGCCTTGGCCAAAGACAGCTTGGTATTAACATCAAAGGATCAAGTCTTTCCCACTCTTAATTCAGTTTTGAAGCAAAATACAATGCTAGCAATTACCTGGGACTATATGAATAAAAATAAAGATGATGGGAAAGATATTTAGGTGCAACAGGTATCATTTAAAAATTATAGTTAATGTTAAAACTCCCTACACTGCAATTAATTAAATTCCACTCCCTGCCAACTCATCATACACGTGGACAATGTGATGAGAAGAATCTTTTTTGACTATTACTTACAACTTCCAAATCATGTTTTCAAGTATTTGCCAAAAAACAAAAGCCTATGAATACTGCAAGTATTAGAAAATAATTCTATCCATACAGCTGTTTAAAAAAATATGTGAAACAGTACAAAAGAAAAATGTTACAAAAGAATGCATCTCAATTTTGCTTTACAACTGCTTTTATGCAAGATTTTAAATCAACCGAATTTATGTTTTTACAAAGTATGCCTTCCAGCATAAACAAATACCATGCAAAAACAAATTAATTTTTACATACTGTTTATTTCAAAACAGAATAGTTTTCATAAAAATGCTAAAAGCATGATACAGTAACACACTGAAATGTGAGAAATAACTATGTTATCAATAGCTGATGCATCAGATTTATGGCTTAATGTAAATATATAATTCCTTAAACATAATTTTAAATTAAACATGGCTAACATACAAAAATTTAAATATAGCAAGGACTTTGTTTTAGAATAACAATTATAATGTGATAAAAATCAGTTTATTCCTAGTACTGAAAATCAAACTTCAAAATATGTATTTGACAGTAGAGGGACTAATCTGATTCCAATGACCTTAGCCATTCTCAAATTAATTTTTTCTTTTTTAAATCACCACTTGAACTGTATTCCTTGGAAACAAACACAACTGGCCTGTCAGACAAGTTTACTGGACTTAACTAACTATAGGAAGATATTTACAACACCACAAAGTTAATCCATCTTTAATACTTCTGTAAACATTCTCAAGAAGTACCCAATTCTAAACCACACCAAATCCTCTTTTAACGTCCAACCTAACAGTATTTTTTTATTTTAAAAGAAAATTAAAAGGGTAAGATCTAGATACTGACACCAAATAATGGCAGATAAGATTAAAAATAGACATAATTTTAAAACCAAAAGAGATTTGCCTCCAAACAGTTTTTTTTTTCCAAGATTCAAAAGGTTTATTTGAAAAAATCAGCACAGGACAAAGATATCCTTAATATTCCTTCTCAGAATATGTGAATATTCAGAATCTATATGAAATGTAGACAGCAACTCTGATTTCACAGAAAGAACATCATGGTTTTATACAAATGTAAACCCATTCCCACATCCCTCCCCAACGTACTATTTTTATCCACCCCTTACTGACATTAGCTTTCACTAAGCTTCTATCTTCAGTGCTACTTGCAAAAACTAAAAAGCAGAAAATTATTTTCATTTTTAAATCATTGGGATTAATTAAAGCAACCAAAGTATTACTGTTACAGCAAAGTTTAGTAAAACTATGAGAGAATACTACTAATAACATTTGTAAATTATCCAAAATGATTTCTTTATTGAGATTAAGTAACTACATAGACTTCACAGTTCTATGGCATACGTATATTTAGCTAAAGTCACAAACACATTTTAACATTCACAATGATGAGCATCATCACTACCATTCTAATCTACAAAGGTTATGTATGAGTAAAGAAAAATACAAAAACTTCAAGTTTTACAAAAGAAAAACTTTAAAGTCTACATACATTAACAATAAAACCATTTCTTCCAGGTAACAAGTAAAAGTGTAAAGGCATACCACTGAGGTTTTTTTCTCTTAGTAGCCAGGAATGAAATAATGTTTAATATCTACGACGCTTATTAGGGCCTTCAAAGTTGCCCCCTTGGCTTCCTCTACCAAAACCACCAGGACCACCACTAACAGGACCTACACCACTCATTGGTGCTTGAGGGGTTTCAGAACCTGTTCTACTCCCCATAGGTGATCCCATCTGAGATGATGGTCCTTGAGGAAATCTATCATTGTGCTATAATACCACATAATAAATATGAAGTCCATTTGGAACACGCCAAATGTAAGTGACAAGAAAAATTGGCAAAATCCCAAGTGGTGGTGTCATGAAGTTCAGCAGAAAGTCCAGCAGAATCAGGATCACACATAGAAGGAAGAAAGGAGCAATTTAATTAGTTACTACATTAAAAAAAAAAAAAAAAAGCATCTGAAGAGTTACAATTGCTAATGCTATGCCCCAATTTCATGAAAAAAAGAACTGATTTTAAGAAGTAAGAGAGTGCCATTTAAACCTAATCAGTATTACAATACTGTTCTGATCTCTCTTTTTCTTAAAAGCTTATACTGTGCTGTGTAATAAAAATATTTTATTTGAAAATCAAAAAGGTAAAACTGGGGAGCAGCATCACATTGAAAAAATAAACATTTTAAAAATTTCAACAGTAATGCTTTTAACAAAAAAAGTACTAGTACAAAAACAAAGAGTTAAATTTCAGCATTAAAACCTCTGAGGTGTTTTTCCAGAAAGACTATTAATGGGAAAACAGATACAGTTTTTAAAAACTGACAGTTTACTAATATGTACTACTAATAGCACAATTAAATAAATATCTGAAACTTATGCTTTGGAAAACTTTACAAAAACAACGTATGTTAATCTCAAAGGATGACCAGAACTCCCTACATGCAGTAGTAAAATGTCACTGTGAAAAAGACCAAGGGTGATATTCAAATAAAGGTTACAATTTCAGGGAGAGGGGTGGGAAAATGGGCCAGTTAATATTACTCTTAAGTTACTACAGATGATTGATTATATGCTACAGAAAAACTTAACCAAAGTAGTAAAAGTTTTTACTTAGCTTTTAGACATTTTACTATAAAATAAAGCCTCCAAAGAAGGAAACAAGTACACTAATTATATCATGTGCCATCTAATCATAGTAGCTACTATGGCACTGCCTTTTTATCTCTGTACACAAACACTCATTTAAAAAAAAAAAAATTGCTGGCATGTCTAATTTTTCCAAATTTTTAAAAGACTGCATTAAAGTAAGTAAGTTTTAAAATGATGAAACACTGTATCCATCAATTCTAAGATGCCCATTCACTTTTAACATCTCTGAAACAGTATGGATTTATAGTTGATGGCATGTCTGAATTTAATTGGCAGTGCTTCTTTCTCAGCAGCAATGGCGCCTTAACATCTGTTGTGGTAATTCCAAAACTAAACTGCCTTTTCAAAACATACAATCAACCAATCTTCCTTTTCTAAATATTATTTAGAACAATCATTAACAAAAACCAAATGAGAAAATGTTCTGCCAAGAGCTTCATTTAAATAGTGATAGACTTCAAGGAAAGTGAGAGAAGTTACCAGTCTTGCTACTGATATTCAAATAAAATAAGAACTACTGAAAAATTTTGCTTTTATAATTATTTAACCCACACAAAGATATCTTCACACTGTCAAACCAAGACATAAACTGTATGCTTTTAAATTCTGTAACAATTATAAAATGAATAATTCTGTAAGACTGCAAAATGTAAACTGAAAATACACGTTAAAATTTTAATGGACATTATTTTATAGTTTAAAAAAGTTCCCTGAAATTAATCATAAGTGATCTTTTCGTTAAAAGTGTTTACTAAAACCTGTTTTCACACATACTGGAGTTTCATTCCCCACCAAAGGTAAGGAGTCCACACAGGAAAAGAACACAATCTTAAAATACTTGGCCTTTACAGTGAATACTAAGGTGGATACACACTAAAAGCAATATAAAAATAACTGTAATTAATATGTATCTGCCATATAATTGAGTACAAAAGCGTGCCATGAATGGTAAATTAACTCTTGTTATATATAAAAATTGCCTCTAAGTCAATATATAACTTCACAAAATTACGTTTTCTTCACTGCATATTGACCTTTACTGCCAAAACAAATGATGCCAAATTATGTTAAGTGTGAAGTTACCTTTGGGGCAAAAAAGTATGTATTATTGAATATAATCAAAATAATGTTTATGATACATTACCACTGCTCCATTATCTGGCATCATTGGAGTTCCCATATTTGCAGCTCCTTCTGGTCCCATGGCAGGACCAGGACCCATTGGTGGGCCAGGTATAGTTCCTCTGTTGTTCATATTCATACCCATCATTGGAGGAGGACCTTGGTTACCAGCAGGTGCTGGGCTAAATGCATCTACGCAAAACAATCTATACTTAGAGCTGTCCTATCTTAGTTTAGCAAACATTAAAAACTTAACAATACTTATGCAAACTATATAACAAGACTATTACCAAAATCACTTCCTTCTTTGAGAACGGGGCACCTAATTTTATCTACTCCATAACAGAGCATTACCTACACTATAGAATTTTCAACCCAAAATCAAATGTATATAAAACAAATGAGAGAACTATCAGTTATTGTAGGATATTTGAGACTGTCAAAGCTTCAAAGTTTTTTTAAAAAATGAGTATTACTTGTTATAGTCTGCTTTTTTAGAAACTACTCTCTTACAATGGTAACTATATTCTACCAGCTCAAATTAACAGCAAAGGATTAGCACTTGGAAACTATAAGTATGTATATAAAGTTCACTAAAACTAACCTCTTGACTTTAATGTAAGTTACTGAACATACTCCAAAATTATAGGAGGTACTATTTTTTAACTTGAAACATTACAGCAATAGGCAATCTAAGCAGAACAACTGAAAAGGGCCATCATGACAAAGCTTATTTTTTAAAAGCAAATATAAACATTAACAGAGCTATCTGAATTTTTTCAACATACTAAAAATTCTAGAAATGGGGATAATCGTATATACTTCAAATTTTTCCATCAAAAAGATATCCACGCAACCTCATGTTAATTCCAATAGTGTTTGAGCTGAAATATTGTATTTATAATGGTTTCAAATACAACATTTTAACGAATCTTCTTCAAATTTTTTTTTATTTTTAAAGTATTCATACTTTATTTCATTAAAAAGTCTTAACAGACAAACTCCAACTTAAGAGTTCTCTTGTAGTGTTTCATTCCATAGGTCAATTTTATAACCCTCAGAACTCAGTTTCTCAAAAACACATTATAACAGGAGATGATACTTTCATTCAAACCCAGAACTCTATACAGTACCAAATGCAGCTGACTTCTGCATAAGACTGAGCCCAGGGAGCAACTGGGAGGAAAAAGTCTTACACCCTACCAGTCCCTGGCAATATACAGACTACCACTTTCAACCCAATCCTTGGGAATTTAGCCACTTCATGGGAAGAAATTATTTCCCTTAATCCCAAAATGTCCCTGCTAACAAACTGAACATTGTAACTATCCAAGAATATTTCTATTCCCTTAGCATAGCTATAAATAAAAATTTTTACTAGAATTCCATGACATGTCCCACATGGAAATGAGGAAGAATGGAGACACTATCTACAAGGAATCTTAACTTTCCCTAAAAAGAACAGATCAAGGATTAGGCTTTTCTTCTCTTTTTAATAAAATATAGTTTTTACACTTAACTTGCAAGATTCAAATATAACTATACAACTATGGGTAAAATAAATCAAAAATAACATTTCTAACTATCAGTAATTAGAGGCTTATTTCTAGTAATTAAGATTTCTATCACACAGCTATAATTAAACTAAATTTAAAGATCTAAGAAATGTTAGAATTACCTGGTCCCCTGAAAACAGTTTTATAATCTATGTTTTACTTGGCAGTACACTGGTGATACACCAGAAGATCTATTGCCACATTCTATCAATGTAATTTGATAGAATATGACAATTTACTGATTCAACAGTGGCATTCAACTGCATGATAATGATTCATAACTCTAGTAAGCCATCAGGACAAGGTCTCGGATTGAATAAAATGTATATTGGACAAAATTAAATGGACTGGACTTAAGGAGAGTTGAGAAAGTGCTCAATTGTAATATGGTTCTCTGATGAAATAAAATGCCATAAAAAATTTTAGTTCTCTTAAATTCCTAACTAATTAAGGAACCTAAAGGTATACTCTCATTATTCTTCTGATAAAGTTGCTAACTAAAAGACAATTAGAATGTTTCCAAGGTCTCGGCAACATCAGAAATATTTCATCTGTTTCTAATGTTAATGACAATCTAATAATTATAATGGCATTTCAAAGTACCTACAATCCATAACCTCACATTTATAACGCTTAAATAAACCATCTGTATTATATTATATACTATTCTACAACTTACTTTTAAAAGACATAATAAAACTGAAGTACTTGTACATTACCATATATTCAACTGTGTCTCTATAACTTATGTCCTACAACTGTGCCTATAGAACTTATGTATTCTTTGTTCATCAATTAATGTATCCATAACTAATTTCAAATTAAGATCTTTATAGGTAAGGGTCATGTATCATGCTTCCTTTGTATACCAGAAATGCTTAGTAACTTCTTACTGGTAGATAAGAAAAATAACAAAATAAATAGCAATAAACAATTTCAGACGATCTGATTGGAAGTAGCAAATAAACTGCACGAGAAATCGGAGGAAAAAAGGTAGATCCCAGAAAATGTTCATCCCACATATTTTTTTTTTTTACTCCATACACTATATATCCTAAGTACTACATGCTAATGGTAATGTAATCTCTACCATAGGTACACTTTGAGTTATGTAAAGATTTCAATTTTGTGACAGCTTCTGTGGGACAATATGAAACAAATATTTTAAAATTTATCTAATTTTTAAGTGTTTGACATTTCAAATTTACTGCTTCCCTCAATAGTAGAGAAGCTAATGTAGGTACTTTCTTCAAAACTTTACATAAACTCTAAAGATATGCATTAGCCCAGATGCATAAGACATATCTAATTTTCTTGACATGTCATAGATGCCTCTGAACAGTGCACTTTTGTGCACAATATGGTAGGTGAGGGCAAAATAAGCTAAACATTCAGTAAAATAAATAAAAATAATTAATTACACAAAACGTTACCTTACCAATAAAAATTTATAAAATACTCAAGAAGTTTAAAACCCCTACAAATTCAGAAACTATCAAATTTCTAAGAACGGTAAAAAGCCAATTTGAAAGCATGAAATTTGATTTTTAAAAAATGCAACATAGATACATTATACCATGGAATGACTGAACAGGTTTCAGGTTTTATCAAAACCTGGCTACAGGTTCCTTTCATTAAGTCTATTAAAACATAATTTACCTTTTAGCCTTCAATGAAACAAAATTCCTTAGCATATTATTTTTAATATACTTGTATTTTTTTCAACTTAATATAAGAAATTTCACCATTACAAGTGTTGGTTCCAAATTTTAGTTTGTTACTGATACGTAGATACCACAAACAGCATGTCATGTACAATTCCCCCAAAGAATTACAAGTTACAGAAGGCTTTTGCTTCAAATCCCTACCTCCCATGTTTATTGCTCCACGGGGACCCATATCACCCATTCTCATTTCCTGTTCTCTCTGTAAGTAAGCATAGTTGTCACAGTCAACCTATCGATCTTATGACTTTACATTTCCCATCTAAAATCAAAAAGAAAAGAATAAATTGGGACATCACTTTCCATTAAAAAATTAAAATTTTCCAACATGACTTACATAATAAGAACACTGAAAAGAAACTTCAGTCTTCCAGGTCTGATATGCCACAGTGCTTAGAGCACTCAGTTTATACTACTAGATTATCAATGTGTCAAATTACATAAAATCTACCACAGAATGTTTTTAATGTTCAATAGAGCAAAGACATATGCTTAGACTCCAAAAAAAGAAAAATCTATTATTAATAACCACCAGGGCCAATTATTTTTTTCCTTCCCCGAGGAAATTTTGTCTTAAAAATGACCACCACCCCTTTTATATTCAAATCTATTCAAACATCCAAAACAAACAGCTATGGGGTACTAAGCCAAAAATAAAGTTATATAGACAATTTTCATTGTTAATACACCTTTGCATTTTTATTCAAATATTTGAGCACTGTTTTTCACCAAGGACCTAAAGATTTGCCATGAAAAGTCTCCACAACACACGATTATTAAAAGTTCAACATAACACTGCTTCCTTTATTTGAACAAGGGTTTTACTTGGAAATCTAAATAGAAGTGTTATTACACAGTCAGCAAGTTCTGAAACAAAATGCTCTTGAGGTTAACTGTGATACAAAAGGTCATGCAAATGACAAACTTTTTAAATTTCAGTAAAATTCAACTCCTTCTAAAAACTTATTTATTAACTCATTTATTAACAGTAGTTATACAGAATTAACTTCAATGAAATCTCTAGGTGAAATTACCCCACATTCTGTAATTCAAACTTGTACTATTATTTTATGATCTTTTCCATTATCAGACTGGTGTGTTAAACGTAGCAATCATAAAACACATTTTGAGACAAAGTAGAAATGTCTAAATCTTAAAAGGTGTTTTTCTTTTTAAAGCAATTTTATTAAAATGTGCTTAAAATCTTTAAGAATACAAAATACCAGTGTAAAACACTAGGAAAAAGAGGAAGTAAAAGCCTATGGTATATGGTAGATAAACCCAGATCTACTGCCCATATCTAAGCTAATGGGCATGCCTCAAAATGTAACCTTTAATAAAGCCGTGGTTAAAAAAAAATAAATCACTTACATAGCATCAGGAAGAAATGTTTGTCAATTATATAGAAAACATAAATCCCAAATTTTCTCAAAGCTATTTTTTTTAAACTTTCCTAAAACCAAAATTTGTCTCTTCTCATAAAACGTTTGGTTAGTGATGGATACTAACGAGAAAAACAACTAGACTATTTCATAGGATGGATTTCTGATAAAGTCATATGGAAAATACTATTTTAACATCAAACTTAACACTATCATCAATAAATCAAACCAAGCTGTCATTTCCTCATCACCAGAACCTGATAAAATGCAGACTGCTTCAGCATGTCCAAAACCTTCCAGGTATTATTTATAGCAGATACTTGTTATGGAAAAGCTGGTTCCATTTCAGCACCACAATAAAATACACGATTTTTTGACCAAGACATCTTTGGTGAACAAGGGTTTAACTTTTAGTTTTGGATTTGCCTTAACAATGAAAGATGAAGTATGCAATATCTAACCCCTAACAAAGAGTAATTATGATAATCTTATTGTTTGAGACCTCAATTTTCAATTGAGACTTCAATTTTCAAATCCCCCTTAAATATTCTGACATCCTAACTGGATGCCTGGGATTCACTGGTGGGAACAAAGGAGATGGATGCCTGTGATTCACTGGTGGGAACAAAAAGGGAGATAATATTTTTATTATCTCCTGATAATTTCATCTGCACCTACAATTTTCCAGAATAACAATGTTTAGCTTTACTATTCACAAAGTTCAGTACTTTGAAAAAGAAACTGTTCTGTTATTCTATTTTCTTCATTAATAGAATTCTGAAGAAATTAATATGCCAAATACATTTATGGATTTTTAAAAAGCTTTTATTTATTAAGTAATCTCTACACCCAGCATGGAGCTCTAACTTACGACCCCAAGATCAAAAGTCACATGCTCTACTGACTGAGCCAGTCAGACACCCCAAGACTTAGGTTTTTTAAATCAACTATTCAACAGTGACCATTACATCCGACTAGCTCCATCAGAAGAGCATGCATCTCTTGCGTCTCAGGGTTGTGGGTTTGAGCCCCACGTTGAGTGTAGAAATCACTTAAAAATAAAAATCTTAAAAAAAGAAACAACTGGTTTTCCAGTTCTAAAATCTTTAAATGAAATAATCAGAATGTCTTACAAAATCCATGCTAATGTAGCATATCACTGCATTAAAATACATATTATATAATACAGCATTTTTCATTAGATACATAAACACTTCATTTCTTTAATACTGATGTTTCCTTAAAGAAAATTACTGAGTACTGTTTTATATAGCTTCACACATTAAGATTAAGAAAAAGAGATGGTATAATTAGATGATAGATCACTTTTTAACTATTTTAGAAGGAGCAAAAGAAGTTTTCAACTTTCAAGTCGTATCTTAAGATTACTGTCATTTTCGCAAAAACAATGAATACTGTTACACTGAAAAGAAATTAAAAAAAAAAAAAAGATTACTGTCATTTTCTAAAAATCCACTGCTACAAATGCAAAGGTCAGAGATTATATTTAAAGGTACTGGTTAGCAATGAAAATTAAGACAGTACTTCTCATTTAACTTTATTTATCAAGTATCAGTTAGGAGAAACGGTAAGGAGAAAGTTCACT
Organism: Enhydra lutris kenyoni; assembly: GCF_002288905.1. Taxonomy (NCBI): domain Eukaryota; kingdom Metazoa; phylum Chordata; class Mammalia; order Carnivora; family Mustelidae; genus Enhydra; species Enhydra lutris. Next base: position 6,511,419 of record NW_019154155.1, on the reverse strand, counting down.
ATTAACTGTGTACCCACCCAAAAAGCAATACACGGCATTACACAAGACCCTCACTTCTATGAATTCCAATATCTGAAATTAGAACTGGTGCATAAAATACATGGTATTTTTCGAATACGAATTTTAATGCTTTACTACTTTACCAAAAATTAAGAGTCACGATTTGACATGAAACAACTTACATGTAAACAAAATCTTGATAAAGACTACACTGCAATAAGATAATAAAGCTATGATTAAAACTGAAAACTTGGTTTAAATAATTCAATTAATTCAATTATTCTTCACAGCAACTCTATAAAGTAGAAGTCTTCTGTTACCCTATTTTAGAGATCATAAAACTAAGGTACAGCACTGTTAAATAACTTACTCAAGGTTGAACTGACATAAAAATTCTGCCAAAATAGAGTTCATTTAAGTTTCTACCTTCACAAAACACCTTCATTTTTTTCAAGGATTCCAACAAAACCTAACAAAAGGCAAGGTTTTTAGTTATTTTTATTCACAAGTTGTGCCTTTCCATTAAAAGAATTATATATATGTATTCCTGAGCTTGTCACTGAAGTATGCTTAAATTCACAGCTGATCAAAAAAGCAAGCAAAGTATGACTGATTTCCAGAACCACATTATCAAAGCAGCATTCATTGAAACAATGGCTCTCAGAGTGTGGCTGGCAGAGTACTGAGTCCACAAGACCCTTTTGGGAAGTGCACAAATTCAAAACTGTTTCATGTCTTACTAAACATTAGAACACAATTATAAAACTATGATCTAATTGGGCTTTTCAGTCTATCTACATATTTAGGAATGGTGTACAAGCAATTGGGAAGCAAAAATCTTGGTATTTTAGCAAAAATTAAGGCACTTATATTCAATTTTTACTAGTAACTATCATTGTTGCAAGGGAGCAGCAGGCAGGACAGCAGAGGAGAGGTTCTCTGCCCAAACAACTAATTTTAAAATTTCAACTAGAATATGTAGATGAAGCAGTTAGAATTATTTTTATTGAATCCCTACATGTCTTTTTAATAATCTATGCAAAACAGGATATATACATAAATCACTTCTGCTCCATTCTGAAATAGGGTGGTTCTTCAAGAAAAACATTCATACGATTGGGTTGTAAACTGAGTAAGACAGCATCTGACAAACTATGATTACTGACTTGTGAACAGGTACCCCTTGTTTTTCTAAAGGTGTATTATGCCACTGGGCTTTTATGAAAGACCTACATTTGTAGTATCTGCTTTTGCTAACCAAAAAGGGATTCTTACTTCTATGGAAAAAGGCAAAAAGTGAACATAAAGTTCAATGTGTTTTGTAGCAAGCAATTTTAGAGGCAGCACAAATCTAGAGCAGCAAAAAGTGCTACCAAGCACCTTCCCTGGGAACTATACTTAGCCTCTCATCATCAAGCTGTCATAGCTTTGAACTGTGTGTGAACATCTGTGCTTTATCTAGATTTATTCTGTGGATCAGTAGCAAGATGTATACTAAGCTATCAGAGAGGCCTAAGAGTATTGTAATTCTGGTTTAGAAGCTCTCCAAAAATTTTTCATATGAATATTAACAGTAGTTTCTTCATTTTATGCCATTTTGGCTTACAAAAGGTATCACAGGAATGTTACACTTTGGGACAGCATTTGGCAGACATTTTCTGACAAGATTAGTGGTTGATATTAAGAAATGTGATTTGTTTTTAATTCTGTATAATAAACTGTATTAAAATTTAGAAGATGCACATAACTCAATGGATCAATATTTTTCTAATGTTTGGTATATGACATTACAAAAATCGTGCATGGGAAAAAAAAAATCCATTCAAGGTAGCCCAGTAGATTGTAATGCAATGAAGACAATAACAGGTACAATTCTCTGAAAAGGTTAAAATATACTCGTCTCCATTTTACTAATTACTTATCTAAGTAAAGTTGGTGTTTCTTCATGCACTTTAATCAAAAGAGCATTCTGCAACAGATGGAATGCAAAAGCAAATATGGGAAGCCAGCCATTTCTATAAAGCCAAACATTAAGCAAATTTACAAAACAACAAAACAATACCACTCTTCCCACTACATATAAGTGGAACATCAAGGAAATCTGCAAACATGTAAAGTGAGGCCAGTGTTCCCAGTACTACCCATTTTCTTAAAACTTTCTCTCTTATCTAATATGGTAAACACTGGTGTAACAAAACAAAACAAAAGCTCTTAGAGGTCTTCAATAATTTTTGGTAGTGTAAAAAAATTTCAAAACCAAAAAGTTTAAGAACCAATGCTTTTAAGTTCTAGTCAGTATTCATTCACGAAAACAAAAGCAGAAAATCTGCACTAATGTAAAGTAACTAAAAACCAGTGAAGAACTTCACATTATTTTGTGTAGAATAGGATCTTTTCCTTTAATACTTAATACTCACAATATCAACCTGTGAACTTAAAGATACTGTAGTTTCTTTTTTTTAGATAACCAAATTTAAAGGATTCACATGGTACACAAAGGTGAGTCTAAAAGTATAATATGAATGCCTAAGGTTTAGAAAAGTACACTACATAATGATTTAACGTAATATCAACTGAAACATTTTGCAATCAATGATAAAGATATATTCATCTGACACTGAGTAACGTAAATTCCTGTTTGAATGAATGCAGTCTTAATGACCATGATCATTATTCTTTAATTTGTAAAGATCTTTCACATACATTTCTGAAAAAGCATCCAAGGGATTGTTAAAGGATTACCACGTACCATCTAGGTTCAGTGTGTTGATAAAGAAAATGCCAAAATTCCTGATGTAAAAACACTGATACAGAACATTTAAATCTACTACGGGAAATATAATTCTAAAGAAACATCTTAAGTTCTGGGAAGTAACAAGACTCAACCTTTTTATAATTAAGAATTTCTAAAAATAAATTATATTTAGTACCTGGAAATATATCTTTCCCTTCACTAGAAAAGTTTACATAAAAAAATAAAGATTATTAGATAGCTAATCTAACTTTCAAGAGAGAAATTAATTAGCAGCTGAAATACTATCTAACAAACAGGGTATTTGGAAATAAAAAATGAAAGAAAAATCAATTACATGAAATATTAAGAAAATGGGTATAAAGAAAAAAATTCAAAATAAAAGGTAGGCCTCTTTGCTAAGAAATTATTCACTCATTTAAAAAGTTCTAATACTGAAGGGTATATGCATCAACAAAGTAATCTTTTCTTAATAGAAATGAAGTAACTGTAAACTGAAAAGGGAAGACATGTTCCCACTGATACAAATAATAGCATGCAAACTTTCAAACATAATGAAACAGAGAATGCTTGAGAATGTTAAGCAAAAATGCTTATGCAAAAATGCTTAACATTTTTACTTCAAGTAATTAAAAAGAGTAATTTCCAAAACGTACTATTCACTACTAGACCTCAGGGCAGGGGGGAATATGTTTTAAGCAACCTAAGACAATCTTTCAATAAATACAATCTGTGATGGTTTTTTACCCTCAATTTGAATACATGCATTCCATGATATCTGCACCCTTGACTACTGGGAACATGTTCCTCAGTTTTATAACTGTTAAAATGAAATTTTACACCATGTATCATTAGGGAATTGCAAATTAAGACAACAATGAGATAGATACCACAACACACCAATTAGAATGACCAAAATCCTAAACACTGACAACACATAGTGCTGACAAGGATGTAGAGAAATAAGAATTCTCATTCACTGCTGATCGGGATTATAAATGGCATATTCACTTTGGAAGAAAATTTAAGTTTCTTACAAAACTAAAGATAATCTTACATACATACAATCCAGCAACTATACTCCTTGGTATTCACACAAAGGAGCTGAAAACTTATGACCACACAAAAACCTGCACATGGATGTTTATAGCAGCTTTTTCATAATTGCCAAAACTTGGAAACAATCAAGATGTCCGTCAGTAGGTGAATGGATAAACAAATTGGTACATCCAGACAATGAGACATTATTTAGCACTAAAAATAAACAAGCTATCAAGCCATGAAAAGACACAGAGTAACTTTGAAATGCTTATTACGAAAAAGTCAGTATGAAAAGGCTATATATTATAGGATTCCAACTACAAGACATTCTGGAAAAGGCAAAACTATAATGAAAGTAGCAGAAATCAGTGGGTGCCCAGGATTAGGAAGGAGAGAGGGATGAAGAGACAGAGGGCAGAGGATTTTTAAGGCAGTGAAACTATTGTGTATACTATAACAACGGGTACATTTTGTTGAAAGTCCACCAACTGCCCAACACCAAGAGTGAACCCTAACATAAACTGTTTTCTTTTGGCGATAATGATGTTCCATTCTCATAGTGAAGGACTCTGGATACATGTTGGTGGAAGGAGGTATATGGGAAATCTCTATCTTCGGCTCAATTCTGCTATGAATCTAAAACTAAAAATTAGTCTATTAAAAATTTTATTTATTTATCTATTAGACAGAGAGACAGAGAGAGCGCACATGCACAAGCAGGAGGAGCGGCAAGCAGAGAGAGAAGCAGGCTCCGCGCTGAGCACAGAGCCCAATGTGGAACTCGATCCCAGGACCCTGGGACCATGACCTGAGACGAAGGCAGATGCTAAACCAAATGAGCCATCCAGGCATCCCTATTAAAAATTTTTTATGTTTCTTTTAGTCACGAGTAATAAAGATTTGTTACTTGTTAAATTTAAAATCAGAAGTAAGAGGAAACAAATATAAGTAGGGAGGCTGACATCTTAGCTCACTATATTCATTAACCTCAAGACAAGTACCTCTTAATCTATATTCACTCAATGTACTTTTTTATAAAGATTTTATTTATTTATTTGACAGACAGAGATCACAAGTTAAAAAGAGGGTCAGGCGGGACGCCTGGGTGGCTCAGTTGGTTGGACGACTGCCTTCGGCTCAGGTCATGATCCCGGGGTCCCGGGATCGAGTCCCACATCGGGCTCCCAGCTCCATGGGGAGTCTGCTTCTCCCTCTGACCTTCTCCTCGCTCATGCTCTCTCTCACTGTCTCTCTCTCAAATAAATAAATAAAATCTTAAAAAAAAAAAAAAGAAGAAGAAGAAGAAGAAGAAGAGGGTCAGGCACAGAGAGTGCGGGGAAGCAGGCTCCCCGATGAGCAGAAAGCCCGATGTAGGGCTCGATCCCAGGACCCTGAGATCATGACCTGAGCCGAAGGCAGAGGCTGAACCCACTGAGCCACCCAGGTGCCCCTCACTCAATGTATTTTTTTTTTTTTAAAGATTTTATTTATTTATTTGACAGAGATCACAAGTAGACAGAGAGGCAGGCAGAGAGAGAGAGAGAGAGGGAAGCAGGCTCCCTGCTGAGCAGAGAGCCCGATGCGGAACTCGATCCCAGGACCCTGAGATCATGACCTGAGCCGAAGGCAGCGGCTTAACCCACTGAGCCACCCAGGCGCCCCAACTCAATGTATTTTTAAAGCCTGGTTTGGGTACCTTTAAAAGACTATGCTGGTGTCACTGTCAAATTCAGAAATTGCAGCTTTTTAATAACTAGGGTGGTTTTCTAAATGAAGATTAATTAAATATAATTACATATAATCACCATGTATCAAGAGACAGAAGGGAATATTTTAAACAAATTATTTTTAAAACAAATTCATATTCAACTAAGAATATTTTTAATCATATACCCAAGGGACATTTTCAAAATTATCATTATCACCATCACTTTTCAATTGTTATGGCAAACTTTAAAGAGATGCTTTTAAAAACTGAAACTGATTAGAAATATTTATTCAGATTTGGTTATTTTATCCTAAACTCTTAAAGAAATCAGCCATGATGGTATCAGCTACAGCCACAAACACAGTTTCTTGAATAATATCCTATCAAAAAGCTCACATAATACTGGTAACTGGTTCGCATTTCTTCACCCATAACCTCTTAACCAGTACATTTCCTTACCAAAGTCAAAACAACTCTCATGACTGGTCAGACTAAGATATGAAAGATGAAACAAAAGGACTAATATAAACTGTATAAGAAGAAATGCCAAATTGGCCCCATCAACAGAAGAAAGCAGTGGAAGGAACAAACAAAAGCACATGTGTTCTGATGTATAAAGAATTAAAGTATATATTTAATGGGGAATCTTTCTGTTAATGATATTAGGCATTACATTATTTTAGCAGTATGCCAGAAACGTTGAAATTTTAACAAATTATATGTTTTTCCTAAGTAGATAACTCAAAGCTACAGGTACATTTATAATAATTCTAAAAATATTTAAGTGGTAACTATATAAAATCCAAGTATTTAAAATACACAGTTATAAGAGAAACTACTATAATAAGCATATCAATTGTTTAAAAGCTGAATTTTAAGAAGCAGTAATAGGCCAAATGAAGAAGTTACTTAGTGAGAAACACGGTAAATTTACAACCAGAAAACAGAGAACATGAAACATGATGTACAATATAGTGCAGGATATCATAAGACAAAATATAGAGAGACTTACCCATATACTTTCAATTGCTTGAAATTTTAAACAGAAATAAAAATATTTCATCAGCAGAGCATGCTCACAAACCCAAGTTCCTACCCCATCACTAATAGTTAGATAATAACTACAGAGAGATATTAACATTCACATTTATTTAGTCAGATTTGATATAAAACTCTGGCATTTCAGGTGAAACTAGCAGAACTTTATGTCCTCAGTACAAAGTACAAAAGATACTAGATGGAGGCGGACCTAAAAAAAATTTTTTTTACACAATCACCTTGTAGAACAACTCCTGTTTCAGGGTGGCTCTAAATATAATGTTAAGACACAAAGCAGAAGTAACAAGTTGAATTTTTATGTCTTCCTAGAATCTTTTTAATTCAACTTAATACCTAAAAATTCTTATTATTTATATCACACATATGTGAATCTCAAAAAGTGTTTACTTTAGTTAACATTTCTATTTGCCAATCTTGACTTTCTTCTTCTCAACCCCTCCAGAAAGGTAAACATGAGCTGAAAGATCTTAACATTCTGAACAAAGATTAGAAAAACTTACCATTTCAAATGAAAAGACATGATGTATACCTACAACACAGTGGAATAATAAACCATTCATATTTTTAAAAAAAATCCAAAATAAGTTCTACAACAGTGCCGAGGCTACTCAATGCACTCTTCACATTCCCTAGCCGAGAATCTTTCTCTAAACTCTCAAAACTTTTTAGCTGTATCTCTGTATACTTTACATAGATACTCTACACCTAATCCTCAAAGACCTGACCTGACCCTGAGCTTGATTCATTTCTGTATCCTCCAAGGTACCCAGCACTCTGTTCCGAAATAGTAAAACAGTGAACAAATTTTCTTACTAAATGGAAACCTCTAAATCTTCCTGTAAGTCTAACACTCTTATGGTATATTCAAGTGGGATCCAAATAATGAAAAGTTAGGTGTGTTGAAAACCAAACAAAAAAATTGTTATTTGACTATTTTTGAAAAATTTACTGTTACGTGATTCCATCATGAAGTCTACAAAAATATCAGTATCTTAACACCACCTATGTTTCAAAACTACAAAGGCTTAACATCTGAGATACTAGTATTCAATAAATACCAAAGTATGGTGACCCAAAAAGAAGAGTGAAAATCATATGACTGAGCAGGACTGGTATTTGAAAAACAGGACATCAAACAACTATTTAATTCTCCCTATTTGTGTCTAAGTAACTACAATATGACAAATACAGGACTCTCAAACTCAAAAACTTCAAAGAGGCAAATTAGTTGGTAACAAAGTCAGAAAATAATTAGAATGTAATGTGGTAAGCATTAAAAAAGAATACTGAAAATGATACAGCTGAGGTGTGTAGTCAGAGAAGGTTATGCATACACTGAGTACATTCTCCAGGAGGAAAGAGATACAGAAATTTTTCTGATTATAAGCCTCTCTGAAACTCTAATGGAAGGTAAGACAAAAAAGGACACTAATCATCTAACTGGACAAAGAAATAATTAAGTACAATAAAGTGACTTCTGATAAAGTGTGTATAGAGTTTAAGGAAGGCTCAATAAGCATTTCCCTTTGGAATTATTTGGAAGTCTTTTAAATATGAATAAAAAAATTATTATTTATAATCATATGATTGTGACAACCATCCATCCTGCTTTGCCTGAGCCAGCCCGTTTTTCTTCCTGCTATAAAAAAAAGTAACTTCTTTTTTTTAAGATGTATATTTTTATTAAACTAATTAAAATTTTATAGGCACACACTCATAATTTAAGATATAATTTTAAAAAAATCTGTCCTCAGTCACACTTCCATCTACTCCTGATTCCTTCTCCCAGAGGAAAATACTTTCTGCTCTTTACAGACTTTGTCTCCATATTATGATACAATTTTATTGCTCTTTTAAAACATTTTTACTTTCGATATCTAAATATTTAGCTTAAGAAATTAGCTCTCTTATATGCACCCACTCCCCATTTTTGTCTTTCCATCTTGAGTATAGTTCTTCCAGTTGATTAAATCAATATTTAGTTGCTACATTATTATTACCTTTTAAATATGATTCACAATTAGGCAATTTATTGTGCTCATATTTAAATAGTAACCATATTCAGTTGTCCCAATCTGAATAAAAATTATGTACTCCCCTATTAAAAAATCCTGAGAAGGGGCGCCTGGGTGGCTCAGTGGGTTAAAGCCTCTGCCTTCGGCTCAGGTCATGATCCCAGTGTCCCAGGATCGAGCCCCGCATCAGGCTCTCTGCTCTGCAGGGAGCCTGCTTCCTCCTCTCTCTCTGCCTGCCTCTCTGCCTACTTGTGATCTCTAATAAACAAATAAAGTCTTTAAAAAAAAAATCCTGAGAAGTTTCAAAGAGAAGTGAAAGGATCAAAGATTTCCATAGCTGGTTAAAATCGATACATATCTTCAATTCAAATACTCTCCGTTGTCAAAATTCCTAAAGATCACTTCCAAAGTACATGTAAACATTACAAATGTAAACATCTATAGATTTTTGTTTTCACTTGACTACAAGTCTAATTCCAATTATGCTCCATCCCAAATATCCAGAAAAGTTCCTGGCTCACTGTAAGAAACACATTAAATTATTTTAGTAAATAAATAAATGAAAACATTAATAAAAACCTGGTTACAACTAGAGCATTATATGGGAAATCACTGCAATCAATATAACTGATATAATCAATTCTGATCTTTACCATCATGTCTTAATCACTGGAACTGGGATGCCACTATGAACAGCAAGAGGTATACTTAGCTACCCAGCAAGTCAAACCTAAATCTGACACCAAACCCTACAGCAAGTAATTCTTCGGTTATATCCACAGAATAATAAAGATGCTATAAACACTCCTTGTGAAGTATGTCCTTTGTTTGAATGCTTCAGGTGTTTAGACTTCCCAAAAACAATCTTCTTCTGCAATACAATCAAATCACTTGTTAGAGCTAAATAATTTATATATAAAGAGGAGTAATGGCCAGGTGGAAACCACATAACGGCAACTTCTCTCAAAAACTCAAAAATCATTTCAGAAAATATATTTGTACCTACTCGCTAGTAATTAATGATTATGGTCAGTTCTCTGTGTCAGCACCTATTAATGAAATTTTATTACTGGCTAGAGTTTCTGTTTTGAGTTTTGTATATGGCACATCTGGGAAAACTGGGTTATAATCAAATCAGAGAAAAGAAACAATGCCCACACAAGAAGCAGGAAAGAAGACTAACAAAGAAAAGGCTGATTAAATAGGCCAAATTTGGCAGTACTGATCAAGAAAGCGTAACAAATGAAAGAACAATGCTTTATGTCTCTACTAAGAAAATATCTGAAAACTCTAAGATAATCAGCTATGGGATAGTGATGCTTTATCAGTTCTTCCAGTAACTTCTGCTCTAATTTATAACCACGACTACCAATAAACCTTTCAGGACACTAATTTGGATTCTTCAGGGACCTTGATTCTAGGATATGAGGTGCTCTGTTCAATAAGCCTTCTAAAAACACTGAAAAAAAACATATTAATTAATAATTTTGCATTTTAATTCACAAACTCTTTGGAGTTTGGTTAACATGAGTCACTTTTTATAGATTACCCCCAACTCTCAGACTGGACCTAGACCAGGGGTGGGCAAACTTTTTTGGCAAAGAAACAGATAGTATGTATTTCAAGCTTAGCAGGCCAAAGAGTCTTGAAATAGTCTCATACAGATGTGTCATGACTAGTCAATCTACCACTTTTGGACAAAGCAGTCATAATCAAAACATAAACACAACTGTGTTCCAATAAAACTTTCCAAAAACAGGCAATGTTCAGAGTTGGCCTGGCTTATCCCAGTCCGTCAACCCCCAGTCTAGATGAAATACTTAAAAAAACAAAAAGTTAATCCATCATTTGAGACAATACCTCCTCCATATATAGGCTGAAAGCTGAACTAAAAGTTGTCAAACCAAAATCCCACACAGCACTGTTCACATAAAATTTTGGGGTACTTCCATTAAGTGTATGAATCCTATCCCCCATGTTGACTGGCTCTGAGCCCTCCCTTCAAACTCCCAGGTTCCATAAAAAATTCAACTATTAATATTCTTATTTCAATATTTCAACTATGTCTCATTTCAAGATACAGCAATTGTCTTCTATTTTGCTAATGAAAATAAAGAGACTGAAGAGTTGCTTAAAATGCAGATTCCATGGCTCCAACTCAGACCTACTGCATCAAAAATATTTGATGAACTGAACTCAGACATTTTTCTAAGTTCGAAAAGATGTGCTGCACAGGTTGAAAATTACTAAATTTAGCCAAAAATGTGATCAATGGAGAATGTATCAGATTCTACTGTAATCATGAAACGAATCAATTTGTAGGCTGGAAACCTAAGGGGAACAACCTACGTTTTTAAAAACCTCCCTGAGGGTTTATTATGCACTATTTGAAAAACACTACCATGGAAGAGGCATTACACCCTTAGCCTCTGGCTACTTCTCCTTAATGGTCTTGGACTCACTATATAATATACTGGATAGCTACAATGGAACTACTCTGACAAAGAAACATAACTGAATCAAATTACTGCCCTAGCATATAATATACATTTATTTCCAGGTTTATTATGCACATGTGTTTAAACATCCAGGGCTATTCCCACCTACTCAAACAAAAGTAAAAATTCTTCAGTATCAATTCATGTATGTGTTTTGAAACAGATCTGAAGGGCTGTTCTTTTATTCACTAAAAAACAAACATTAATATTTACATCAAGTACAAACTTTTTAAAAAAACAAAAACAAAAACAAAAAAAAACCTCCTGAAGTTTTAAAATAAAACAGCAGCCTATATAAACACTGCCCCAATTTACCTAAACAAAGTATTTTATAACTACTTGATGCATCTGCTAAAGCTAGAATGAGATTTAGATGTTCTTATAAAACTATCATTTTTCCAAAGAAAGCAAAGCTTACTCTAAGAAACTGCATTAAAAAAATTCTAATTAAAATCTCCACTTTACTCCAATGCAAATTGAATCCACAGATAAAGACTGGTATACTGCAGCACTAAAATGTTTAAACTACTTCATCTATAGTAAGTGGAGCAACTTAACAAAAATTAAAAAAAAAATCACAAAAATTCGTAAGAGATAATCTCATACATTTTTACACTAACACTGTAACTTACTGTGATGTGTCCAAAAGTTTTAAAATTGTGGTAAATAGAAAATTTCAACCCAATAAGTACTATCAAGAAAATGGTTTGGTATTACACTCTACAGTATGGTAAAAGTAAAGATAAACTTAAATGTATTTAAAACATAGCATAAAAATATATACATTGTTATGGCTGTCAAAAATACATTATGCTACTAGTGAAAATTAACGTGTTTTATTTATAATTACCAGAGCTATCAAAGAGCCTGACTTCTAAGAAATAAGGTATGAAATAAAATGACTTCTAGTTGATGAGGTGCTGACATATCCTTAAAACACTTAAAAATATATCCATGTCATTAAATTATGATAAAGTTGAAGGCTAACAAAGAAAAACATGACCAGACATGATGTATGTTTTCCTTCGTATTTTATTACATTTAAAAAAATTATTTTTCAAGACACAAAATATGGAAATCAGTTCTTATTTTCTACTTCAAAGTCCATACTACTATTTGTGTCAGAATATTCCTCATAGGAATATTAGAAAGAAATGAGAGGTGGCATCTTAAACCAAGTAAATCTGCTTTATACTAATTACTCTTACTATTTGGGCAAGCTGAACACTTACCATTTGATTCCTCCCTTTAAACTGAACAGTGAAAAAAGAGAAAGCACACAAGAGGGCCTAATTTCAAAGCTTTTAAAAACAAAAACAAACATTAAATTTAACAATTTTTTCCAAAGACAGTTTTAAAGTAAATGAAGAATAACTGATACAACAATTACCTCAATGTTTCTTCTATTAACACAAAAACAGTCAAGACCTATAAAGAACTTTTGTTAACATTTCTTTAGTGCTTGATTAGCTTATATTAACAAGCATTATGAAGCTAGGAACCAAATAAAACTGATACCAAAATGATGAAAAACTTTTGTCTATCCATAATTTCTAATATCAAAAAACCTAAAAATCTGGCAAAGACTATATTTCCCCTAAAAATTTAATTCCTTTGTTACATACTATTTTAAGTATTGTTCCTCTTCAGAAAATTAAGAATATAGTAACTTTGTGGCCTAACAAGAATATTAATTAAAAAACAGAAACACAAACAGAAAACAAAAAAATCTAGCACCAACTCTCCAGCCCAGGGTTCAGCAAACTTCTTCTGTACAGGGTCAGAATAAGTATCTTGTGTTTTTTGAGTCACGGATACTCTAATATTCTTTTATTTTCCTTATCCATCAACTCTCTAAAACGTAAACACCATTCTTAGCTCTGTGGTAGAGTGGTAGAAACTGGGCACTGGTCCTAGGCTATAGTTTGCTGACTTCTGCTCCAGCCAAATTAATCTTATGATGCTTCAAATATACAACTTATACTTTAACTACCTGAAAACAAAGATATCTTAGTATTAAAATATAACATCTACATTTTCTAAGAGTATAATCTGGTGAAACAATAAATGATCTATTTTTGAAATGCTTTAATAAACCCACCATGAATATTTTAAATATGTAATTCATTTATTTTCAAAGTTCATCAGTAATTTGTAAAATTCTACCCACCAAAAAATTAATTTTAAACATGCAAATGTTTTAAAATTAAAACAAGAATTTGCAGTATTTCAATTTTAAATTATAGCAACATTTCCAAATAATTTTTGAATAGAAAAGTAAAATTAAAATCTGTCCTTCATTAATTATACCTATATTAAATGCCACTGAACAAATATAAAAAACACTGGTATGTTTTTAAAAAATTTCTATGAAATAATTTCAAAGAATAAAAAGTCTACAAACAAATTTATGATATAGCCAACTTAAATGTAACAGGAGAATACATTTTACTTAATCATTTATTTTTAGTCCCCTAAATTATTTATGTATATGACATTACAAATAGCTACACATATGCTCCAAGAATGCAAAATTTATGCCAAAAAAAATAGTAAGAAAGCTAATTCCACCAAATCTGACTATAAGCAAACACTTCAGGAAAAGAAAATGTTCAGGTACATAAAAGGACAAGGAAGAATTTCCTAATCCTCAATGGAACAAAATAAAGTTTTCCTAGGAAATGTATTATATGTGGTTTACATCTGGATTATACTTGAAAATAAAAACTTAGTCACTAGTTTTCAAAATATGGACCAAAAAACTTTAATTCAACATAGTTTTATAACATCATAAAATATCCTCACATTGATAAATCCAACAGATTATGTTCACATTTAACAACCAAAAGACCTAAGACCACATTTAAAATACGTCATAAGCAAAGACTATGTATCCAAGTAGGAAAAGAGAATTCCAAAATGATGCTAGAAATGCTAGAAATTAGTAGAAAATGTGCAATGCTTGAAAACTCAACTAACTTGGTAATGGAATTTAAAAATCAATTAAATTAAACCTTTAGTGTAACTTATAAATAGTAAGAAACCTCTCTAATGGAATTTAAATGCCACATAATTTTTAGTCAAAGGATATTTACTTGATGTAACCAAGATAAAAATTTCTTGTTATTATACAAGTTAGGATGCATTTTACTGTGTGTATTCTTTTTTAGAAAAGAAGTTTAAAATTTTTCTAGGGACAGAAGAATGGGGGCAGAAGGTCAGCAAAAGAGTCAGTGACTTGAATTAATACTTTTAGCCTCAGAAACTATTAAAGAATGACTTCTGAATAGCTAGGGAAGAAAACACCAGTAAATATTTTTCAGAATAATGACTGTTAAAATGGCATTCATCTAAGGTGAATAGTAAGACTTGTTAGTTCACATTAAGAACATGGGGATTTTAACTATCTGAAGTATCCTTGTTTGCCCTACCATTTTGCCTTCCCAAAAAAACCTGAGTAAGACCAAATCTTCAGAGCTCCAATTTAAAAAAACTCAGGGATAGAGAAACTTGTTAAACATCACTGCAAGGATAAATTCAACAAAATCCAGGATGTGAGAAACAACAAGGGTCTGTTTCTTTAAAAATTAAGTAAAAAATTTAAAAGGTGAAGAAAAAACCTTCAGACTAAAACACTGGATTTGTCAGCCAATTTGAACCAGTTGTAAACAAAATAAAAACCTTTATAAAACCTGGGCAAATGTGGGCTTTTACTAGTTAATATTAAAGAAGTGACAATTTTTAAGATATGACAAAGATATTTTTAAAAAGAGTCCTTAATTTCTAGGGATACATACTGAAACACATATTAATAAAACCATGTAAAGTCAGGGATTTAATAAAAAATAATTCAGGAAGGGTGGGTAGATTAAAAGATCAGCTATGTAGCGATAACTGTCATGGTTGGGTGATGAGAACATACTGGCCTACATTTGTATTTGTCTAGTATCCTCCAATATAAGGAATTTTTATTTATGTCATTCCATTAAGTTTATTTATTTAAATCATCTTTATGCCCAATGTGGGGTTTGAACTCAGGACCCCAAGACCAAGAGCTTCATGCTCTTCTGAGCCAGCCAAATGCCCCTAAAGAATTTTTATTATCAATAAATGTTGAAATTCAATCAAGTAGAGATGACAGATTTACCAAGAGTTCTAATTTAGAACCATATATTAAAAAAAGATAAAAATTTAAAAAATTTAACATCCTTTTTATAAAACATTAATAGTATCTTCAGAAACTACTTGTAAGTTATTGCCTGTAAGAGGTTAAGAAAATCATTAGTTTAACATAAACAAGACAAATTCGTAAAGATTTAAAAATATATAAACAAATATCCAAAGAATTCTAAATATGCCTTGTCCACCTGACAATATAAAATAATTTCAGTTAACTAGTATTTTACTTACATTTTCCATATAATTTGGCTTAAAGCCCTCTTGTTGTCGCCTCAGTTCCTCCTGTTCTCTGTGTCGGATCATTTCTTCCTCACGGCGTCGATGCTCTTCCTCATGTCTGAAAGATTTTCAAATAAAAATTTCAGCAGAGTTGACATGTAAGCTACGATCAGGTATTTTATTCAAGGTTAAACAAAATCATTTAACGAGTTACTTGATACAAAATCTGTAAATGATAACTGACTTACTATATTTACTTTCCTTCTTCTAGTTTGCTCTAAGCCTTTAATAAATCAAATAACCCAAAGAAATAAAATAACTAGAATAAATTAAAAAACAGAGTAATAACATGTAACTAAGATGGTTAATATATTTATAGTCAAGAAATCAGGAGTCCAAGAGCTCAAACATGCATTCTATTACTGTATAAAGAGAAAAGCCTGGGATCTATTGCTAGCATAATAGAGTTCTTAAAGGCACTCAGAACCAATCCTGATAGAGACCACTACAAAGAACAAAACTGCCTAGTCAAAAAAATCTTTGTGTGTCAAAGGAACCTTTAACAAACCCTCTCTCCCCCATTTTATCAACCCACTGAGGAAAACTTCTGGAACAGGTGTCAGCCTACCATCTGTTGTTTTAAATTAAGTTTTAGAAGACAATCATTTACTTAATGTCTATAGCTACCTTTGGGCCAGAGCAGTACTGAGTAGTTGAGACAAAGACCGTATGACCTGCAAAACCTAAAATATTTACTATTTAGCCCTTAGCCCTTTCCCAGAAAAAGTATGCCAACCTCAGCCTTATAGGTATGTGGGAGAAAAAAATATTGAACTATATGTGTTCAGAATTACAAATAAGTTAGTAATTAGTTATGACTAAGAGAAAAAAAACCTACAAAATAATACCGAATAGACTCACATTATATTGGCATTTATGTCAATGCAAATTCAAGTATATATATCCTCTACTCAAAAAACAATTTCAAGAGTGAAGACTATATAATACTGATGTCCTCTCATTGTCTCACTTTCTACATTGCTTTTTTAAGTACCTTCCTACACTAAGACTCGAATTTCAAGATACTGTTGTTTCCTGTAGAATGCGTCCCCAAAACCAACTCCATGAACTTGAGGGGGAAAAAAAAAAAAAGGTGGTATTTCCCACAGACAACAGAAAACCCAGCTGTTAGAGGAGTTTGGGTCAGATCGCAAAACAAAAATGTTCCTAAGGGATTTTAAGCAAAATCTAGACTATTTTGAGATTTTTCTCTAAGTCCCCAATACATATTTCTATTCAGATAAACTGAATTTCAAATAAAGTGGGTAATCTACTTCTTAGACATTAACACACTCATAAATTTTATGGTTAAGAAAATATTTTCATATTCACACAGCTGAAAACATACATACATAGAGGTAAAAAAAAAATCCTCCATCCAAAAACTCCACTACAACGTATGTTTTGAAACTGATTTTTCCTGATTTCAAAAAGGGTCCATATACAATTATTATATTATTAACAGGATCTGGGACAGCACCCAGCAATCAAACACACTGGTATTTCTGCAGTAAGATGAACATTCACTTTTCTGAAAATAATAAAGGTCTGACAAGACCCCAACATAAACACAGGTCAGGTTTATCATCAAATAGGCTCCTGTCAGATCCTGCCACTAAATGATACATGAAAAAGCTTTTGGTTTTCAAAGTTTTTTTGGTTTCAGAATTACAACAACAAACTTATTCAGGGATAACTTAAGACATGTATTAGAATTTTAAATGGGCAAGTCCATTTCCAATAAACTAAAAAGAAATATCTACATAAACGTGCAAGCATATATGTATACATAGATACACACTGTGGCATTAAAGATAAGAAATTGAAGACATGATCAATTATAAATGGGAAATAAGTATGGCTCATTGATGCCAAGAACACAAAACAACTGTTACAAAGGCACATTTGCATTTACTAAAACAAAATAGTATCTAAAATATAGCTGTCACAGAAAAAAGCAAGTAAAAAACCAGCATTCCTATTACTGATTTTAAAAATCACCTGTATGAGCACAGAGGGGGATAGAAAAAGTTTACATCATACTGGGAATAATCTGAGAAACAGGACCATTTACTTTACATATATATCATTGAGTTTTGTTTTATATTTGTATTGCCACAAAATTAAAAAAAAAAAACGAATGAAGTATTTTAAACAAAATTTGTAATGTACTTCTCCCATTGTTAAAGCAACTTTTTTTTTAATAAAACGTGAGAACAGATTTACAAATCAGGAGTAAAAAGGTAAAATCATTTAAAAGTTATTTTTTTCCTTCCAGTCCTCTGTCCATAAATTCAAGAATTTCTATTTTGTTTTTAAATAAGTTGATGCCACACTAACAATTCTATAATCAGAACTTACAGATAATATTCACATATTCCCTATCTTATATATATACACACACACACACACACACACACACTTTTAATTTTTTCTATTTCACAAGATGCTTTAATGAATATTTTTATATGTATATTTAATGTCTCTTCAGGTGAAGGATAATTTCCTAGATAAAATTTACAAATGGAACTAAAAAAGTATAACAAATTTTAACATCCTTTATGTTATAACTAATTGGAAATAGATAAAACCTCAATTTTACAATTTAATTTGAACCCACTAATTATTTTCAGGTCTCATATATTTTTCTAGGATTTTGATCTAGAAAGTAAGCTATGATATAACTAATGGATAACAACGTCCTGCTACTCTTTGTTTTAGCACTATGCTCTCCACACCTATTCAAGGACTCAGAACAGAAGATATTTATAACAAATGGCATAAAATGAGCAGAAGGGTGGTAAGAGAATGAAGAAATAAATGAACTATTAAGTGGTCAAGTCACAGCTTGAACTAGCTCATCATCCCTTGTCCTAGTATTCCTTCACTGCCACAGCCTCTGAAAAATTAAGTGACCTAACAAGAAACCTATTAATTTATTTGTAGCACTGAAAGGAAAACTGGAAACCTGAATACTCCAAATAAATTATTTCTCTCAAAATATACTTTCTTAAGCCAGTTTTGTCGATGTTCTAAGGACAAACAAAAAAGCAGAGTCCACACTCCTGGCTTATTAACAATTAAAGCAGTCCTGTACAGCAGTAGCCTCAGTCAGCTATATTTCTTCAGTTTAACTGCTATAATTTTATTTGCTTTGTCTTGCAAGTACAGGATATATTTGACAATTATTAGTGTAAGTTCCTAGACACATTTGGTCTTTCTTGGTCTTTCATCAACTTGACTTTCTTTTTTTCCTAGTGGCAGATAGGTTTCATTGAGCTGGGCTGGGGCAGAACAGAATCCTCACCCACAGCAGGTGGTAGAGGTGAGGTTGAAAATAAAGTGTGATTTGTGCTAGAATCACACGTTTTGGCTATGCTGAGAGCCAAGGGCCTGGTTAGCTGGGAGGTGCAAAGTCTGACTTTTCCGTTGATTATATCTGCAGGAGCAGCGGGAAAGGCAAAAAGCCTGACTTTCCTGCTGGTTGCATCTGCAGGAGGAAGCCGAGGGGAGGCAAGGAGTCCAGAAACTAGATTCATGGAGCATAGGGAGGAAGTCCAGTCTGCTGGTTACCATATTCAATCTGCTTTTTTAAGTACAAGGCACCACAAGGCTGAAAAACCTCTGTCTGGGTGGGCTGAAAGTGGCCGGGCACAGCCTCATGTAAAACTTTTCTTGAGCTACAAGAAAAGCTCGTGGCTTCTCTTCCTATAGGACCAAAAACTTCTCCTACAACTTCAGGATATGTTCCTTGTTCTCCTCTAGTGACATTCTCTTTCAACTCCTTTTTCTTCCTTCTCTGCTACTCTTCCTCAACTTCTGTTCTATCATCTTGGACACCACTCCTTCCTCCAGCAGACCACATTCCTAGCTCCATCATGTGCCACTGCAAAACCCAGGCGATGGCACTGAAAAGCTTGGGGGCATTCCAGGAATGCACGCATGGTGCTGTTGGGGTACTTGGGCTATGGGAGCCCTGCTCTGTCACTGACTGCTAGAACTTGTACTAGACCTGTGGGGAGCAGTTTCTCAGGGTGTACCATGCCCAGCTGAGGCAGAAGCCCACCCAGGTGGTGCCATGGTCAGGTGTCTAGCACTTGCCACCCTGACTTCCTAGCCTTGCAGGAGAGGTCTACCATGTACACAGAGCCAGGCCACGGTCTCCAGCCTGGGTGCGCAAAACAACTTCCTCCCCACTCCCCTCAGAGTGAACTT
This sequence comes from Enhydra lutris kenyoni, assembly GCF_002288905.1. Taxonomy (NCBI): domain Eukaryota; kingdom Metazoa; phylum Chordata; class Mammalia; order Carnivora; family Mustelidae; genus Enhydra; species Enhydra lutris. The sequence continues at coordinate 6,491,673 of NW_019154155.1, read as the reverse complement.
GACACTTTTTTAAAGAGAACTGATAATTTTGTACAATGTCATTAATCAGGATTCATGTTATATTTCCTCATGGACTAGCCTGAGGTTATAAATTTTTTGCCAAAAACTCCCACAGAAATGACAATGTATCTCTCTGACTGAATTGTATCAAGCAGTTCCTGGTACCGATGTCTTACTACAGGTGATATGAACCTTAATACATGGTAATGGTGCTGTCTATCGCTTCTCCACTTTACATTTACTGTTTTTCCATTTGTAACTAATACAAATGAGTATTCAAGTTGTGTTTCTCAAGTTTCAGGAGAAACTTGAACATTGGTCAGTAAATCTTGTCTGTAACTTTTTATTATTTATGTCTGTAACTAATTATTACTATAGTGTTTGTCCCACTGGTGATTTTTCTCTCATTCCTTCCATACTGATTAACTGGAATTCTACTATAAAAAGAGTTGTTCATTCTCTTCCATTTATTTATTCATTGAATTATTTACTTCTATCAGTATGGATTCATGGTTATATGCTTTATTCTACAGTTTAAAATCTAATACTATAATTTTTTATTTTGTTGCTGAAACTGTTCCAACTTTGGCCATTTAGGAGCACCTTCAATTTGCCTCCTGTGTAGTTTCAGTATGCCCCATTTTTATGAGTACAGGCCTACTTTGCTTTATTCGGTTTTGCTTTACTGTGCACTACAGATACAGTGAGGTTTTTTTGTTGGGTTTTTTTTTGTTTTGTTTTGTTTTTTACAAATTGAGGGTTTGGGGCAACTCTTCATCAAGCAAGTCTATTGGCCCCATTTTTTCCAAAAGCATTTGTTCACTTTGTGAGTCTCTGTATCACATTTTGGTAGATAATTATCACAATATTTCATTATTATTATTATATTTGTAATAGTGATGTGTGATCTTTGATGTTGCTTACTACTGTCATTGTTTTGAGACACCACAAACCATACCCATATTAAGACCAAACATTATCAATAAATACTATGTGTGTTCTAACTGCTCCATTAACAAGCTGTTCCCCCATCTCTCTCCCTCTCATCTGTCTCCTTCTCAGTGGGCCTCCCTACTCCCCGGGACACAACAATATGGAAATTACGCTGATGCCTAGACCTAGAATGGTCTGAGTGTTCAAGGGAAGAGCTACATGTCTCTCACTTTAAATCAAAAGCCAGAAACGGTTAAGCTTAGGGAGGAAGTCTTTCCCAAAGCCAAAAAAGGCCAAAAGTTGGGGCCTCCTACAGCAAACAGTTAGCTAAGCTATGAATGCAAATGAAAAGTTCTTCAGGGAAACTGAAAGCGCCACTCCAGTGAACATACAAATGATAAGAAAACAAAACAGCCTTTTTGTTGAAATGGAGGACTTTTAAGTAGTTGCATAGAAGATCAAACCAGCCACAATACTTCCTTAAGCCAAGACCTAATCCAGACCAAGGCCCTAATGCTATTCAATTGTAAAAAGATGAAAAAAGTGAGGAAGCTGCAGGAAAAGGTCTGAAGCTAGCAGAGATCCAGAAGCTGCCATCAAGTTATCCAGAAGATCTAGCTTAGATAATTAATGAAAGTGGGTATACTAAACAACAGATTTTCAGTGTAGATTAAATAACCTTATACTAGAAGAAGATGCCATCTAGGACATTCATAGCCATAGAGGAGAGGTCAATGCCTGGATTCAAAAGATAGGCTGATTGTCTTAATGCTGTTTGTGGTGACCTGAAGATGAAGCCAATGCTCACCGACCATTCTGAAAATCCTAGGGCCCTTAAGAATTACGCTCAATCCACTCTGCCTGTGCTCTATACATAGAACAACAAAGCCTGGATGACAGCACATCTACTTACAATGTGGTTTACTGAGTATTTTAAGCCCACCGCTGACATCTACTGATCAGGAAAAAAGATCCCTTTCAAAATATTGCTGCTCACTGACAATGCGCCTGGTCACCCAAGAGGTCTGATGATAACAGACAACAAGATTAATGCTGGTTTCATGCCTGCTGACACAACATCCATCCTGCAGCCCACAGATCAAGGAGCAAATGCAACTTTCAAGTCTTATTATTTAATAAATACATATTATAAATGTATAAATACATTTCATAAGGCTATAGCTGCTGTAGACAATGATTCCTCTGATGGACCTGGGCAAAGTAAAATGAAAAACTTCTAGAAAGGATTCACCATTCTAGATGCCATTAAGAACATCTGTGTTTCACAGGAAGAGGTCTATCAACATTAACAGGAGTTTGGAAGAAACTCATTCCAACCTAACCCTCTGGATGCCTTTCAGGCTGAGGGGTTCAAGACATCAGTGAGGGAAGTAACTGTAGATGTGGTGGAAATAGCAAGCAAACTAGAATTGGGGCCTGATGATGGGAGCATACTGCTGCGATCCCATGATAAAACTTTAAACGAATGAGGAGCTGCTTCTATGGATGTGCAAAGAAAGTGGTTTCTTGAGATGGAATCTACTCCCGATGAAGATGCTGTGAAGACTGTTGAAATGACAACAAAGAACTTAAGCATACTACATAAATGTAGTTGATAACCCATCAACAGGGTTTGAGAGGACAGACTCCTGATTTTTAAAGAAGTTCTACTATGGATAAAATGGTACTAAACAGCACCACATGCTACAGAAAAATCCTTTCTGAAAGGAAGACTATTCATGAAGCAAATTTCAGTATCATCTTATTTTAAGAAATTACCACAACCACCCAACCTTCACCAACCACCAACCTGATTAATATTTTTTTAATTAAGGCATGCACTTTTTTAAAACATAATGCTATTTCACACTTCATAAACTACAGTTTATAGGTGTACATATTAACGTGCTGGGAAACCAAAGAATTCATGTGACACACTTCATTGTGATATTCACTCTACAGCACTGGTCTAGATCTGAATCTGCAGTTATCTCCAAGGTATGTCTGTAAGAGAGGTTTAAGAGGATTCCTATTCTGAAAGAAGTTCTACTGTGGGTAAAATGCTATGAAACAGTATCACAACTAGAGAAATCGTTTGGGGAATAAAGTCAAAAACCGCCACAGCCTTCCCAACCTTCAGCAAACACCACCCTGACCAGTCAGCTGAAAGAGAGTCCAAAATTGCCACAGGCTTCCCAACCTTTAGCAACCACCACCCTGATCAGGCAGAAGCCCATCAACATCAAGGAAAGACCTTCCACCAACAAAAAGATTACAATTCACTGAAAGCTTAGATGACAGCACTTTTTATCAATTAAAGTGTTTTTTCATTAAGCTGTGTATATTTTTTTAGACCTAATGCTTTTACACACTTGTTACACTACAGTATAGTGTAAACATAACTTTTACATGCACTGGGAAGGCAAAAAATGCATTTGATATACCTTACTGCAATATTTGCTTTACTCCAGTGGTCTGGTACTGAACCTGCAGTGTATGAGAGGTACACCTGTACTCTCTTATTCCCTGATACAACATTCCAGGCTCAGGCTGGACTTTTTAGTCCAGGAGTCAACTACTTCTCCACAAAACCCTAGCTCCTTTTATTAGAGAATGGTGTTTGGAACAAGAATCTAGGCCCTCTATGTGTGCTGTTACTGAGGCATCCCATCATTGCTTCTAGGTAGACAGGAGTTATGGAATGTATGTATGTATGTGAATCTACATATATACACACATCTGTACTTCTCTAAGTTAAATACCACTGAGTTCTACTGATAACCTTGATCCCAATTCATCATCACAGGATTCATTTTAGTTTTAGCCTTTTTCTCTTTTTTCTTTCTCCAACAATGAGAAACTCGTGTTTCCTTATCTATATTTACTGATCTGTTCGCTCAAAAAGGTATATACATTCTTTTTATTTTTTTTAAAGATTTTATTTATTTGACAGACAGAGATCACAAGTAGGTAGGGAGGAAGGCAGAGAGAGGAGGAAGCAGGCTCCCTGCTGAGCAGAGAACCCGAAGCGGGACTCGATCCCAGGACCCTGGGATCATGACCCGAGCTGAAGGCAGAGGCTTTAACCCACTGAGCCACCCAGGCGCCCCAAGTATATACATTCTTTTCACTAAAGACCTAATGAAAGTGGGAAAAAGGTACATACAAAAAATAGTTTCAGAAGTACTAACCCATATTCCTGTGAGAAACACATTAACCAGATTACCAAATATACTGCTTTTCTTCTAATTGGCCTATAGGGTCAAGATAGTGTTTTCAAAAATTATGGAGGTTTCTTATTTTCTTCCCCATCCCTTTTCAGAGTGTTAATGTTATTTACTTGAAATGCAATGTTATTTACTTGCAATTGCAATTATTCATTTGTTTGTTTTTTAAAGACTTTATTTTTAAGTAATCTCTAAATGTGGGGCTCAAACTGACAATCCCAAGGCTGAGTTGCATGCCCTATGACTGAGCTAACCAGGTACCCCCATTTGTGTGGATTTTTTTAATGCCTTCTTATGATTCTCCCTCATTGTCTGGTTAAATTATTTTATTTTATTTTATTTTTTGGCAAGTGAAGGGTAAGATTATTAATTCTAAAAGCCTAATTGGCAAATATAAACACAAGGGAAACATGGAATCAGAGTTTTATATTTGGGAGGAAAGGCTTCTTTTTCTTTGTACAAGTAGAACACACTTTAAAATACTTACAACTTCTAACATAAAAAGGAAAAAAAAACAAAGATGAAGAAATTGGGAAAAGGTCCCTTGTGTAAGGAGATTATATGGGGAATTTTATATAATAGTGATTCTCAAACTTTATGATGCATACCAATCATCTGGAATACTAAGCACAGGTGGTGGGGCTCTACCCTTATAATTTCTGATTGACAAGCTGGGGCATGTGGAGGCTTATAATCAGAATGCTGACATTGTCTGCCCAAATATAATTTGAGGATAAGTAATTTAGAGTAAAGAGCAGAGTAACTAAAAAAAAAAATAAAAAAATAAAAAAAGAGCAGAGTAACTGCAAGACAGAAACATATACACATTGATAAAAGCAGGTACAAAATTAGAAAAAATACATTAAAATATATTGAATATACCTATCTCCAGACCATAAAGACACCTGACATCTATTCAAGGCTCTTTGCATTCTTTTTTATTTATTTGCCATAAGCACCTTACTTTCTACCACAAGCACTTACTACTTCTATAACACTTTAAAAAACAAAACTTTGAGGGGTGCCTGGGCAGCTCAGTTGGTTAAGCCAGGCTCCCAGCTCAAAGGGGGTCTGCTTTTTCCTCTTCCTCTGCCTCTCTCCCTGTTCATGCTCTCTCTCTGCCTCAAATGAATAAATAAAATCTTTAAAAAATAAAACAAGGGTGCCTGAATGGCTCAGATGGTTAAGTGACTGCCTTCGGCTCAGGTCATGTTCCCACCAGGGTCCTGGGATGGAGGCCCACATCTGGCTCTCTGCTCAGCGGGGAGTCTGCTTCTCCCACCCTCTCCCTCTGCCTGCTACTCCTCCTGCTTGTGTTTTCTATCAAATAAATAAAAAATATAAAAATAAATAAATAAAATAAAGCACAGAAAACTCTGGAGCATCCAGGTGGAACAGTTAGTTGAACATCCAACTGTTGGTTTCAGCCAGGTCATGACCTCAGGGTCCTGAGATTCGGCCCCCTGGCAGGCTCCATGCTCAGAGGGAAGTCTGCTTGACATTCCTTCTCTCCCTCTGACCCTCCACCCCACACCTGCTCTTTCTCTCTCTCTAAAATTATTTTTAAAAAAGTTTTATGGGTGCCTGGGTGGCTCAGTCGGTTAAGCATCTGCCTTCAACTCAGGTCATGATCCCAGGAATCTGGGATTGAGCCCCGTATCACGCTCCCTGTTCAATAGGAAGCCTGCTCCTCCCTCTCCAACTACCCCTGCTTGTGTTCCCTCTCTCTCTGTCAAATAAATATTTTTAAAAAGTTTTTTTAAGGGGCACCTGAGTGGCTCAGTGGGTTAAGCCTCTGCCTTCGGCTCAGGTCATGATCTCAGGGTCCTGGGATCAGACCCCACATTAGGCTCTCTGCTCAGCGGAGAGCCTGTTTCCCTCTCTATCTCTGCCTGCCTCTCTACTTGTGATCTCTCTCTCTCTCTCTGTCAAATAAATAAAATCTTTAGAAATAAAAAAATAAGTTCTTTTAAACAAAAAAACAAAACATTAAGTTTTCTTTACTCTATCATAGCTCTGTTCATAACATTTCCTAACTATTTTGATTTTTAACAACTTTTAAGAGTAACATTTATCTCATATTTCACAATTAAATACTGCTAGTACAAGAAAAGCTGTTAATTTTTATTTATTATTTTTTTAAAAGATTTTTATTTATTTGACAGAGAGAGATCACAAGTAGGCAGAGAGGTAAGCAGAGAAAGAGAGAGAGAGAGAGAGAGAGAGAGAGAGCAGGCTCCCCGCTGAGCAGAGAGCCCGATGCGGGACTCGATCCCAGGACCCTGAGATCATGACCTGAGCCGAAGGCAGCAGCGTAACCCACTGAGCCACCCAGGTGCCCTGTTAATTTTTTTTTTAATACACTTTGGATCAACCACTCCTCAAAGTCCTTATTTAACCTAGAAGACTTTAAGTTGACCATTACAGTTGCCCATTTTACACTGAGACTTTAAATACCCATATCCCTTATCATGTATTCCACTCCCACAAATCTTTTTTTAAGCAAATTATCAGAAGCACAAAGATATATAAAAGCATTCACAATAGTATTATACACATGGAAAAACTAGAAACTAAAACTAAAAACTAAAATATCCATCTCTAGAAAAATGATCCAGTAAACCACAGTACATTCTTACAACAAATTATATGCAATACCTAAGCCCCTTATGTAAGTTCACAGTGAATGCAATCAAATGTCCATAACCAGCTTAAAAAAATCATAGTTCCGGGGCGCCTGGGTGGCTCAGTGGGTTAAAGTCTCTGCCTTCGCTCAGGTCATGGTCCCAGGGTCCTGGGATCAAGCTCCGCATCTGGCTGTCTGCTCAGCAGGGAGCCTGCTTCCTCCTCTCTCTCTCCCTGCTTCTCTGCCTACTTGTGATCTCTGTCAAATAAATAAATAAAATCTTAAAAAAAAAAAAAATAGTTCCAAAAAATTATGCTAATTTATAGAATGATTCCCAGAGTACAGTCAAAATATAGACACATTTTGTTATTTTTTTCTGTATTTTCCAACTTGTACAACTTGTTTATAGTAGGCAGTAGGGAATTTTATTAAAAACACAATGAAAACTACATATATTCACATATATATTACAATGATGTTCTTTTACCTCAGTTGTATTTGCTTCCGTTTTTGTAACTCTTGGTTTCTGAGTTCCTCCAAGCGTCTGAGTTCTTCTTGACGCCTCATGAGATCTATAAAATATTGATTACACATTAATATTTTTACCTTCCCTTTCTGTATTTTTTAAATCTGTAATCACACAGTTCTCTATTGCTGGCAATACTTTTAGTAACTTATTCATACTCATACACCTAGCTCTTTTTGTATATTATTTTATAATGGAAGATTATAAGCTATGTAATGAGTCAAATTAGTATCTTTTCTGGACCTGTTTCTTCATATGTATGAAAACAAAAAAATTTATCCTTATGTTAAGAAATTAAAATGGGTAGTAACTGTTTTAATGTAAAGCCTGGAACATACTAAAAACAGAATAAATGGTAGCTATATTTTCATATATTCAGCTGGGAATATAAAGCCCAGAAAGATGCCTTGGGAGACAGGAGCAGAGGGCACATAAGAACAAACAGTAAGAATAATGGGATACCGTTTAACTTCCAAAGAGTATCTCTGCCAGTAAAATTAACGTAAGATTCCTCCCACACAAAGTCAATTTCTTATGAAAAAAGGCAATGAGAGAATTTTTATAAGTGGGGAAGGGCTGAATTCTGATACAACAAGATTACTTTAAACAAGATGAACAGGGACACCTGGGTGGCTCAGTGGGTTAAAGCCTCTGCCTTGGCTCAGGTCATGATCCCTGGATCAAGCCCCGTATCGAGCTGTCTGCTCAGCGGGGAGCCTGATTCTCCCTCTCTCTCTCTGTCTGCCTCTCTGCCTACTTGTGATCTGTCAAATAAATAAATAAAATCTTTCAAAAAAAATTTTAAAAATAAACAAGATGAACATTCCCACAGTCACCAAACCCTGCCATATCATCAAGAACAGGGGTTCCAGAGTAGTATAAGAATAGAAAAAGTACATCTTTGCCCATGTGCTATGAAAATCTTTGAAGTATCTTACCAAACTATGTGTGCATACACATATGGATTAAAAAATATTGAAATACTCTGGGTGGCACAATTATTGGTTGCTTTTATTTCCCTTTCCTCTTATCACATTATCTGAAATTTCTAATGTAAACATAAATTATCTCAATTAAGCATTTCTTAATAAATCACTACATCAAAAACTTAAAAAACAAAATACTAACAGTTATAGTTATTCTACATGCCAAGAGCCCTAATAATATAACCATAACAAAGTAGGCATCATAACCCTAACAAGGTAAACATTATCTTCCCCATTTTAATGACTGAAAACAGACTGAATTATGTATTACTTATGTCAAAGAAAAAAGATTCAGATTTATCAATGTATTATAACCATCCAGCTAGGGTAAGGTAGTGACCAGGGGATTCCAACAAGATGCCTCAAAACACTTAGCTACCTTAAAAACCATCAAAACCTACTACAATAATTTCAAACATTGAGACCATTAGTTGTCAACCTTAATTGCTTTTTAGAACTATCTAAGTACCTTTTAACCAGACCAATTAAATCAAAATCTCTTGTGATGGAGACATCAATGTTTTTTTGAAGCACCAGAGCTGACTCCACTGTATAAACATTGAGAACCATAAACTATTAGATAATTGCTTTAGCTGGAGAAACCTAGTAGACACCAAAAATATATAATCTGCTTATATTCCTAAGGGGAAATGCTCCAGTAAGCCAAAATGTACAAAGTGTACTATGATCATTAATTATCGAAGAAAAGCCTATCCAGTATATCCTGTAACAATTTTGTCATGGTTTTGCAGGTTAGCCGCTCTTAAATCAGGGACAAATTACCATATATAATAATGTAAAAATATGCATTACAGTTTCTTCCAGGAGTAAGAAAAAAACATAAACATTTGTTTTCTGACAAATGGACTTTCTCCTTCTAAGCTGTGCCGGTTGAGAAAACTGCTTTAACCTCTCCGGTAGTATTTCCTCATCCATTAACGCTGATATAATATAGCTCAAAGAATCCAAAAATAAAGTTTTCATAAAAGCACATTATCCAATTTAAGAGCACTATCAACTTAAAGTAAAACTACCATTTACATTTAGTAAATTATTTCTTTTAAGTTGCTAATATCTGAAGTTCCTGAAATTTCAATAAAGCTTACATATTTGTACAGTGCCAAAGTAATATCCTTATGGGGGAATAAGTTACCAAAAAAAAAAAAAATATATATATATATATAGATAGATAGATAGATAGATAGCTGGGATGTTTCCAATCTTTGATGCAGTAAATCACAGTCACAAGAATTTTTCTTAAAAAAAAAAAAAAAAATTTCAAAGGCATCCATCCATACACATAAAGACATCAGCTGCAGCACTATTTATTACTAGGCCAAAAAATATGTGAAAGTGCTTTCCTAATTTAATGACAAAGAACATAAAATTACATCTATAATTTCAATATAATATAAATAAATGGGAATATCTGGGAATAAAGACAAATTTAAAGTTTGATCTGGACTGTGTTTTCTCAACCCATATATACTCTCTGATCTAAGAGTCTATTTTCCAGAAATATAGGCACTGAATCTATAGATTTTAAGGGCGTATTTAGTCCCAAAGAAAAGCTGAAACACTATGCTATTAAAACAAGATGTATCTTAATCACTAGAACAAAAAGACGGAAAAATATAATAAAGTACAATAAAATGTTAGTAACAGAATCTAAGTAGTAAACACCTTAAAATCCCTTCAACATTATGTTTAAAATTTCTCTTAACAAGGGATGCCTGGGTGGCTCAGTTAAGCATTTGACTCCTGATCTTGGGGTTTTGAGTTCAGGCCCCGTGTTGGGCTCCATCCATTCTGGATATGGAGCTTACTTAAAAAGAAAAAAAGAAAAGGAAAAAAAAATTAACAAAATGTCTGGGGTGGGGTGGGGGGCAGGGAACACATCCTGGGTTAAATTACTGGACTTAAGAAGAAAGAATCCACACATACACCCCAATGTTTATAGCAGCAATGTCCACAATAGCCAAACTATGGAAAGAGCCTAGATGTCCATCAACACTTGAATGGATAAAGAAGATGGGGAGATATATATATACACAATGGAATATTATCAAGCCATCAAAAAAAAGAAATCTTGCCATTTGCAATGACATGGAAGTAGAGGGTATTTGGCTAAGTGAAATAAATCAGAGAAAGACAATTATCACATGCTCTCACTGATACGAGGAATCTGAGAAACAAGACAGAGGGTCATAGAAGAAGGGAGGGGAAAATGAAACAAGACAAAACCAGAAAGGGAGCCAAACCGTAAGAGACTCTTAATCTTAGGAAACAAACTGAGGGTTGCTGGAGTGAAGAAGGGTGGGAGAGATGCGGGTGCTGGGTGATGGACTGGGGAGGGTCTGTGCTATGGTGAGCGCTGTGAATTGTGTAATACTATGAATCACAGACCTGTACCCTTGAAACAAATAATGTATTATATGTTAATAAAAAAACAAAATAAATAATAAGAAATAAAAAATAAAATAAAAAAAGAAGAAGCCAGATCAAGTCACTTACGAGACAAAAAATTTCAGGCTTACTTCAGAGCAACATCCCCACAGAAACATCCAATGTTAGAAGACGATGAAACATGCTATCAAGTACTTAAGAAAGGAAGAGAGAAAAAGATCCATGAGTTTCAAACACCAGTTTAAAATATAAGGATCGGGGCACCTGGGTGGCTCAGTGGGTTAAGCCGCTGCCTTCGGCTCAGGTCATGATCTCAGGGTCCTGGGATCGAGCCCCGCATCGGGCTCTCTGCTCAGCGGGGAGCCTGCTTCCCTTCCTCTCTCTCTGCCTGCCTCTCTGCCTACTTGTGATCTCTCTCTGTCAAATAAATAAATAAAATCTTTAAAAAAAAAAAAAACAAAAACAAAAAAAAATAAAATAAAATAAAATATAAGGATCATAGATAATATTTTAGAAGACACAGACTGCAAGGAATGTTGTTTTTATGAACCCTTCCTTAAATCATGAGGATAAACATCAATCAAATGAACAGAAAAGTCATGGCTCATCTATTTAAAGGAGGGTTAAGATTTCAACATGTGAGGATTATCATGAAAGAACATTAAGCTGAAATGAAAACATGATATTGAAGAGTTATGTGCACTTCCCTGTTCCCGCCAGCATTATCCACAGCAGTGAACATATGGAAACAACCTAAACATCCATCAACGAGTTAATGGATAAAGATGTGGTGTGTATACGTACATACATATGTACATACACACAACAGAATATTATTCAGCCACAAGAAAATGAAACCCTACGTTTCCAAAAACATGGATAAACCCTAAGGGCATTACAGCTCAGTAAAATATGCCCAAAAAAAAAACCAAACAAACAAAAAAAAACCAAATATTGCCTAGAACTTACATGTGGAATCCGAAAAACTCATAGAAACAAATTAGTAAAAAAGTGTCTGTCAGAGGCTGGGAAGTGGGGTAAATAGAGAAAGCTTGATATAAAGGTAAAAACTTTCACCTGTAATAATAAGGCCTGAGAATTCAACATACAATGTAGCGACTATAGTTGATAATACTGTATTGTGTAATCGAAAACTACTAAGTAAAAACTGAATGTTCTGCAACACCAGAAAAATAAACAAAATCAGATTTTACACTAAAAAGAAAAAACCTGGGGTGCCTGGGTGGCTCAGTGGGTTTAAGCCTCTGCTTTCGGCTCAAGTCATGATCCCGGGGTCCTGGGATCGAGCCCCACATGGGGCTCTCTGCTCAGCAGGGAGCCTGTTTCCCTCTCACTTTCTGCCTGCCTCTTTGCCTACTTGTGATTTCTGTCAAATAAATAAATAAAATCTTAAAAAAATAAAAAATAAAATAAAAAGAAAAAACTTAATGTCATAAATCAGAAGCAAAAATAAATTTTGAGAGGAAAAGAGAATGAAGGAGGAATAAATTATGCCTATTTCCTTGTTTTTTTTCCCCTTCAGTAATTAGGATCAAAAGACACTTAAAGGCAATTTACTTCCTCTACTTGATTTATCAGTACGAGGGCATACATAAACAGCGATAATACAATCCTAAAATTCCAGTGGTGGAAGAGGAGAGAGTAGTAACAAATGTATGGCAGTTAATCTCATCTACTCAAAGTTTATAAACTATAGGAACAAAGATAATACAAAAATAACCATGAAGAAAACTCGAACTGCTTCTTATGCTGATGATCAAAAACAGGGAGAAGGAAAAAAATAACCTATAATAGTATAATGGAATTTAGATCTAGAAAGGATTAAATAAACATCAGCAAGGTACAAAAGTACAATTATTAAAACATATTGGTGTATCTATTAAGATTTACAAAATTTAAAAAAAAATTTACAAAATTTTGCTATGATCCATACATATGAAGAAGCACTGCTTTTACTAACTGCAAAAAGAACCAGATATCAATCAACAGAGGATGAGTTAAATTAATTATATCCATTTAATAGTATCATGCACCCATTTAAAAGATGAAGCACATCTTCTGTAGAAAGTAAAATAGCAAGGTACAGAAAAAGATAAATAGGGGATTTTTTTGGTTATAAATACATATACATATCTACTGACATAGTCAAGTTTTCTTTTCATTAAGGGATATACAAAAGAAACTGCAAGGTACAAAAGAAACTATGATTCCTACAAGACAGTAGAGAGTGGAGGACGGAAGGGGAGGAGAAACTTTTTCTATACTATTTGAGTTTCCTATTTCCATAATAGGTGAACTAAAGAGCTGTTTCTGTTTCTGCACAGCAACAGAACAACAATTACCTAAAGTTCCTCCTCAACCTGAATAAATCCTTAGAAATGCTGTATGAAATATAAAATTGTAGAACCAAAGTATAAATTTTAAAAAAATTTTACACAAACGCTAAAATTTATCACCCGCAGACTTTTGCTAGAATACAAGATGTACTTCAGCAGAAGTAAACCCAGAAGGAGTAGGCTACACTACACAATGTGCTTTTCTAATAATACTGTAAACCAAAATATTGTTAACAGGGGTTTTAAAGAAACACACAAAAAGCAATGGAAAAAAAAAGTTTATGGAAAATAACTTTGCAAAATTATTCTGCTTCAAAAGTTAAGCCTTAGGGATGAGGCAAATCTAAGAGCTCAGAAGAGCTTTATGAGGCCAAAAGAAACGTTCTTTGTCATCACTATATCCTCAAATATCTCAGTGTCTTCTACAGCTGACATTAAAAAATATGTGAAGTAATGACTATTACACAATTGTTTGTCATCATCAGCAACAAATATCTTGTAGTACAAATGCTTCCATATTTAATCAATGTTATGTCCTAACTATAACATGACCTTAGACAGTGGCAAAGTGCCCAGCAGGCTATGAGTAGAAAACAATTCGTATTGAACAGAAGTACTAGAGTAATCATGGGACCCAGGAAATTAAATTTTAAAAAATTTCCCAGTTGATTGTGATGTATAACCAAATTTTAAAACCACAAAACCACCAGACTAGATAACCTTGAAGATCTCTCTTCCATCTCTAAGCACTGATTCTATAACCTTATCTTATAAAACAATTTAAAATTTTCTGCTAGATAAGAGACTTACATTATGTAATATAAATGAGTTCAATTTTCTTAGAAGAGTGAACTTACAGAACTGCTAAGTTTAGCATCCAAGTGAAACCAGAAATGTCTGACTAGTTTCTATAGTTTCAGCAGTTACTTAGTGACTTGATCATATATTCAATAAATATTTACTGATCAGAAAAAAATAAATAAACCCCAGACTTTTAGGAATCAAGAATCTAACAAAAGGACTGAAAGATGAATGATCATATTTTTCACCTTTAAAAGAAATACTGGCTCTAGTATAAAGAATAGTTCAGAGGAGACCAGGATTAAATGACAGTCTAGTAAGAAGTTTACTGAAGAAATCTAGGCATCCTGGTGCCTTTATCTCTAGGGGTAGCCAAGAGAAAGTAGGTACACTGAAATGCTAAATTTAAAAAAAAAAATTAACAACCAAATAGAAAGCAATCAAATGCTTATTTTAAGAAATATAATACCTAGGGGGCGCCTGGGTGGCTCAGTGGGTTAAAGCCTCTGTCTTCGGCTCAGGTCATGATCCCAAAGTCCTGGGATGGAGCCCCACATAGGGCTCTCTGCTCAGCAGGGAGCCTGCTTCCTCCTCTCTCTCTGCCTGCCTCCCTGCCTGCCTACTTGTGGTCTGTCTGTCAAATAAATAAATAAAATCTTTTAAAAAAAAAAAAAAAAAAGAAATATAATACCTATTATGGATAGTTGAAAAATGAGTGACAGGAATAACCAGAAGAAATTATTTGGAGAACTAAGGAACAGAAAAGAGGAGAAGAGATAAACAATAAAGAAAGATAGGCATAAAAGGAAACCACCAAGAAGATAGGGGATAAGTGAGCTTCTAGATATATTTAAGCAGCTTGTCATGTTAGGTATTTGACCAGTGAATATGAGAACAGATGATCACCCATTAAGACTGCTCTTAAAGGTTCAGTGAGCTGTTTCAAATGTTTCAAATATTCTTGCCAACTACAAAGAATTCAGTCTGCATGAATCCCCATATTTATCAGCACACACGAATCTTTTTCACCCCTGCCAAAGAATATCCATCTGTAATCTGTAATCTTCAGACCCACAGTACAATCTTTTTTTTTTTTTTTAAAGATTTTATTTATTTATTTGACAGAGAGAAAGAGAGATCACAAGTAGGCAGAGAGAGAGAAGGGGAAGCAGGCTCCCCACCAAACAGAGAGCCGGACGTGGGGCTCGATCCCAGGACCCTGGGACCATGACCCGAGCCGAAGGCAGAGGCCCTAAACCACTGAGCCACCCAGGTGCCCCCCCATAGTACAATCTTAAATAGCCAGAGTTTGTCATAATTCTTCTTTCCAATAAACAAAATCTTTTTTAAAACCAGTTTTAAATTCAGTTGGTTTAATTCCAGTTGGTCAACATACAGTGTTATGTTAGTGTCAGGTGTACACCAAAACAAAATCTTGATATGTGACTTTATGCCAAATCTATACACCCTGAGGTGCCCTTTTTTTCCTTTTTAAACATGGGGCTTGAACTCACAACCCTGTGATCAAGACCTGAGTTGAGAACAACAGTAAGACACTGTGGGGCGCCTAGGTGGCTCAGTCATTGGGCATCTGCCTTCAGCTCAGGTCATGATCTTGGGGTCCTGGGATCAAGCCCCACATCAGGCTCCCTGCTCAGTGGGAAGCCTGCTTCTCCCTCTCCCACTCCCCCTGCTTGTGTTCCCTCTCTCACTCTCTCTCTGTCAAATAAATAAATAAAATCTTTTAAAAAGAAAAGAAAACAAAACAAAACAAAACAAAAGAATCAGAAACTTAACCAACTTAGCTACCCAGGCACCCAAAAACGTATTTTAATAAGATATTTTTGCTTTTCTGTTTTTTTTTTTTTTTTTTAAAGGAAGTTCTCTTGGAAAAGGGAGATTTTTGTTTCTAACACAGTGGAAGTTCCAACTAGCTCAAAACTCCTAACAGGCAACTTAAATAACAGGTATCCCTGGGAAATATAAACAAGACTTAAAAAAAAAAAAAAAAAATCATACTGTATCTACATGAAAACCCATTTTTACCTTGCCTCATTAACATTAATTGGTGTTCGTGCCTAGCTGCTTCCATTTCTGCTTCCAGTTTCTCTTTGGCTTCTCTGATGTTTCTATCAACCTGCTCACGCTGCTGCTTTTCCATTTCATCAAGAGCCTTCCATCGAGATGCATACTCAAATTCAAAGGTTCCAGGTTGAGCAAAACGTGGTGGCTGTTCTCTTTCCCTAAGTTTACATTTGAAAACATACAGAAATGTATGTTTAAAAGTCAAAACAAATATGAATAATAAGGACTACCATTTACTAAGCAGTTATAATGTTCATGGCACTGTGTCAGATTTACCTCATGGTCAGTATTATAATACACGTTTTAACAACCATGAGTTTAAGAAACTGCCCAAGAACGCAGCTAGTAAGAAGAGAACCAGGACTCAAACCTACGCAATCTGATACTACAAGCTGTACTCCCCTAATTATCACCTTTAATAAGGCTTTCTGATTTTCACTCAACAAATAATTTTACATAAGGCAATCTGCAACACATGAAACAAATATGCCCTAAATAGTCTAGATCAATTTTTTTTTCTACAAGTATTAGCTTTTAGGAATAGTAATAAAAGCAGATAGTTGAGTGTTACGTGCTAGATTAATAGGCAATGCCAAAAAATAAAGGCTTCACTTGTAAATATGTCTGTTAATTGTTGTACCTCAATTAACCTTAGCACAGTATCTGGCACACTGTATACAATTAACATTTATTTCTTGAACGAATAAAAGATCAGCAAACAAATGACCAAAAATTAAGAAAAAAAGATTTATGAATGTACCTGAAATTCAAAGAATTTTTAATTATTCTTGCCTATCATAGCTTCTATAAAGAAATATTAATAAAAACATAATCCCTATCCCACCAGTAAAAGTATAGATGCCTTATAATCTTAAATTTCAACTTTTATTTTGGGGAAAATGGGTAGGCAGACAAATTTGGGAGATAAAAAGGGAGGCTGTCACAGAAGAAAAGATATAATAACAAGAAACAGCATTAAAGATTTTCAGAGGCACATACAGAAAATCAAAGTTAACCGTGACCTGTTATTGTATACCTAAAAAACCAACTTGGACCCTTTCCTCTGAAAACACTGACTGGAAAAGGCAAAGGAATAGAGGGTGGGGATCAACCACCTACTAATTTTTCTCAAAGAATTATCTGTCAGTAGTTCCTAAATCAGACTTAGACTATAATCACAAATACTAAAAAAATCTTCATTTTCTCCAATATGGATCTGAGGATTTAGAATTAAATTTTGAATCATGTTGCTTGGGCTTTGTGAACATTCCCTTCTGAGCATAACTCTTTAGTAGCAAAACTGGAAATATAATGAGATTTGTAAGGTTTGCTGGGTAATTAAATCATTACATAAATAAATATTACTGTATGCATATAAATTCCACTTTTTGTAAGGCCCTTATAATTCCAGTTTTCTGATTCTTGAATCCCAAAGTATGCTCTAGTTCAAATTTGTAATGATAAACTATAACCAGAAAAAAAGTCAAGTGACTAGGAAATCATAGTAGTCTTTGAAAAATAGCGTTATATGAGATATTAAAATGGTTCTGAATTACTAATGATTATACTACTGATTCTTCTCCCCTAAAATATTTTCTTCCCTTGCTTCCAGGACACACTGCTGGCTGATTCCCTGCTACAGCAATGACTGTTCCCACTCTTTGCTAATTCCTTCAGTGCGTCCCAACTTCTATATACTAGAGTATTCCAGGGCTCAATCCTTTGACATAGTTACATATCACATGCGGTAACTGTACCTCAGAAAGCTCATCTTAATTCCAGATGCAAATCCAACTACTTACTGGACATCTCCATTTGGGTGTTCGAAACCATGTCAAACTTACCATGTCTAAAACAAGGTTCCTGAACTTCCTCCCCCAAAACTGCTCCTCCTACAAGATTCTCTAGATCGATCATTAGAAATTTCCATATTCCTGGTTACTTCTGCCAAAAACCACGTAATCGTGCTTTTAACTCTCTTTCTCACACATCCATCAGCAAAATCCAAAGTCTATTTTCAAACTATATCCAGATTCTGACCACTTTTCACCATCACCCCTATAAGCTCCCATTTCAGCAGGCTCCTAATTTACCATCCCCCCAATTCCACTCTTGGTTCTTTACAAATCTATTCTTAAAACGGTAGCCCAAAAGCTACTGTTAAGATTAAGTCACTATGCTGCTCCTTCCTTTCTCATAAAATACAAGTCAGTAAAGCACAACAATCTGCACTCTTCCCAAGGTCCTATCCCTACCTCCTCCCTACTATTTCCCCTCCTTACTCACTATTGTCCAGCTAAACTGGCCTTTCTACTGTTCCTAGAACTTGCCAGAGTCCTCCCTCAAAGCCTTTATAATTTCCTCCGCCGAGATCACTATTCTACTTCATCCCACTTCTGACCCTACATAGCTAGCTTCTTCCTTCCCACTCCTTCAAGCTCTTAATCAAATGTCACCCTCTAAGGTGGGCTTCCCCAACCACCCATACAAAGCAGCACACTACTCTGCTCCACAGCATCCACTTTCCCATCTTTCTGCCATATCTGTTTTACTAATTTTATTCTTTACCCTCCTTACCACCCCCACATAGCATGAATTTCTGGCCTATTTTGTTCACTGATACATCTCCTGCACCAGGCATATAACAAGCATTCATATTACTCATTTAAATCAACTACAAAGAAAAACATTCAACTGCACTAAAAAAATGCTAATTAAAATAACGTATAACGTTATTTATTAAAATAACGCATAACGTTATTTATTAAAATAACGCATAAAATATCATTTCGAACATCCACTATCAATCTTAAAATCATACACTCATCTTTCTATCACAATGAAGAAAAATACCTTTATACATACACCAAGAGAAGACTGGTGTACTTCTGGAAAACCATTTGCCAGTATTAATCAACTTTAAATATACACACAGTTTTTACACCTTATGTGTAAGATATTTTACACCTTATGTGTTTTACACCTTATGTTAGTAAGATTTTTAAATAGTAATTCTCACAATTTAATACAAGTTTTATAATTTTTGTTTCCTATTTCTTGTATCTCCACCACCAGAAATATAAGCATCAGGAAGGCAAAAAACAGTTCAAAGTTGCACAGATAGCACGTGGATCAGTGCCTAGCACAAAAGCTCTCCAGTATTTATTGAATTCATGCATGCAAATATATTAGTTTTATTCAGCATAATGAACAAGTAACTGGTTAAAACAACAAAATATGGCATTTTATGAAAGATATTTCTCAATTACTGAGCAAAAAGCAACTGGTAAAAGAATAATGCACATTCCAAAACAGGCTACTCTTCTTTATGCTTATCGTGGGCTTACCCTAGGTAAATAACTAGGATCTTCCAGGCTTTACCCCCACCAAAAGTCTCCCTTTAACTTACAGTACACCTAAATATACTAATTAAAGAAACAGTACACCTAAAATATACTAATTAAAAAATATTTTTAAAATATATTAATTAAAGAAATGTCTAAATTATATAGTTTCCCTGATATAATTACAGATAGCCTCCATCTACCTACCCACACCTGCCTCAATTATAAAAGCAGACTTTTCTAAGTTAATGTTCTACCCATACACAAAAGAAGAATAAAACTCCTGGTAGACCAGGACACTCTACTAACCAGATTATATGACTGAACAGAACACCTTATAATCCAACAATACTTGATAACAGATGTGATGTAATAAATATCCTTGATGGCAAATATATAAAATATCTTTATTAATAAAATCTTACTTATGATATTGTTGGGTTTTCTGCATTAGCTTCTCTGGCAAGCCATCTTCATCATCAAACTGCTCCATAGGCTCCACAATGACTGGACGAGGGGTCCTGGGTAGGTAAAAGTGTAAGAGTTACTATGGTGTCTGGAATTAACATCCCCCTAGAAATTCTTTATAATAATTCCAAGATATATATGTGGGAAATTTCTCTCTTGAGAAAAATGTCACATACTCTTAAAATCAGTCAGTAAACATTTACTGCATCAAGATACAAATAAACATCTAAGTCAGACAAAGATGAATGCTTTACAGAGCATAACCCACTCAAAACAGGAGTAAATCAACATCTCTGAACCTGCATAATCACTATAGTTAACTTTTACAAATTATGATAGAAAAGAATGAGTACCTAATTCACCTTTTCTGTGGAATCATCACTCCCATATCCTACCACCTCAAATTCCCACCTCCCAGCCTCCCTGTGCCTAACCAACTCTTACTCAGAAAACCTTTCTAAAACCTAAAATGAGGGATGCCTGGATGGCTCAGTTGGTTAACCATCTGCCTTCAGCTTAGGTCATAATCCCAGGGTCCTGAGATTGACTGAGCCACACAGGCGCCCCTGATCTCAGGGTTTTGAGTATGAGCTCCATGTTGGGTACAGAGGTTACTTAAAAATAAAATACTTATTTTTAAAAAATGACTCCTGGACTAGTTAAAGACATTTAATTTTTTTTTCTTTTTTCTTTTTTTTGACAGAAAGAGAGAGCCAGAGAGCACAAGTGGAGTGAATGGCAGAGGGAAAAGAAAAAGCTGAGCAGGGAGCCTGATGGAGGGCTTGATCCCAGGTCCCTGGGATCATGACCTGAGCCAAAGGCAGATGCTCAACTGACTGAGCCACCCAGGTGCCCCGCTAATAAAGACATTTTAGAGAGGAAAAGGAAACAGAAGCAAATGTGGAATCACCTTGGAGTGATGGACACAATGGGATTATAGAAACCTCACATAAACTGAGCAGAAACCCAAAAGAAAAAAAGGCCTCAATTGGTACAACATGTAAAAAATTAAAGTGTGATAAAGAATGAGTAAATACAGCCTCAAATATCACATGCAACCCAATCACATAGAAAAAAATAGCTAAGAGTTCCTATACCCATGGGAGGACATGGTACTTCTAAGAGGACCCAGAGAGGCCCAAGGACAAATGAAAGAAGATGCACTAAATTATCTACTTACCCACTGGAAGACATTGCAGGACCACAAACATCAGAATAATAGGCCCAGATAAGAACTACACCTCAGCAGAAGCCAACAAAGACAAACTCACCCCCACCCCACTTCAATACCAGAAGGCCACTACCCCCCAAGAGAAAAAACAGGAGACTCAAGAAGGAAAACATACTAAGCAAATCATTCACACTCAGAACATGACAGAATTACTTAGAATTGACAAGATTAATTTTATGAAGTCAAGGAAATGTGAACAAAATTAGAGAATATAATGACATCTCTACTCTCAAATAATGCTGAGTTTTTAAACCATAAATTTTGAATTTTCAACATATGAATACAGACCACCAGACACACTAATACATGGGGGTGAATACAGCCCTGAGACAAAACTTGACCAAAGCATATATTTATACCTTGTTCCTGGAATTCCATTTCTAAAGAGATACATGAATAAGTAAGCAAAGATCCATCAGTCACAACCACATTCATCATATTACATAAAACAAAATGACTACACGTAGTGTTCAAGAGAAGTCCTTAAGGGACTCTCTTATTTTTTTTTTGTTGGGTTATATGCTAAAATGTGAACATAGTAATTTATACTTCCACCACCAGCAGGTATGCCTAGGTAATTCTTGTTTTCCTATTTACATAAGCAAAAGCAATGTGAACATTTAAGGTTTCACAGTATGCACTACTCCCTGTAAAAATTCCCCTTGTCCATTATCTCACACATCTTGTTTATTTCACTTTGATCTTCTGGTGTTTAAAAAAAAGGGTTTTTTGGGGCGCCTGGGTGGCTCACTGGGTTAAAGCCTCTGCCTCCCAGGGTCCTGGGATCGAGCCCCGCATCGGGGCTCTCTGCTCAGCAGGGAGCCTGCTTCCTCCTCTCTCTCTGCCTGCCTCTCTGCCTACTTGTGATCTCTGTCAAATAAATAAATAAAATCTTTTTTAAAAATAAATAAATAAAAATTTAAAAAAGGGTTTTTAAAAAAGATTTATTTATCTGAGAAAGACAGCAAATGCAAGTGAGGAAGGGGCAGAAGGAGAGAGAAAGAATCTCAAGCAGACTCCCCAATGGGCTTGGAGCTGGAGCCCAATGCAGGGCTCAATCTCACGACCCATGAGGTCATGACCTAAACTGAAATCAAGAGTTGGATGCTTAACCAACTGAACCACCCACGTGTCCCTAAAATAATTTTTACAACCTAACTTAAATTCTGTGTATAGATACAATTACTTACTCTTTTTATAAATGTAGGAAAATATTTCATAGAACACAAGACGAAAAGGAAGCAAATCAAAGTGGTCAACCATTAATGTTAAATCTGGAGTTGTTATCTGTAGACTTTTTCTTCTCCACACTTTGCCCCCAAATTAACCAATCATTAGTTTGGTTGTAATACTAATACTTGTCCATAACAAGTTTTATATAAAATCAATCAGTCCTGTGAAATCCTATCATTCGGAAGGGACCTCTGATGTTTCAATAAACATCTCTTTAGATTTTCCTTTCTGCTAGATATACGTAATTTTACACAAAATGCATCACCTATCCATGCTTTCTTCAGACATCCTGTATCACTCAATAAAAAATGGCACCATTTCAGATGTATGCATGCACCGTAATTTCTTAACCATAAATACGGGTGGACATTTAAGGTTTCCATGTTTTCTGAAACGGTACATAATGATGAACATATTTGTGACTGACCTTTCCTCACTTATTCAAATATCTCTTTAGAAGCAGAATGGTGGGAACAAGGTGTTACATATAAAGTACTAAAACCATAATGGCTTAAAAGATGATGCAACATTTTGTGTATGGAATTAAAAAGTGATTATGTAAGGATAACAACTTGTTTCACTACTAAATAATCCTTGTAGATATATATCATTTTGCAGGATTTTTTTCAATTTTAGTCTTTAATACAGTTGCGAATTGGAGAATAATGATAAAATAATCCCTAGAAAGATGAAATAAGATGTTTTATGATAGAGGAAAAATATAACAACTAGACCAGATATTATCTTAGATTATAAAATGGACCAGCGGACCCTTATAGTAAATTTTAAGGAAAAAGAAAAGTTTAAATATTTTTTGTTCTTTTGAAGACCCCTAAGAAATAATAAAATATTGATCTTTACAAATAATTAAGACTTTTCAAAAAAGAACGTATAAACTAAAACTGGACCCAGTTGACACTGACAGTATAATAAGGCTTACGGGTGTTTTTCTGGAAAGGTAAGGGGCAATTTATACTTCTACCACCAGCAGGTATGCCTTGGTAACTCTTTTGTTTCCTATCATATAAGCAAAAGCAGTATTAAAATGTTGTTTTTATTAAGAAATATTTCTTCTGAATCTATATCCCATTTAATGGAAAGATGTGATGAAGCAAATAAAATGATGGAAAAGTAATCCTTTTGAAGTAGGAGTATTAAATAGAAAAGGTATTAAAAATTATTAATGGAACAATCCCTTGTATGCAGAAAAAGAGTTAACAAAACAGGCCTGAAACATCTATCCCACCACCCTAAAAAATAAAGCTGATTTTCTATATCAAAACTGTGAAAACAATGTGGTTTATGTTTAATATAAACCACCTAAGTTCATTTCCTTCACGGAGTCCTAGATTCTGGTATTTGCCAAGTAGAGGAAACTTACAAAACTGACACTACCATCTACCCCACCAACGCTCTGCACACACCACTGGGGTCAATTAAACTTTACTTGGTAGCTAACACTGTTTCAACTAATTGCTGGAGGAATTAAGGCAAGTCCTGTGCTACTCAACTGGAAAATAACTCTTGGAAGTAAAAAAGAGTTTTGTAACAATTTGCTACATTATTTATAGAAAATAAATATACACATTTATTTCTATGCTGAATTTATTTATAGATTTTTGAGCAGCTGTTACACAACATGGATGCACAGCCAAATGCTCTGCCATTAACAGGGATTTGCAATTTAGTCTGTATTTTTATTGAAATATAATTCACACACCATAAAATTCACCATTTTAAAGTGTAGAGTTCAGAGAGCTTTAGTATGGATGACCATCACTATGATCTAATGCCAGAACATTTTCATTAACCTAAAAGAAACCCTAAACTCATTTGCTATCAATTCCCCATTTCCCTGAACCTCTGGCAACTACTAGTCTATGGCCCCTTAAAAAATTTTTTTCAGGGAGCATAACTAACTCAGTGATTTGAGCACATGACTCTTGATCTCTGGGCCATGAGCTGGAGCCCCATAGAAACTACTTTAAAAATTATAATAGGTGTGCCTGGGTGGTTCAGTGGGTTAAAGCCTCTACCTTCCACTCTGGTCATGATCCCAGGGTTCTGGGATCCAGCCCCACTTCGGGCTCTCTGCTCAGCAGGGAGCCTGCTTCCCCCCCACCCATCTCTCTCTCTGCCTGCCTCTCTGCCTACTTGTGATCTCTGTCAAATAAATAAATAAAATCTTTAAAAAAAAATTATAATAAAGAAATTCTTTTCAAGAGTGTTGCATTTCCTGGTGTCATGAAATATTCACAAAATAACTATATACCAATCCACTACAAAAATGATCTACTTAATTCTCTATTAAGAAATTCAGATTTGGTCAATATTTTGTTATTAGAAATAAAGTGATAAACCACATATAAAGTGATACACCAAATCTTTGAGTCAAAATATTTACTTAACATATACCTCCAACAGTCAAAGAATCTTAATGTTTTTTTTTTTTTTAAGATTTTATTTATTTATTTGACAGACAGAGATCACAAGTAGGCAGAGAGGCAGGCAGAGAGAGAAAGGAGGAAGCAGGCTCCCTGCCGAGCAGAGAGCCCGATGTGGGGCTCGATCCCAGGACTCTGGGATCATGACCTGAGCCGAAGGCAGAGGCTTTAACCCACTGAGCCACCCAGGTGCCCCCCAACAGTCAAAGAATCTTAAGGTTTTTATACTCAGTAACTAAATCCCTCCCAGAAACAGAGTAACCAATTTTCATCAGTGCCAGGAGTTATAAAATACTCAATGTAACTTCACTTTCACTCATTGGGTATTTTTAAATCTTTGTCAATACATTAAGAAAATAATAATAAAAAAATAAAAAGATTTAGTTTGTCTCTGATTACCAATAAAAGATTATTTAAATATCTAGCTGTCAGCCCTAAAAAATGTCTGCCTCATGAGTAAAAAGAAAGCATAGAACTGTAACTTAAGATTCTTAAGAGAAGTGCTATAGGAAGCAAAACATTTTTTCTCTCAAAAAGAAAAATAAAATCGGGGCGCCTGGGTGGCTCAGTGGGTTAAAGCCTCTGCCTTCGGCTCAGGTCATGATCCCAGGGTCCTGGGATCGAGCCCCGCATCGGGCTCTCTGCTCAGCGGGGAGCCTGCTTCCTCCTCTCTCTGCCTGCCTCTCCGCCTACTTGTGATCTCTGTCAAATAAATAAATAGAATCTTTAAAAAAAAAAAAAAAAAGAAAAATAAAATCAACAAATAATTAGCAAATAAAGTAATGCTACACAAAGCAAGGATTTTTTTTAATATTTTATTTATTAATTGACAGAGACACAGCGGGAGAGGAACACAAGCAGGGGTAGTGGGAGAGGGAGAAGCAGGCTTCCCGCTGAGCAGGGAGCCCAACGCGGGGCTCGATCCCAGGACCCTGGGATCATGACCCGAGCCGAAGGCAGACACTTAATGACTGAGCCATCCAGGTGCCCCCAAAGCAAGGATTTTAAGAAAAATAAAAGCAACAAATAATTAGCAAATAAAGTAATGCTACACAAAGCAAGGATTTCAGCTACATCATATAACACAGATTAAGAGGTTTCCTTCAAAGTTACTCTCTACAATTAATCTTACCCTCATGAATCTTTGATTTTCTTTTTTTTTTTTTTAAGATTTTATTTATTTATTTGACAGAGAGATCACAAGTAGGCAGAGAGTCAGGCAGAGAGAGAGAGGGGGAAGCAGGCTCTCCGCTCAGCAGGGATGCTGAGGTGGATGTGGGGCTCGATCCCAGGACCCTGAGACCATGACCTGAGCCGAAGGCAGCGGCTTAATCCACTGAGCCACCCAGGCACCCCTGAATCTTTGATTTTCTAATAAAGTTTGGGTTACCAAGTTCAATTGGTTTAAAAGGAACCATTTAAGAGGTATTTGGCTGGATCAGTTGGAGGACAATGTAACTCTTGGTCTTGGGGCTTTGAGTTCGAGCCCCATGATGGGTACTGAGATCACTTAAATAAATAAAACTAAAAAAAAAAAAAAAAAAAAAAAAAGTAAGCTATTTACTTAAGCTTTTTCCATGGAAATTCCAGACTACATTTGCGCCATAGAAGTCTAAACCCAGAAAGGGGCACCTAACTGGCTCAGTCAATGGAGCATGCTAGTCTTGATTTCGGGGTTCTGAGTTCAAGCTCCACACTGAGTCCAGGGACTACTTAAAAATTTTTTTAAAAACTTAAGAAAAAAAATCTAGGGTGCCTGGGTGGCTCAGCCACTTAAGCGTCTGCCTCCCACTGAGGTCATAATCCAGGGGTCCTGGAATCGAGTCCCATATCCAGCTCCATGCTTGGTGCAGAGCCTGCTTCTCCCTCTACCTGCTGCTCCCCCTGCTTCTGCTATCTCTGTCAAATGAATAAATAAAGTCTTTAAAAAAAAACCACTGTACCCACGAAACAAAGAGCAACCAAACATCTATGGTCCATAATGTTTGCCACAGGTTAGTTATCACAGCAAAAAAGGGAAACAACCTAAATGTCTAATGATGGAATGTCTAGTGTCCAAAAAGAATAGTTAAGTCTGGCATAGCTGTAATGAAATACTATGCATTTTTTTTAAAAGATTTTATTTATTTATTTGACAGACAGAGATCACAAGTAGTAGGCAGAGAGGTAGATAGAGAGGAGGAAGCAGGCTCCCCGTGGAGCAGAGAGTCCAATGTGGGGCTCCATCCCAGGACGCTGGGCCTGAGCCAAAGGCAGAGGCTTTAACCCACTGAGCCACCCAGGTGCCTGGTACATTTTTAATAATATCAAAAAGACTCAAATATAAGAGTCAGGAAAACGTCATAGAAAAAAAAAAAAAGATGCTTACTAATCAGGAGAAACATAAATAAATAAATAAATCCCAAAGTAGGTTAGTGATATAAAGCCAAGAGTCTAAAATAAAATGTCTTGGAATCTGCTCCTACAAAGCTAAGAGTTTAACAATATAAACCCTCAAAAGTCTAAGAGGAAAACAAATCCAAAATGAAGCAATTCTGAAAAATACTTGTCCTGGACTCTTCAAAAATGTATCATGACACTGACATTTTTGTCATTTGGGAATCTTAAAAGGAAATTACAGCCATAAAAACCAAATTCAATGTGCTATCAGTGATTGAATAGATTACAAAGTTATAAAGGACACTACTAAGGAACAGGAGAAATTTCAATATAGACTGTATATTAGGTAACATATAGGCAATACCACACTTCATTGTGCTTTGCTTTACTGGGTTTCACAGATACTGCATTTCTTACAAATACAAGGATTTTCGCAACCCTGCATGGAGCAAGTCTATTGGCATCATTTTTTTCAATAGCATTTGCTCACTTTGTGTATGTGTCACATCTTAATAACTGTCACAGTATATCAAATTTTTTCATTATTCCATTTGTTAGGATCATCCATTACCAGTGATCTTTAATGTCAATATTGTAATTGTTTCAGGTGTGACATGAACCACACCCATAAAAGACTGCAAACTTACCCAGTAAATGTTATGTGTGTTCTTACTGCTCCAAAGACCAGATGTTCTCCTATCTTTCTCTCTCTTTGGGTGTCTCCCTACTCCGAGACACAACAATATTGAAATCAGGCCAATAAACTACCCTTCAATGGCTTCTAAGTGTTCAAGTCAAAGATAAAAACTTGTACCTCTCACTATAAATAAAAAGCAATTAATGATTAAACTTAGTGAGGAAGGTATGCCAAAAGCTGAGACAGACTGAAAGCTAGGGCCTCTTACACAGGACATGAGCCACGTTGTGACTGCAAAGGAAAAAGTCCTTGAAGTGCTACTCTAGTGAACACACGAATATGGAAACAAAACATTACAGGGGCGCCTGGGTTGCTCAGCAGTTAAGCGTCTGGCTCAGGTCAGGATCCTTGGGCCCTGGGACTGAGCTCCCCTTTGACAGGAAACCTGGTTCTCCCTCCAGCCCTTCTCGTGCTCTCTCTCAAATAAATAAATAAAATCTTTTTTAAAAAATTTCTAATTACTGCTGATATGATGTTTCAGTGGCCTTGAGAGATCAAACTAGCTAGCCTCAACATTCCCTTACGCCAAAACCTGGAGCAAGGGCTTAACTCTCTTCAACTCTATAAAGCCTAAGAGAGGTGAGGAAGCTGCAGAATAAAAGTCTGAAACTAGCCAAGGCTAGGTCATCAGGTTTAAGAAAAGAAGCCATCTCTACAATAAAAAGTACAGGGTGAAGCAGCAAGTGCTTCTACGGGAACAACTACAATATCATTTTTAGGATATCAGTTAGCAAGTGGTAAAAACAACACTGTATCTTGATTTAATTTAACCTGTAATGGTCCATAGGGGGGAAAAATATGGAACAGGGGCACCTGGGTGGCTCAGTACGTTAGGGGTCTGCCTTCAGCTCAGGTCGTGGTCCCAGGATGCTGAGATCAAGCCCCGTATCAGGCTCCTTGCTCAGCGGGGAGCCTGCTTTTTTCCCTCTGTCTGCTGCTCCCCCTGCTTGACTTCTTCCCCCCACAACCCATGACAAATACTTAAAAACAAAAAATCTTAAAAAAAAAAAAAACAAGAAAAGCTAGAGAGAGAAATTTTAATGAGAAGCTAGCATCATGCCTACTCAATTCCTATGTAGCTCTAGGGCCTGAGCATCTCTGCTCTAAGTGTGATTCTAATGTTTAAAGATATAAACACACCATTATTATCATGGATGAAGGTTTTATTTTTTTTTAAAGATTTTATTTATTTATTTGACAGACAGAGATCACAAGTAGGCAGAAGCAGGCAGAGAAAGAGGTAGGGAAGCAGGCTCCCCGCTGAGCAGAGAGCCCGACTCGGGGCTCGATCCCAGGACCCTGGAATCATGACCTGAGCTGAAGGCAGAGGCTTTAACCCACTGAGCCACCCAGGCACCCCTGGATAAAGGTTTTAAATTCTTTTTTTCCTGCCATCTTTCTTTTTTGTAATTTCAAAATAGCATAAATATTTAATTAACACGTATGTTTGCAAAATATGCACTAGTCATTACATACACTGTACAAAACTGTTTACCTAAAACTGCATATAATATACAGCACCTTATAACAATTTAAAAGTATTTTAGGGCACCTAGGTAGCTCTACAGGTTAAGCATCCGACACTTGGTCCTGGAATCAAGCTCTGCATCAGGCTTGCACTTAGTGGAGAGTCTGCTTGTCCCTCTTCTTCTATCCCTCCCCCTTTTCTCTTTGTCTCGCAAATAAATAAATTTTTAAAGAGAGAGATAAAAGTATTTTCAAGAGAAATTTTGATTACACAAGAAGTCTACACTTAGAAATTAAATCCCTATGATACCACTCTTATAAATCACTTGTATTATTCTTGACATCTGAGAGTCAGTCTGTCAATAAATACTTGATTACCCAAAATGTACCAAGACAACCCTACCTTCGGCTAGACAATCAGGGTAAACAAAACAATCCCTGAAGTGTTCTAAAACACCAAAACAAACAAAAAAGAATGAGTAAACAGCTAAAAAGGAAAAACACAATGCTGTCAAGAAAGAATTAATAAAGAGAGCCCACTTTAGATAAGGCAGTGAGGAAAGAGGTCACATTTCAGTTGATTCCAGCCACACAAACAGGGAAAAGAGCATCCTGAATTCCATTAGAAGGTTTAACTAACAACGTTCTCAGCAAGGATAGATTATTAAAAATTCCGCTTGTAGGGCACCTGGGTGGCTCAGTTGGTTGGGCTACTGCCTTCAGCTCAGGTCATGATCCCAGAGTCCCGGGATGGAGTCCCACATCAGGCTCCCTGCTCAGCAAGGAGTCTGATTCTCTCTCTGACCTTCTCCCCTCTCATGCTCTCTCTCACTATCTCTCTCTCAAATAAATAAATAAAATTTAAAAAAAAAAAATTCCACTTATAGCATAAAAGGGATACAGTGTCAGACTAAAATCCTCCAATTATCAGTTGTGCAATCTTACACAAACTACTTAACATCTCTTGGCCAGTTTTTTCACCTAAAAAATGGTAATAGTGCTATGAGAATCCAAATGCTTATGACTATGATCATGATTATGAAATATGAGACAGTACAGTGTTCAACAATTTGTCCATTCCCTCAAAACTGTTTTTAAGTGATTTCAAAAGCTACCTGTAAAAAATAGTTAAATATTTCCCAATGCCTGGATTTAACTTTAAAGCCTGCAGTGGAAAAAATACTAATCTTATGCCTTGCCTATTGTTTTAGGTCCTTCTTTCCCTCCTTCATTAAATAACTATTATTAGCTTAGTTTGTGGCCAGGAATTATGACACTACAGGTGCTAAGACAGTGTAATGCTAAGCAAAGTAAGTCAGAGAAAGACAAATACCATATGATTTCACTCATATGCGGAATTTAAGAAAAAACGAAGGGGAAAAAAGAGACAAACCAAAAAACAGACTCTAACTACAAAGAACAGATGATTGGGAGGGGGGTATGAATGGGTGAAATAGGTGAAGGGGATTAGTAAGAGCACACTTATTTTTATGAACACTGAGTAAGATACACAACTGTTGAATGACTATACTGTACACACATAACTAATATAACACTGTATGTTAACTATACTGGAATTAAAGTAAATTTAATTTAAAAAAAAGAAGAACATAGGTGTTAGGATTACATAATGTAGAACAAGACAAAACCCTGCCCTCATGGAACTTACAAATTCTCATGCAGAGAAAGACATACAAATTAAAACAGTAAATGCTAAGAAAAAATAAACTGAGAAAGGATACTATAAGTGATGCTGCAGAGGGGATGACTGTATCAAGATAAAACTACTTCTCTGAGGGGCACCAGGGTGGCTCAGTGGGTTAAGCCTCTGCTCATGATCCTGGGGTCCTGGGATCTAGCCCTGCATCGGGCTCTCTGCTTGGCAGGAAGCCTGCTTCCCCCACCCCCTGCCTGCCTCTCTGCTTATGTGTGATCTCTGTCAAATAAATAAATAAAATCTTTGGGAAAAAAAGAAGAAACTACTTCTCTGAGAAGATAACATCTTAGCAAAAGGTGAGTAAAATGGAACAAGGCCTAAAATCTTAAAAAATCACACAACTAAGCTGTGGGGCCAAAAACAGATGTTTTAAATTGTCTTTGTAGCCAGTTCCCCAACCCTAAAATAGTTCCATGATACCAACCAATAATACAGTAAATGGGCACATTTTATTACTAACAGAGATAAAAGGAATCAATACAATAATCAACTAAGGAACTTTTATATCAAATCCAGTGTAAAGACTAAGGATGAACATCAAGAACTTTGTTGTGGGAAAACTGAAAGGAATGGCATGTTAATATGGCAAGAGGTTTCATGACTATTATTGACAAGTATTTTTAAGTAAATGGAGAGATATACCACATTCATGGAATAGAAAAGTCAGTATTGTGAAGATGTCAATATTCCCCCCAATGACCTCTACACTCAAGGCAATTTCAATCGAAAGCCCAGCAGAATTTTTTTTAATTGATAAGTCGATTTTAAAATCAGTAAAAATAATCTGAAACTAATAGAACATTGTACATTAACTATACTAAAATTGAGAAATAAACGAATGGATAGATAAAATAAGTAAGGATATACAAGACAACAATACCCAGAACAATAAAAAAAAAAAAAAAAACAGGTGATACTACCTAATTTCAAACTTTAGCATAAAGTAATTAAGAAAGTAGAGCATTGGTGTGGGGCAGACTGGCTCAGTCTGTAGAGCAGGCAACTCTTGATCTCAGGGTTATAAATTTAAGCCCAATGTTGGGTGTAGAGATTACTTAAAAATAAAATCTTTAAGGGGCGAGTGGGCAGCCCAGTCAGTTATGCATCTGTCTTTGGTTAAGGGGCTTCCTGATGAGCCAGGAAGCTTGCTTCTCCCTCTCTATTCAGTAGCTCCCCCCACCCTGCTCTCACATGCTCACTCTAATAAATAAAATCTAAAATAAAATAAAATAAAATCTTTTAAAAAAAGGTACTGGTATAATGGACACACAGATCAATGAAACAAAAAATAGTGCAGATTTTCCCCCCCAAGATTTTTGATAAAGATAAAAGATTAAAAAAGGAGAAATCATCTTTTCAATTACTTGTGCTTAAACAAATGGGTATCTGTATGGAAAAAAAATGAACTGTTATCTCATATCATACTCAAAATGGACCACAGCTATAAATTTAAAAAAGAAACTATAAAATGTCTCAAGAAAACACAAGAAAAACTTGCTACCTTGGGAGAGGCAGAAATTTCATACAAGGATCCAAAAAGCACAAGTCAGAAAAGGAAAAAAAAAAAAGATAAATTATACTTCACTTCTGCTATCTGAAGAACACTAATAAAATTTGAAAGCAAGCCACAGACTGGGAGAAATTATCATAAAACAGACCTGTATCCAGATGTTTTAAATCAGTAAGATAAACCTCCCAATTAAAAAACAGGCAAAAAATTTCAACAGACACTTCATAAGAGGTATAAAAATAGCCAAAAAGCACATGAAAAGTTGCTAATCATTAGTAGTTAGTAAAATAAAAGTTTAAACTAACCACAAGAAGTTCCCATACTCGCTAGAATATCCAAAAGACTAAAAATATCAAGTGTTGGTGAAGGTATGGAACAGCTAACCTAGAACTCTCTCCCACTCATTGCTGGTAGGAATGTGAAACAGTACAACCATTTTGGAACATAATTTGGCAGTTTCTTATAAAGCTGAAAATTCAGCCATTTACCCCTAAACATTACCCAAGCCACATGAAAACATAATGTTTACAAGAAGCCTTTACACAAATGTTCATTTGTGTAAAACTTTATTCAAAATTGCCAACAGTTAGAAACAACTTGAACACTGACCGACCCTTAAATCACTGGCCAAACTGTGATTATGTCCACATAATAGAATAAAACTCAGCCATAAAAAGGAACAAAATACTGATACAATAGTATGGATGAAATCGCATAAATATTATCCTAAGCAAAAGAAATCAAACAGGTGGCACCTTGGTGGCTCAGTCAATTAAGTGTCTGCCTTCAACTCAGGTCATGATCCCAGAGTCCTGGGATCAAGCCCCAAGTCAGGCTACCTGCTCAGCTAGGAGTCTGCCTGTCCCTCTCCCTCTGCCCTGCTCATGCTCTCTCTTTCAAATAAATAAATAAAATCTTAAAAAAAGAAAAGAAGGAAGGAACACAAAAGAGTATGTACTATTTCAGTTATATGAAATAACTAGAAAAAACAAAACTAATTTACAGGAGTGCAGAAAGATGAGCAGCTATCTAGGACAGGGTTAAGGGGTGGAGAATAACTGCAAGAGAACATAAAGGAACTTTTTTGGATGATGAAAATGTTCTCTACTTGACTGTGATTCTAAGTTACATAGTACATTCACTTGTTGAAACTCATTGAGTTTTATATTTAAAATTGGGTGCAGGGGCGCCTGGGTGGCTCAGTGGGTCAAGCCTCTGCCTTTGGCTCAGGTCATGATCCCAGGGTCCTAGGATCGAGCCCCGCATTGGGCTCTCTGCTCAGCAGGGAGCCTGCCTCCTCCTCTCTCTCTGCCTACCTCTCTGCCTGCTTGTGATCTCTGTCAAATTAAATAAAATCTTAAAAAAAAAAAAATTGGGGACATTTTGGGGCATCTGGGTGGCTCAGTCAGTTAAACGGCTGCCTTCAGCTCAGGTCATGATCCCAGGATCTTGGGATCGAGCCCCAGGTCAGGCTCCCTGCTCTGAGGAGAGCCTGCTTCTCCCTCTCCCTCTGCCTGCCCCTCTGCCTAACTGTGTTCTCTCTGTCAAATAAAGTCTTCAAAAAAATAAAGTAAAATAACGTAAAATTGAGTGCATTTTAATTCATGAAAATTAGGCATTTATCAATCTCATGAAGAGGTTGGGCATTACTTTTAGCTGTATTTCTGCTGAAACCATAGCATCAAAGCTCGATTCTCTTGAATTTCCAGAAATTCTGTAAACAACCTAATAATACATAACAAATCCAGTTCCGCTAAAACTTTAAAAAAAAGCATTTATAAAGTTGATTATAATGTCACTCATCCATTATTTAAATATAAAATTTTCCTTTGCATATAATAGATACAGTCAGCTGAATGAAAATCGTAATAGAAAACTTTTCTAAGATTCAAGTATGAATCAATACACTGAAGTCTGAAGTATGACTCCTGCCTCCTGGAGATACACAAAAATTCCTTATTTATATTCAATGAATATTTATTCAACACCTACTTACCCATATGCCAAAACAGTATGAACTGTACAAGGAAAGACAGAAGTTCAGAACAGAGAGAAGTCCATTTGCAACTGTACAGAAGGATGATGAGATGTTTAAAACTTACGTTGTTAGCAAGAACGCCCCATCACCACATCTTTCCAGAGCCTTTCGTGCAGGAGGTTTTGCTGCAAATTCTACAAAACCTTTTCCTGTAGCTCTACCACGATCATCCACAACCACAACGGCTTTCTCTACAGGACCAAACTGGGAAAATGCTTGCTCTAGCAGCTCATTGGAAACAACCGGCGAAAGGTTCTTGACAGTTAGGGCTGCTCCATGTGTAGCAAAACGAATTCGGAGAGGTCTGCTCTTCAAAATGGTGCCATCCAGCTCTGCTTTTGCAATTTCAGCCAGTGTTCTGGATTCCTTTTTAGAAGGAAAAATCACTTTTTAAAGATGATAGTAACACAATTAATTTTAAATAGCAGTTTTTAGGGAGAAGAGCTGGGTAGCTTTTGGAAATGGCAGATAGGGTCACTTTGTTTTTGTGTCATTTGATTTTGGTATCACATGCATTGTACTAATTATTTAAAAATAAGTATGTTTAAATACCCCAATGTCCCAAGTCATCACTAAAAGATTATCTATTCAGAAATTACCAGCTATTAAATATTTGAAGCAATCTTTTTTAAATCTCCTACATATATTAAAAGAAAATAATTACTTTTTGAGACCAAGCACCCGTTACTGGAAGCTATTACTGAAAACAGAATAATTTCCCATATACTCCATGTTTTTGTATTTACATCTTAATAAAACATCTCACCCCTCCAATGCCAGAAAATCCCCTTTCCTTTTTATTTCTTTCTTATATCATCTATGAAAACTCCTATCAGATGTTAATAACCACTTCTGAAATACTTTCATGGACTACACATTTCTCCATTATATTGAGAGGAGAAAACATGCACATTCATGGGCCATGTGTTCTCCCCATTATAGGGAAAAATCAAGTGCACGTGCATTTATATAAACTAGAAAATACATTCATTGCTGAAACCACTAGGGAACTTCCTTCTTGAAGAATTCAAAGCTGGTATAGAATATAGACATCTAAACATAATCAACCAACTGGAAGTTCAATATAGGTATGTTCTTTTTCTTTGTGTTGTGAGAACTCTCCAGAGAGAACTGAAAGAAGTTTTATATGCATCTGTAAGAGAACAAATATACTGTCTTATGAAAAAAGTCTTAACATCACAATAGATCCTTATTCAATACCTAAAATATTAATGACAGCTTTAAATTACTGCATTAATGCAAAAATCTATCTACAGAACTAATTTTACAAAGACAAATGAATCTAACCTTTTCACAGATTTTCAAAATAGCTATTTCTCAAAATTACTCTTGGGGGGCCTAACCAGCTAAGTCAGTAGAGCATGTGACTTGATCTCTGGGTTTTAAGTTCAAGCCACACCTTGGGTATAGAGATTACTTAAAAATAAAATTTCAGGGGCACCTGGATGGCTCAGTCAGTTAAGCATCTGCCTTCTGCTCAAGTCATGATCCCAATGTCCTGGAATCAAGCCCAGCGACAGGCTCCCTGCTCAATGGGGGGCCTGCTTCTCCCTCTCCCTCTGCTCCACTCCCACTACTCTCTCAAATAAGTAAATAAAAACTTTAAAAAAATAATTAAAAAGTAAATAAACAAAATTTCAAAAGTAATAAATAGAAATTACTCTTAAAAAAATTTTTAGGGGCGCCTGGGTGGCTCAGTGGGTTAAAGCCTCTGCCTTCAGCTCAGGTCATGATCCCAGGGTCCTGCGATAGAGCCCCGCATCAGGCTCTCTGCTCAGCAGGGAGCCTGCTTCCTCCTCTCTCTGCCTGCTTCTCTGCCTACTTGTGATCTCTGTCTGTCAAATAAATAAATAAAATCTTAAAAAAAAAAAAAAAGCTGGGTTCCCAGACTTAAAAAATAATAATAATAATAATAATAATAAATAAATGAAATAAATAAAACTGAAAAGTGCTTCCAGAGGGCATCTCCTGCTCAGATTCAGTCAAGTATATTCACAACATCATATATTATTTCCCCAAGAGAAGCAGGAAGTCCCAATTTTTATGTTAAATCAAGTAATTTTTTTTACAGTTAGCAATGAATTAAATTACTTTTGGGCCAAATAAAATGTTTATGCCGTCATGAATTTCAAAGCCATAATCCTTCTTCAAAATTTATACTTTTCATTAAATAATTCTACATCAGGATTTCTCACCTTCAGCAGTCTTGACATTATGGACAAGATAATTCTTGTTGTGGGGAGCTGTCCTGTGCATTACAGGAGGTTTAAGCCAGTAGAACAACCCCCACTTTTGACAATGAAAAATGTCTCCAGACACTATCAAATGTCCCCCGGGAAACAAAACCACCCCATTTAAGAACTACTGCTATAAATGTGTACTAAAGTTATCTGTAAAATCAACTAAAATTATGTGTTTGAAATGAAACCAAAGATTTCTTTACTTCATACCACAGAATAATGATAACAAGGTAAATTTTACTAAGTAGGTACTATATGCTAGCCATTCATTATTTCATATAATATGTATATAAATACACACCTACACAATTAGCTTCCATTATCCTCATCAACAACCTTACAAAGTGTGTTGTTAATATCCCCTCTTCACATATGGGGAAATAAGCCTAGCAGGTTGAAGTAACTCACCCCCAGATCCATACATAATTCATACTACCAATACACTATAAATTCCTCCTTCCAACTAGTGTCCCAGCATCACTTTGCATAAAAAGTAAAATTACAGGTTTTCAACTTAAAAGGAATATTAAAAATAACAAGAAACTGACTACCCCAAGATAGAGATTGCTTGAATTAGGATCTCATGATGTCCACTGGACCCTTTCAAAAGGCTCTTTCCAAAGACCAGATCTTTTTATTGTTTGCTAGTGATTAAAATTGACCACTGCCAACAGTACTAAATTAATAAGTACAAAGAAATCCACTGATGCAAAATGGAAACAGTCTTCAAGTCAATCAACAGAAAGTTGGCTGGGTAACTGGCAGTCCACTCATACTGTGAAATACAATATAGTCATTAAAAATCAATCTAATGACATGAGAAGATGTCAAAGAGATATTAAATGAAAACCTCAAATCAGAGCAAAATGTGTACAGTACGGTTTGATATGGAAAAACCATAAAAAAGTTTAACAGTCATTACATTTAATGTGTTAGGGGACAACCTTTCACTGGAATTAAAACTTTAATAAGAAAACTTCCCTGAACTAAAAGAGCACTTGAAATTATATGCTGGACAGGCCAGTAAGGAGATTCTACAACATCTTCTCTAGTATTTGACATTCTGTAAGAAGTACACAGCATTTCATTATTAAAAACAAACCCAAGGGGAGAGGGTTTAGTCCCCAGTGGCTAAATTAATGTAAATTCAGTAGATTTTTAACTCTTTATTTACAATAGTGGTTCTCAAATCTTAGCAAGCATAAGAATAACATGGAGGGCTAATTAAAACGCAAGACTGTTGGGGCGCCTGGGTGGCTCAGTGGGTTGAGGCCTCTGCCTTCGGCTAGGGTCATGATCCCAGGGTCCTGGGATCGAGCCCCGCATAGGGCTCTCTGCTCGGCCGGGAGCCTGCTTCCTCCTCTCTCTCTCTCTGCCTGCCACTTGTGATCTCTACCTGTCAAATAAAATAAATAAAATCTTAAAAAAAACAAAAACAAAAACAAAAAAAACGCAAGACTGTTGGGGCACCTGGGTGGCTCAGTGGATTAAGCCTCTGCCTTCGGCTCAGTTCATGATCTCAGGGTCTTGGAATTGAGACCCACAGAGACCGTACATCCCCTTATCCCCTCATCAGGCTCTCTGCTCAGCAGGCAGCCTGCTTCCCCCTCTCTCTCTGCCTGCCTCTGTGCCTACTTGTGATCTCTGTCTGTCAAATAAATAAATAAATAAAATATTTAAAAGGAAAACAAAAACAAAAACAAGATTGTTGGGTCCCAACCCCACAACTTGATTCAGTAGATCTAATCTAGGGTAGGGTATCAGAATTTGCATTTCTAACAAATCCCAGTTAACGATTTTTGGGTCTAAGGTCAGCATTGCTAGCATGAATGATAGGGAAAATAATGTAAGTGCACTAGAGAGAGATGAATCTGCTGGAAAGGACCCACACTTTTGTGAATCACCACTCCAGAAATCTGGTTTTAGTACTAAACTAAAAGTAGGGGAGGGAGGAGATAAAAGCAGAAACAGAGTTCAGGTCAAACTAATAACCAGTTTTAACTACATTAAACTATCTTTAAAATGCACCACTGGGACTCCTGGCAGAGCCAGTCTGAGAACGATGTGGCTCTTAATCTCAGTCAGGGTCCGCAGTTCGAACCCCTCACCGGGTGTAGAGATCACTTAAATAAACAAATTTTTTTAAAAATGCACTACAACTGGGGCGCCTGGGTGGCTCAGTGGGTTAAGCCTCTGCCTTTGGCTCAGGTCATGATCCCAGGGTCCTGGGATCGAGCCCCGCATCAGGCTCCAGAGAGCCTGCTTCCCCTTCTCTCTCTACCTGCCTCTCTGCCTACTTGTGATCTTTCTCTCTGTCAAATAAATAAATAAAATCTTTAAAAAAAAAAAAAATGCACTACAACTTCTCAGTTTAGCGAATCTAATGTCAGTAACCAGTCAAATCCTAAAAAAGAATTTTTTGGGTCTAAAATTCCACAAAATGTATCTAAAATAAACAATTTCAACCCTAATGTACCGTGGATTCATAATATGGATTAGGACCTTATGAGGAAATGCCACTTCAATTCTTTTTCCTCACAGTTACATTCTAGCAATGCGGACCCTGCACCATCTCCAAAATATTGTCTCACCTCATCAATCAACCAAAAAACTACAACCACCAATGTAAGAAAATTTAATTTTAAAGATTAATTGCTGAACAAGTAAAAAAATATACCTAAAAATATAAATCAAATAAAATTACATCACTATTATAGGGCCACTACACCACCACCACACACTAGAGCCACTACACCATTACTTACATTCAAATCAGGTATACACTATGATTTCCCTAAGTAGAAAAAGATACATAATCGCTCAGAAATGTTTAAGGCTTTTATTTTTTTTTAAGATTTTATTTATTTATTTATTTGTCAGAGAGAGAGAGAGAGAGAGAGAGCAAGCACACAAGCAGACAGAATGGCAGGCAGAGGCAGAGAGAGAAGCAGGCTCCCTGCTGAGCAAGGAGCCCGATGTGGGACTCGATCCCAGGACCC
The DNA here is from genome assembly GCF_002288905.1 of Enhydra lutris kenyoni. NCBI lineage: Eukaryota > Metazoa > Chordata > Mammalia > Carnivora > Mustelidae > Enhydra > Enhydra lutris. The sequence goes on along the minus strand of NW_019154155.1, from coordinate 6,451,938 downwards.
TGGGATCATGACCTGAGCCGAAGGCAGCCACTTAACCCACTGAGCCACCCAGGCGTCCCTGTTTAAGGCTTTTAAATGTACCTGTTAATCACAGAGCTCAGATTAAACAGTAAAGTTATCCATAAAGTCAAACCTTGTAAGCTAAATTCTCATTTCCCAATGACTTATTTTTAACATGCCTACACAAAAAAAAACCGCATGATACGTTTGGAGGAGCGTATCCGGAAGAAGAAGCAGACAAGAGCAGTCCTCACCTCCCCATTTCATAATCCCACACTTTTTATTCTTTTTCAAGAAACTAAAAGCAAATATCCATTAGCCACATGTGGCTATTTAAGAATAAATAAAATTTAAAGTTTAAATTCTCCAGCACAACTGCCACATTTCAAGTGCTCAACAGTCACATGTGGCTAGTAACTACTACACTGGACAGCACATACACATAGCATTTCCATCACTGCAGAAGTTCTATCGGACAGGGCTAATACACTAAAGGAAAAAAAGGATTATTAGTAGCTTTAAAGACAGAAGATTTTTTCATGTCAAAATGTTTACTACTGGCTTATTTTTTAAGTGTAAGACTTCCAAAACAAAAGGAAATCCAGGCCTACCATTCTTTCTCCAGAATGTCAACTTTAAAACAGACCAACAGGGTGCCAGAGCCTAAAAAGACTATGAAAATGTTAAGTAACATCTTTTTGGAAAGTCTACTAAAAACTGCCTAAAATATTTCATTGTAGAAACCTAAATTCCTTTAAGATTACTTTTGTAATTGTATCAAAAATAATTTTACCAAATGACAGTTTCTCTAATATCCAGAAGATATTTATAATTTCATGTTCAAAATGCACTGATTACTTAACTTCAATTTTAAGGAAATTTCCCGGTCTTATTAATAATGCCCTATGAAGATTTACCCTTCTCTTGAAACCATTTAGATTTTAAATGTTCAGGGGCACCTGGGTGGCTCAGTAGGTTAAGCCGCTGCTTTTGGCTCAGGTTATGGTCCCAGGGTCCTGGGATCCAGCTCAATGTCACGCTTCCAGCGCAGCGGAAAAACTGCTTCTCCCTCTCCCTCTGCCTACTTGTGCTCTCTAGCTCTCTGTCAAATAAATAAATAAAATCTTTAAAAAAAAAAAAAAAGTTCAAATGTTCTCCCTAAAAAATACAATGTCACTAAATTACAATCAATTCTATCTACATGTTAAAACTTTGCCTTGGCCAATCACGAAGAGAACCCGATTTTGAATGTTAAAACTCCAGTAATTAAGCTTCCACAAACTGCCATGCACATAAAATTTGAGGGTCAAACTAGAAAGGCAATACAACATAAGAAGTCTTTGTGTAAAAATGTTTCCAAGAAAGATATTTTGTTGGAAAAAAAAATCCAGCATCTAAATACGAATTACAATAAAGCTATATAACTGACACTGATGGAATTCACCACAAAGCACATGGGAAAACCAAATAAAGTAGATATTTTGACCTGCAAAAGTAAACCCCCCCTCTCTTAATTAAAAAAAAAAATCTAAGGGAGGCACAAATTTTGCATGTTATTGGAAAAGTTTTAAGGCTTAAACTATAAAGTAAAATGCATGCTCTTTTATCATTAAAATGTGCACTTAAAATATAAAACAGTATATAATTCATACCCCCCCCAACACGTGGAAACGTCCAGAATGTTTGGGAAGTGAGCACCCTACATTAGATACGTTAACAATTCAACACCGTCCCAATATTGCAGAGTTTAAGAACGAAGCAGTTAAAGGTGGGCTGCGCTGAGGTCAGGTGAGAAACATGGTTTACCGTTAAACGCACCCAAGTCTGGTTGCAACCAAGGAAATGATTTGGAAATTTTTTAAGAAGCGAGTCCGCTGGTTGGTCCTCCATGCCCAATGAAATTTCTGGTAAGACGAAGCTTCCGTTCCAAATTCATTATCTATTTCGCTTACAACACAATTCTGCCTGGAAGAAGTCTCACCCCAAAACGTTCCTGACCCTTGTGAGAATCAGAACTAGAACCGCAAACTGGGCCGGGTTAGCCGTAGCCTATGTAGCGCCGGGCAAGCGAAGCCGGACGCGCGCGGAGCAGAAAACGTTGGCAAGAGCAACCAAAAAGCGACGGCAAACCGAGCCCACTAATCGGAAATTCCGGGCTAAAACGCTGCCCTGGGTGAGAGAACAATCCAACGCGGCGGGAAAAACAAGGACACGAGGCGCCGCGATTTTCACAGGCCATAGCACAGGCCTCAGCTGGGACAAGAGCTTTCTCCACCGAGGCTGAAGAACGTGGACTGCCCGCGGCGCCCCGCTCCTCAAAGGGGCCTCCCTTCACTCCCCCTTCCCCCTCATACCCCCGCCAGCCAGGCACTACACTCACCAAACGGATGAAGCCGAAGCCACGGTCCCGATTGATGAAGACCTCGCTGGGCTCGCCGTAGCGCTCGAAGAGCCTCTTGAAGTCCTCTTCCGTGATATCTGTGGGCAGGTTCCCCACGAAGAGGCGGCAGCGTTGCGTGTACGTCTTTTCGCCCGGCTTGAGGAAGCTCTTGATGTCAATGGTGAATCCCATCTCTTCATCGGGGTGGTCCTCCGGAGCCACCGGGGCAGGTGGAGCCGGCTCCCCAGCCAGCGCGAGGGCCATGGCGGCCGATGGCTCGCTCTCGCCTGCGGCAGACTCAAGAGCTCGAAGGCGGGCCGGGTTTTTCTCAATGCGTACTTGCTTCAGGTTTCCCCTTAACATCATCTTAGTGAGTTCAATTCAGATACCGGATATAATTCTAGAGCTATAGCTGTATCTCTATATATACCTGCAAATACGGAATATAGAAGGAAAAAATCAGAGAAGACAGGTCGCTTAGCGCGCCGCCCTGCCTGGTTAGGATCACCGCCACGGTAGCTGCACGTTCAAAATGGCGCTGCCACCAGCCGCAGTTACAAGAAGAGACGCCGGCTGTAAGTCCCGCCCCTCCGCAAAGGCCGACGCCGGAGCCAACGCGCCTGCGCATTATTGCACGCCAACGGCACGATAACATGCGCATGAGCACAGTATTACATGAGCTGCAGATGCAAACCACCTCCTAGGCTACGCTAAATGCGGTTTCCCACCCTTCTAAATTAGCTGACTGTTGGGTTGCACTTATGGGAAAAATTGTTATATGTGCACCAGTGTGTGAAAACACAATGATCTGGGGAATATCCATATTCTTTTAGATACCCAGCTCAATTCTCAATGACTATGGAAAAACGAAAACTTGCAAATTTTACGCATGGCATTGAATAAGATATTTCCCGGTGATTGAAACACCTCAAAACATTTATTTCTGTCCGTCAACAGCAAGATTTTTATTATACTTACTGATAAAACTATCCATTCTATAAAATAATTATACTGTTGATTATTCGCCTCAGAGAAGGACTCCATGAAATTGCTTATGAAATTCTGAACTCCTATAGACCATACTCATAACAAGGGCCAGCAAATATTTTCTGTAAAGGGTCAGACTGCAAATATTTTAAGATTTGTGAGTCATGCAGTGTCCGCCAAACTACTCACTTCCGCTCAGTACGTCTCCTGGGACATGGGCAGGCACTCCAGTGAGTGTTAAAAAGAAATGAATTCACTCTCTGCAAAACATTTCAGTAGTTTCTCATGAGGTTAAACATATGCTCACTTAAGAAGAGCAATCCCACTTCTAATTATCCAAGTGAAATGAAAACTTGTATTCACACAAAAAACTACATGCAACTGTTTATAGGGGCTTTATTTGTAATCAAGAAGAACTGAAACAATCCAAATGTCCAAACTAGTGATAGGTAAACAGCGTGACTTTCATATAATGGAATATGCTCAGCAATAAAAAGGAATGCACTACAGAACACAGATCAGTGGTTGCCAGGAGCTGGAGGTGGGGGGTGATTACACAGGGACACAGGGAAATTTTTGGAATGATGAAACTATATTCTGAATGAGGTGGTGGCTACACAATTGTATGTGTTTGTCAAAACTTGGTAAACTAAAAGGGTCAGTATTATTGTATGTAAATTATGCCTTAAAATTTTTTTTCAAAGATTTTATTTATTTATTCGACAAATACAGATCACAAATAGGCAGAGAGGCGGGCAGAGAGAGAGGGGGAAGCAGGCTCCCCGCCCAGCAGAGAGCCGGATGCGGGGCTCCATCCCAGCACCCCGGGACCACAACCGGAGCCAAAGGCAGAGGCCCTAATCCACCGAGCCACCCAGGTGCCCCTAAAAAATTTTTAACTATTCAAAAATTTAAAAATAAAATACCATCGAGACTAATCCCTATTTACCTTAGTTGGCCATCCAAATTCTAATCACCCAGACTCTAATCCCCGTGTAGGTCTATAAATTCCTGAGTCTAACTCAATTCCCCACACCCCTCTCAGTTGCTCCAAAGCCACCTATTGAGTGCTTGGAAACTCACTCTTTGTAATCAGCAAAATCCCCTATTTTTTATTTTTTTCTCTGAACATCTTCACCTTCCTGCTTTAACTGGAATATGGTTTTCCTCTGAAGATTGCTTCCCCAACAGCCCTCCCTAAAAGTGGACCTTTTTCCTACCTCCCATGTGTCACTGGATTTAAGGATGAGGCACAGACATTCTCAATGATCCCTTACAAGCTGGAGAACATATCCCCTTTCCTTCAGCAAAAATCCCAGCTCCAAAATTCTCATGCCAACATAATCATGAGCTTATGCTCCCTTTCCCGCTCTCCCTCTTCTTTACTCTCCCATCTCCCCCATAATAACTTTTCACCACTCTTTAAATTTACAACCACAAATGTGAGGTAGGAATGCATATGAATGCATAGCCAATATTGTCAATTTTTATTAACTTTGCTGAAGAAAAAGGCACAATCAGAATAAAATTGCCTCACTCGATCAGCACCAAATCAACTAACCTAATTTCATATGTAGCGTTCCTTCCTGTAACAAGAATGAATTGCCAGTGATCCCCTGGAAGGCCAACCCATGGGATAGCACCTTCTTCCCAAGCACTTTGCTTCTGCAGTTATCTAGTCACCTTCCCAAGTAATCAGCCACTTGATCTGTATTCAACTGTGTCCATCTGCAAAAGAAAACAAACTGCTGATAAAACTGTCACCTTAAAAAAAAAAGGAACGAAAAAACCCCTTTCTAGACCTATGTTATCCTTTAGCTATTTCTTTACTAGAAAGATAGAAACAGAGAAAGCAGAAGAATTGTCTATATTTTGTCTCTATTTGCTAATTTGATATCTCCTTAAGCTACATTAATCAGATATCTGTCCCCACATTGTATTCCTCTGAAACCTCTCTTGGCACAATGGTGACAGCCTCTACTTTACCAGGTGCAACAGTCAAATCTCAGACTTCTCAGCCCCATTTGACATTGTAGACCTGTGCCTGAGTTTTACCATATATAATTTGGTAATAGTACCTACTTAACAGAGTTATTGTGCATAATAAATGAATTACAGTATAATCTTTGGAAAATATTCTGACACCTTAAGTGTTATTATTGGTCACTTTTCTCATATCTTCTGGAAACACTGTTCTGTCCTCTGTACTATCATCTTCTCCTCATGTTCTTACACCTCACTGGCCACTCCTCAGGCATTATATCTTTCTTAGGAATCTTTAGTATGATAGAGAGCCACAAGTCGAAGTCCTTCTCTTTTCTTTAGCTATATTCATTCCCTAGGTCAGGCCATCCACATCATGGTACCTCAGAAGCACTAGAGCATCTTTTCTAAAGCTCAACACTATTTGCATTTTGTACCAAATAATTATTTGTTGTGAGCGGATGTTTAGAAGTGTGACTGCCTCCTACCACCTAGATGCCAGTAGCACCCCACTCCCAGCTGTGACAAAGCAAAACCTGCCAGGCATTATTTCAATTGTGTTACACTAATTAACTCATTAATCTTCATAACAATATCTTCTTATTGTTGTCACTTTTGTTTTTGTTTATTTTTTTAAAGATTTTATTTATCTGTCAGAGAGAGGGCGGAGAGAGAGCACAAAACCGGGGGGGGGGGGGGGGGGGGGGGGGAGGGGGGGGGGGAGACGGGCGGGGGGGGGGGACAGCAGGCAGAGGGAAAACCAGGCCCCTACTGAGCAAGGAGCCCGATGAGGGACTCAATACCAGGACCCTGGAATCATGACCTAAGTCTAATACAGATCCTAACCGACTGAGCCACCCAGGAGTCCCTATCGTTGTCACTTTTAAACTTCATTTTTTACTTTTTTAAAAGATTTTATTTATTTATTTGACAGGGATCACAAGTAGACAGAGAGGCAGGCAGGTGGGGGGAAGGTTGGGGAACAGGCTCCCTACTGAGCAGAGAGCCCGATGCCCAATGCGGGGCTTGATCCCAGGACCCTGGGATCATGACCTGAGCCAAAGGCAGAGGCTTGAACCCACTGAGCCACCCAGGTGCCCCTAAACTTCATTTTTTAGAGCAGTTTTAGATTCATAGCAAAATTAAAAGGAAGGTACAGAAATTTCCCATTTACTTCCTGCTCCTGCATATGCACAGTTTTCCCCATTATATACATAACCCACAAAAATGATACATCTGTTACAGTTGATGAACCTATATTGACACATCATGATCACACAGAGTCCAATGGGTTTCACTCAGTAGTGTGTATTCTATGGGTCTGGAAAAATTTATGGTGACATGTATCCACCATTACAGTATTACACAGAGTGCTTTCTCTTAATTGATTTGAAAGAGACAGAGAGAGCAGGACCAGGGGGAGGGGCAAAGGGAGAGGAAGAGGGAAAGCAGACTCCCCTCTGAGTGGGGAGCCCAATCAGGGCTCAATCCCAGGACCCTGAGATCATGACCTGAACAAAGTCAGACACTTTACTGACTGAGCCACCCAGGCGCCCCATAGAGAGTACTTTCGTTGCCCTAAAACTCCTCTGTGCCCCTCCTATTCCTCCCTCTCCCCAACCAACCTCTGGAGATCACTGAAGTTTTTATTGTCTCCATAGTTTTACCTTTTCTAGAATGTCATATAATTGGAATCATATAGTGTGTAGCCTTTTTAGACTGCCTTCTTTCACTTAGTAATATGTATTTAAGATTCCTCTGTCTTTTCATGGCTCAGTAGCTCATTTCTTTGTAATATTGAATAATATTCCATTGTCTGGATGTACCACAGTCAATTTATCCATTCACTTACTGAAGGACATCTTGGTTGTTTCCAAGTTTGGCAGTTATAAATGAAGCTGCTATAAACATTTGTGTGCAGGTTTTTGTATGGATATAAGTTTTCAACTCCTTTGGGTAAATAGCTAGCAGTGAGATAGCTGGATTTTACAGTAAGTTTATGTTTAGCATTTAAGAAGCTGACAAATTGTCTTCCAAAGTGGCTATACCACTCTGCATTCCCACCAGCAATGAATGAGTGTTCCTGTTGCTCTACACATTTGCCAGCATTTGGAGTAGTCACTGTTCTAGATTCTGACCATTCTGTTACAGGTATAGTGGTACCTCATTTTTTAGTTTGCATTTTGCAGATAATATACCATAGGGAACATCTTTTCTTATGCTCATTTGCCATTTATATGTCTTTTCTGGGGTGTCTGTTAAAGCTATTGGCCCATTTCTTAATCAGATTGTTATTGTTGAGTTTTAAGAGTTGCTTGTATACTTTGGTAACAGTCCTTTATCAGATGTCTTTGGCAAATATTTTCTTGCAACCTATCAGCTTGTATTTTTATTCTCATGACTGTATTTTGCAGAGCAGAAGTTTTTCATTTTAATGAAGTTCAGATTATCAGTTCTTTCTCTCATAAATCTCTCAAAATCATAAATCTCATAAAACACCTATGGTGTTATATATAAGAAGTCATCACCATGGGTTGCCTGGGTGCCTCAGCCAACTAAGCATCTGCCTTTGGCACAGGTCATGATCCCAGGGTCCTGGAGTCAAGTCTCACATCAAGCTCCCTAGTTGGTAGGGAGCCTGGTTCTCCCTCTCCCTCTGCCACTCCCTTTGCTTGTACTTGCTCTCACTCTCCATCAAATGAATAAATAAAATCTTTAAAAATAAATAATAAAAAGTCATCACCAAATCAAAAGTCATTTAAATTTTCTTCAATTTTTCTTCTAGGATTTTTAAAGTTTTGTGTTTTACATTTAAGTGTATGATCCATTTTGAGTTAATTTCTATGAAGGTTGTAAGGTTTGTGTATAGATTCTCTCTCCCTCCTTTTTAATATGTGAATGACCAGTTGTTCCAGCACCATTATTGAAAAGATAGTCTTGTTCCATATATTGCCTTTGTTCTTTGCCAGCCGATCGGTTGATCTTTATTTATGATGGCCTATCTCTGGACTCTCTATTCTGTTCATTGATCTATTTGTCTACTCTTTCTCTAATACAGTATTGTTTTGATTAGTGTGACTTAATAGTAAGTCTTAAAGTTGAGTACCATTAGTCCTCCAACTTTGTTCTTTTCCTTCAATATTGTATTGGCTATTCTGGGTCTTCTTCCTCTCCTTATAAACTTAAGAAGCAGTTTGTACATATCAAAAATACACTATTTATTGAAGCGACTGTCTTTTTTCCACTGTATATTTTTTCCTGCTTTGTCGAAGATTATTTGACCACAGAGTTGAGGGTACATATCAGGGCTCTCTACTCTGTTCCACTGGTTGTGTGTCTGTTTTGATGCCAGTACCATGCTGTCTTGGTGATCACAGCTTTGTAGTAAAGCTTGAAATCAGGCAACATGATGCCCCAGTTTTGTTTTTCTTTTTCATTTCCTTAACAATTCGGGGTCTCTTCTGATTCCATACAAATTTTAGGATTGTTTGCTCTACCTCTTTGAAAAATGCCAGTGAAATTTTGATCAGAATGGCATTAAAAGTATAGATTGCTCTAGGCAGTATAGACATTTTAACAATGTTTTTTCTTCTGATCCATGAGCATGGGATGGTCTTTCATCTTTTTGTGTCTTCTTCAATTTCTTTCATGAGTGTTCTGTAATTCCTAAGTACAGATCATTTACCTCTTTGGTTAGGTTTATTCCCAGGTATCTTATGCTTCTTATGCTATAGTAAATGGAATCGATTCTCTAATTTCCCTTTCTGTATTTTCATTGTTAGTGTATAAGAAAGCAACCGATTTCTGTACATTGATTTTGTATCCTGCCACATTACTGAATTGCTGTATGAGTTCTAGTAGTTTCATGGTGGAGTCTTTTGGGTTTTCCATATAAAGTATCATATCATCTGCGAAGAGAGAGAGTTTGACTTCTTCTATGACAATTTGAATATCTTTTATTTCTCTTTGTTGTCTGACTGCTGTTGTTAGGACTTCTAATACTATGTTGAACAAGAGTGGTGAGAGTGGGCATCCTTGTCGTGTTCCTGATCTCAAAGGGAAGGCTGTCAGCTTTTTCCCATTGAGGATGATATTTGCTGTGGGTTTCTCATAGATAGATTTTATGAAGTTGAGGAATGTTCCCCCATCCCTATACTTTGAAGCGTTTTAATCAGGAACGGATGCTGGATTTTGTGAAATGCTTTTTCTGCATGAATCAAGAGGACTCTGTGGTTCTTCTCTCTTCCCTTATTGATTTGTCCTATCACATTGATTGATTTGTGAATGTTGAACCATCCTTGCAACCCAGGGATAAATCCCACCTGGTCATGGTGGATAATCTTTTTAACGTACTGTTGGATTTAATGTACTGTTGGATCCTATTAGCTAGGATCTTGTTGAGAATCTTAGCATCCATATTCATCAGGGATATTGGTCCAAAATTCTCCTTTTTGGTGGGGTCTTTGCCTGGTTTGAGGATCAGGATAATGCTGGCTTCATAAAGAGAGTCTGGAAGTTTGCCTTCTGCTTCAATTTTTTGAAACAGCTTCAGGAGAATATGTGTTATTTCTTCTTTGAAAGTTTGGTAGAATTCCCCAGAGAATCCGTCAGGTCCTGGGCTCTTGTTTTTTGGGAGGTTTTTGATCAAGATTTCAATCTTGTTACTAGATATCGGTCTATTCAGGTTGTCAGTTTCGTCCTGATTCAGTTTTGGAATTTTATAGTTTTCTAGCAATGCATCCATTTCATCTAGGTTGCTTAACTTATTGGCATATAACTATTGACAATAATTTCTGATGATTGCTTCTATTTCCTTAGTGTTAGTTGTGTCTCTCCCTTTTCATTCATAATTTTATTTGGGTCTTCTCTCTTTTCTTTTGAATTAGTTTGGCCAATGGTTTATCGATCTTACTGATTCTTTCAAAAAAACAGCTTCTAGTTTCATTGATGTGTTCTACTGTATCTCTAGTTTCTATCTCACTGATCTCTGCTTTAATCTTGATTATTTCCCTTTTTGTGTGTGGAGTTGGCTTAATTTGTTGTTGATTCTCCAGTTCTTTAAGGTGTAAAGACAGCTGGTGTATTCTGGATTTTTCAGTTTTTTTGAGGGAGGCTTGGATGGCTTTGTATTTTCCCCTTAGGACCGCCTTTGCTGTTGGTATTGTATTTTTAAAAAGATTTTATTGATCTGAAAGAGAGAGTGAGAATGTGAGAAAGGGAGAGTGAGCATGAATGGGGCAAGGGGAGGACAGAGGGAGAAGACAAGCAGACTCCCCCATGAGCAGGGGACCCCCCCCAACTTGAGGCTTGATCCCAGGACCCCAGAACCACAACCTGATCCGAAGGCAGACACACAACTGACAGAACCACCCAGGCTCCTGGTATTGTATTTTTTATTTCAAATTCCACTTCATCACTCTGGTACATAAAAAAGTAATGGGCTTTTGAAAATTAGGGCTTATATCCTACAACCTTGCTATGATTGTTTATTAGTTTTTTGTCAATTCTTTCAGATATTCTACATACACAATCATTTTATCTGCATACAAAGACAGTTTTATCTCTTCTTTCCCAATCTCCACATCTTGTATTTACTTTTCCTATCTTATTGTATTATTTAGGACTTCTAGAACAATGTTGAATGGCAGTGGAGAGAGAGGATATCCTTGTCTTGTTCCTGACCTTACTAGGAAAGCTTTGAGATTCTTACCATAAAGTATGATGTTAGTTGTAGGTTTCTTATAGATATTTTTATCATACGAGGAGGTTACCATCAATTACTAGTTTACTGAGAGTTTTTATAATAAATGAGTGTTGGATTTTGTCAAATAGCTTTTTCCGCATCTATTGATAAGACCATGTGATTTTAATTCTTTGGATTTTTGATGTGATGAATTACATTAATTGATTTTTGGATGTTGACCAACCATGCATACCTGAGATAAACCCCCTTGATTCAGGCAACTGGGTGGCTCAGTTGGTTGGGCATCTGCCTTCAGCTTGCGTGGTGGTCCCAGGGGTGGGATTGAGCCCGGCATGTAGCTTCCTGCTCAGCAGGGAGTCTGCTTCTCCCACTGCTGCTCCCCCTGCTTGTGCTCTCTCTGTCAAATAAATAAATAAATAAAATCTTGAAAAAAAATAAACCCACTTGATTGCAATGTACCACTTGCTTTACATATTGTTAGATTAAATTTGATAATATTTTGTTGAGAAAGTTTGCAGCTATGTTCCTGTGAATTATTGATTTGAAGTGTTTTTTTTTTCCTTGCAATGTCTTTGTTTAGTTTGGGAATTAAGGTAACGCAGGCCTCATAGAATGAGTCAGGAAGAATTCTGACTCTGCTTCTACTCTGCTTCTACTCTGCTTCTACTCTCTGAAAGAGATTATAGAGAATTGGTGTAACTTATTCCTTAAACATATCGCAGAATTCACCACTGAACCTAACTGGGATCAGTGCTTTTTGTTTTGGAAGGTTATTAACTAATGATTAAATCTCTTTTAAAAGACACAGGACTATTCAGATTGTCTAGTAGTGTCTCTGTGATTTTTGGCAGACTGTGTCTTTCCAAGAATTAGTTCATTTCATCTGGGCTATCAAATATGTGGGCATAGAGGGGTTCATAGCATATCTTCATTATCCTTTTAATATCCATAGGATCTGTAAAGATGTCCCCTCTTTCATTTGTGTATTAGTAATTTGTGTCCTTTCTCTTTTTTCTTAGTTAGCTTAGCTAGAGGCTTATTGATTTGATTTATCTTCTCAATGAACTAATTTTTGGTTTTATTGATTTTCTCTAATACCTGCTTTTCAATTTAATTGATTTCTACTCTAATTCTTATTTCTTTTCTTCTGCTAACTTTGGATTTAATTTGTTTTTTCTTTCTAGTTTTCTTACATGGAAACTTAGATGATTATATTATTTAAATTTATGCATTCAACACTATAAATGTTTCTCTAAGCACTGTTTTTACTGTATCCCAGAAATTTTGGTAAGTTGCATTTTCATTTTCCCTTAGTTCAAATATTTTTAAATTTCTCTTGAGATTTCTTCTTTCACCCATGTGTTATTTAGAAGTATACTATTTAGGGGTGCCTGGGTGGCTCAATGGCTTAAAGCCTCTGCCTTCAGCTCAGGTCACTCTCCTCAGGAGTGAGCCTGCTTCCCTTCCTCTCTCTCTGCCTGCCTCTACAATTTTTATTCTTTTAAATTTGTTAATGTATATTTTATGACCAACAATGTGATCAATATTGGTGAATGGTTCATGTGATCTTTTTTTTCAGAAAGGGGTAGGGACGAAGGAGAGGGAGAAAAAGAATCCCAAACAGGCTCCACCCCTAGCACAGAGCCTGACATGTGGCTTGATCTCACAACCCTGAGATCATGACCTGAACTGAAATCAAGATTCAGATACTCAACTGACTTGAGCTACCTAGGCACCCCACAGTCCATGTGATCTTAAGAAGAATGTGTATTCTGCTATTGTTGGATGGAGTAGTCTATTGATGTCAATTATATCCAGTTGAATGATGGTATTATTAAATTCAACTACGTCGTTACTGATTTTCTGCCTGTTGGATCCATCCACTTTTGATAAATCCACTTCTGATAAATTGTTGAAATTTCTGACTGTAATTGCGGATTCTTCTAGTTCTCCATGGAGTTCTATCCATCATGTATTTTGATGCTCTGTTGTTAGGCATATTAAAAGTTAAAGATTGTTATGTCTTCTTGGGGGAAATTACCCCTTTATAAATATGAAATTCCAAGAAAAATGGGAGGTGGCAGAGTAGTAAGATCTTGAAGTCACCTCCTCCCATGGACACAGCAGGGCTGTGACTCTATATAGTAAAACTCTCTCTGGGAACAACCTGAAAACTAGCAGAACAGTTCTCCCACAGCTGAAGATATAAACAAAAAAACCAAAGCATTGGAGGGGCAAACACACTGTCTAATCAGGAACCAAAACCCTGCCATGGCAACCCATAAGCAGGAGGTATGTCACTGGCACAAGAGTACTTCCTGAGGAGTGAGAGTTCAAGCTTCACATTGGGTAATCCCTGCCCTGGGGGATCCAAACCAGGTAGATGAGTTACCATAATGTCTGGCTAGGAAAATGAACGGGGCTTAACTCCAGGAGAGCCAGAGGCCTAGAGGAAACCAAGACTCTACTCTTAAAGGTCTTGCACACAATCTTACTCCCTCCAAGACCCAACACAGAGGCAGTAGTGTGAAGAGAGCCTGGGCCAAAAGTGAAGACTTATTAACTAATTTTAGGGCATGTGCCACCGGCACAGAGATCTGTAGAAATTTTCTCTGGGAACAGAAAGCTTATGGGTGCCATTTTTCTTGCCCTCTTTCAGCCTACTTGACTTCAAACTGATGAATACCAGTTCTGACACTTTACATCTAACATACTAACACCCCTCAAAAAGCAGTTTTTGGGAGCACCTGGGTGGCTCAGTCGGTTAAAGCCTCTGCCTTCGGCTCGGGTCATGATCCTAGGGTCCTGGGATCGAGCCCCGCATCATCGGGCTCTCTGCTCAGCAGGGAGCCTGCTTCCTCCTCTCTCTCTGCCTGCCTCTCTGCCTGCTTGTGATCTCTGTCTGTCAAAAAAAAAAAAAAAAAAAAAGGCAGTTTTTGCTCTGCCACATGCAGCGGGCACCTCACCAGGGAACACCACCCCTCCAAAGCAATTCCTGCTCTCACAGAAGGAAGGCCACCCTGGCCCAACAGGACACCCATGCCAGTCATGGCCAGACCTCACAGTCAGTCCTGCCCACCACTGCCTCTGCTGCAGTCATGGCCCAATCACAATAGTAGGGTACATGCAACTCTTACAGGGAACATCACTGGAGTGCCTGGTTCTGGCAGCCAGAGGAAATTGTACCTTCCACATAAGGCCGCTACTTTCAAGATCAGGAGACATAGTTGACCTACTTAATACATAGAGACAAACACAGAATCATACAAAAAGAGGAGACAGAGAAATATGTTCCAAGGTGCCTCAGTGGCTCAGTGGGTTAAGTCTCTGCCTTCAGCTCGGGTCATAATCTCAGGGTCCTGGGACTGAGGCCCGAATCTGGCTCTCTGCTCAGCGGGGAGCCTGCTTCCCTCTCTCTCTCTGCCTGCCTCTCTGCCTACTTGTGATCGCTCTCTGTCAAATAAATTAATACATACATCTTAAAAAAAAAAAGAAATATGTTCTAAACAAAAGAATAAGACAAAATCTCAGAAAAGGAACTAAGCAAAAACAGAGGTAAGCAATCTACCTGATAAACATTTCAAAGTAATGGTCATAAAGATGATCACTGAACTTGGAAGAAGAGTGGATGAACTCAGTGAGAACTTTAGCAAAGAGACAGAAAATATTAAAAAGAACTAATCGGAGCTGAATAATACAATAAATGAAATGAAAAATACACTAGAGGAGCCAATAGTAAATTAGAGAATGCAGAAGAATATAGCAATGATCTAAAAGACAGGATAGTGGAAATCATTCAAACTGAACAGCAAAAAGAAAAGGGAATTTTAACAATTAGGGTAGGTAGGGGACCTCTATGACAACATCATGCTAGTGGGCATCAAAATAAAGCCAGAGTAGACATATTTATATCAGAGAAACTAGACTTAAAAAAAAAAAGATTTTATTTATTTGAGAGAGAGAGAGAGAGAGAGTGAGCAAGCACAGTGGGGAGTGGGGGGCAGAGGAAGAGGGAGAAGTAGACTTCCAGCTGAGCAGGGAGCCCAATACGGGACTCAGTCCTCTGACTGTGAGATCATGACCTGAGCTGAAGGCAGACACCTAACTGACTAAGCCACCCAGGCTCCCCTCAGACAAACTAGACTTTAAACCAGACTGTAACAAGAGATGAAGAAGGACACTGTATCATAATAAAGAGGTCTATCCAAAAAGAAGATCTAACAATTGTAAATATTTATGTCCCCAACTTGGGAGCACCCAAATAAGTAAATCAGTTAGTAACAAACATAAAGAAATTAATTGATAATAATACAATAATACCAGGGGATTTTAACACCCCCACTTACTGCAACAGAAAGATCATCAAAGCAGAAAATCAAAAAGGAAACAATGGCTTTCAGAAAGACACTGGACCAGATGGACTTAACAGATATATTCAGAGCATTTCATCCTAAACCAGCAGAAGACTCATTCTTTTTGAGTGCACATGGAACTTTCTCCAGAATAGATCACATACTGGGTCACAAATCAGCTCTCAACAAGTAGGCCTGATTGTGTTGATCCAACAACAATCAAAAAGACTGAGATCATACCATACATATTTTCAGACCACAACTCTATGAAACTTGAAGTCAACCACAAAAAATTTGGATAGACCATAAATACATGCAGGTTAAAGAATACCTCAGTAAAGAATGAATGGGTTAACCAGGAAATTAAAGAAGAAATTTAAAAAAAAACATGGAAGCAAATGAAAATGAAAACATGATAGTCCAGAACCTTTGGGATGCAGTAAAAGTGGTCACAAGAGGGAAGTATATAGCAATACAAGCCTACCTCAAAAACCAAGGAAAGTCTCAAATACATAACCTAGACTTACACCTAAGGAGCGAGAAAAGGAATAGTAAATAAATCCTGAAGCCAGGAGAAGAAGGGAAATAATAAAGACTAGAGCAGAAATAAATTATAAAGAAACAAAAAAATACAGTAGAATAGCTCAATGAAACTAAGAGGTGGTTCTTTAAAAGAATTAGTAAAATTGATAAAGCTCTAGCTACATTTATCAATATGAAAAGAGAAAAGACCCAAATAAATAAAATCATGAATGAAAGAGAAGAGATCACAACCAACACCATAGAAATACAAACAATTATAAGAGAATATATAAATTATATGCCAACAAATTGGATAATTTGGAAGAAATGGATAAATTCTTAGAAACATGCAAACTACCAAAGCTGAAACAGAAAGAAATCCTGTACAGACCCATAACCAGCAAAAGAAACTGAATCAGTAATAAAAAAAACTCCCAAAAAACCAAAGTCCAGACCCACATGGCTTCCCAGGGCAATTCTACCAGAAATTTAGAGAAGAGTTAATACTTATTCTTATCGGGACACCTGGGTGGCTCAGCGGGTTAAGCCGCTGCCTTCAGCTCAGGTCATGATCCCAGCGTCCTGGGATCAAGTCCCACATTGGGCTCCTTGTCCAGCAGGGAGCCTGCTTCTCTCTCTGCCTCTGCCTGCCACTCTGCCTGCTTGTGCTCTCTCTCTCTGACAAATAAATAAATAAAATCTTTAAAAAAAATACGTATTCTTATCAAACTGTTCCAAAAAATAGAAATGGAATGAAAACTTCCAAACTCATTCTAAGAGGCCAGCATTATCTTAATTCCAAAACCAGAAGGTGACCCCACTAAAAAGAATTATAGGCCAATATCCATGATGAATATGGATGCAAAAATTCTCAACAAGATACTAGCAAAATGGATCCAACAGTACATTTAAAGAACTATTCACTATGATCAAGTGGGATTTATTCCTGGACTGAAGGGGTGGTTCAATATCTGCAAATCAATCAATGTGATATACCACATTAATAAAATAAAGAGCCATATGATCCTCTCAGTAGATGCAGAAAAAGCATTTGACCAAGTACAGCATCCATTGTTGACAAAAACCCTCAACAAAGTAAGGATAGAAGGACCATACCTCAATGTCATAAATGCCGTATATAAAAGACCCACAGCTAATATCCTCAATGGGGAAAAAACTAAGAGTTTTTCTTCCACTGTCAGGAACAAAAAACAGAGACGTCCACTCTCACCATTGTTATTTAACGTAGTACTGGAAGTTATAGCCTCAACAATCAAAATAAAAGCCATCCAAATCAGCAAGGAAGAAATCAAACTTTCACTATTTGCAGATGACATGATACTCTATGTAGAAAACCAGAAAGACTATCAAAAATTTGCTAGAACTAATACATGCATTTAGCAAAGTCGCAGAATATAAAATCAATATACAGAAATCTGTTGCATTTCTATACAGCAATAACGAAGCCACAGAAAAAGAAAACAAGGAATCAATTCCATTTATAATTGCATCAAAAAACCATAAGATACCTTGGAAGAAACCTAATCAAA
Organism: Enhydra lutris kenyoni; assembly: GCF_002288905.1. Taxonomy (NCBI): domain Eukaryota; kingdom Metazoa; phylum Chordata; class Mammalia; order Carnivora; family Mustelidae; genus Enhydra; species Enhydra lutris. The sequence goes on along the minus strand of NW_019154155.1, from coordinate 6,434,460 downwards.
GAGGTAAATGAACTGTCTTTTGAAAACTATAGAAAACTTATGAAAGAAATTGAAAAGGACACAAAGAAACGGAAAAACATTCCATACTCATGGACTGGCTGAACAATCATTGTTAAAATGTTTATCCTACCCAAAGCAACCTACACTTTTAATGAAATCCTTATCAAAACACCAACAGTATTTTTCACAGAACCAAAACAAACAATTCTAAAAGTTGTATAGAACCACAAAAGCCAAAGCAAATTTGAAAAAGGAAAACAAAGCTGGAGGCATCACAATTCTGGACTGCAAGCTGTATTACAAAGGTGTAGTCATCAAGACAGTAAGGTAATGGCACAAAAACAGACACATAGATCAATGGAACAGAAAACCCAGAAATGGACCCTCAACTATATGGTCAACTAATCTTTGACAAAGCAGGAAAGAATATTCAATGGAAAAAAGACAGTCTCTTCAACAAATCGTGTTGGGAAAATTGGACAGCAACAACTGGGCATCAGAAGAAATAAACTGGACCACTTTCCTACACCATAGGCAAAAATAAATTCAAAATGAATGGAAGACCTAAATGTGAGACAGAAATACATCAAAATTTTAGAGAGCAATACAGGCAGCAACCTCTTTGATCTTGGCTGTAGCAACTTCCCAGTAGACACGTCACCGGAGGCAAGGGAAACAAAAGCAAATATGAACTATTGGGACTTCATCAAGACAAAAAGCTTCTATACTGAGAAGGAAAAAAAAAATCAACAAAACAAAAGGCAGTCTACGGAATGGGAGAAGATATTTGCAAATGACATATCTGATAAAGGGTAGGTACCCAAAATCTATTTTAAAAAAGTATCAAGGGCACCTGGATGGCTCAGTGGGTTCAGCCTCTGCCTTCAGCTCAGGTCATGATCTCAGGATCCTGGGATCGAGTCCTGCATTGGGCTCTTTGCTTGGCAGGGAGCCTGCTTCCTCCTCTCTCTCTCTGCCTGCCTCTCTGCCTACTTGTGATTTCTCTCTCAAATGAATAAATAAAATCTTTTAAAAAAAGTATCAGACTCATCACTTAAAAACCAAATAATCCCTTTAAGAAATGGGCAGAAGACATGAATAGACATTTTTCCAAATAAGACATCCAGAGGGCCAACAGACACATGAAAAGAGGCTCAACATCACTCATCATCAGGGAAATACAAATCAAAACCATGATGAGATACCACTTCACATCTGTCAGAATGGCTAAAATTAACAATACAGGAAACAATAGAGGCTGGCGAGGATGTGGGGAAGGGGGAACCGTCTTGCCTTGTTGGTAGAAATGCAAACTGGTGTAGCCACTCTGGAAAACAGTATGGAGGATCCTCAAAAAGTTAAAAGTAGAACTACCCTACAACCCAGCAATTTCACTATGAGGTTTTTACCCAAAGAATACAAAAATAGTGATTTGAAGGAGCACATGCCCCCCAATGTTTATACGTTTATAGCAGAATTATCAACAATAGCCAAATTATGGAAAGAGCCCAAATGTCCATTGACTAATGAATGGATAAAGAAGATGTGAGATATATATATACATATGTATATATGTATATATATAAAGAATGAAATCTTGCCGTTTGGAATGACGTGGATGGAGCTAGAGTGTATTATGCTAAGCAAAATAAGATAAAGACAAATACCATATGATTTCACTCATATATGGAATTTAAGAAACAAAACAGATGAACATATGGGAAGGGGAAAAAAAGAGAGGGAAGCACACCATAAGAGACTCTTAACTGTAGAGAACAAACTGAGCATTGATGGAGGGGAGGTGGGCAGGGGATGGGCCAAATGGGTAATGGGTATTAAGGAGGGCACTTGTGTTGAGCATTGGGTCTTGTATGTAAGGGATGAATCACTAAATTCTACTCCTGAAACCAATATTACATTTATGTTAACTAACTAGGATTTAAATAAAAATTTGAAAAAGAAAAAAAACAAACAAAAAACAAAGACTACAACAAGAGAAAAAGAAGGGCATTGCATAATGATATAGGAATCAATCCAATAAGAGAATACAATCCAGTAAGAGAATACAATCCAATAAAAGAATTTTGTGTCTTTCTTTGTGTGTAACCTTCCATAAACAGAACGTGAAAGCGCCTAAATGTATACAACAAATCTAAACAGACATAAAAGTATAAATCGACAGTAATATGATGGTAGGGAACTTTAGCACCCCACCTACATCAATGGATCAGCCAGACAGAAAATTAATAAGGAAACAATGTCTTTGAATATTAGGCCATATGGACTTAGAACATTCCATCCCAAACCAGCAATATACACATTCTTTTGATGTGCTTAAGGAACATTCTCCAGGATAGACCATATGTTGGCCACAAAACTAGTCTTGGTAAATTTAACAAGATTGAAATAATATCAAGCATCTTTTCTGACCAAAACGATATGAAACTAGAAAAAAATGGAAAAAAAACCCCAAACATTTGGAGGCAAAACATCATGCTACTAAACAACCAATGGAGTAACAAAGAAATCAAAGAAGTAAAAAAATATATGGAAACAAAGGAAAATGGGAAACACATTTCAAAATCTTTGGGATGCAGGAAAACAAGAAATCTTCGGGATGCAGCGAAAGTAGTTGTAAGAGTAAAGCTTATTGCAATACAGATTTACCTCAAGATACAAGAGAAACTCAAATAAATAATGTATCCTTACACATACAGGAACTAGAAAAAGAAGAACAAACAGAGCCCAAAGTATAAGGAAGGCATACTGAAGATCACACTGGAAAAAAATCACATAAAGAATAAAAGTAAAAAAATAGAAAAGTTCAAAGAGATTAAGAACTGGGGGTTGCCTGGGTGGCTCAGTTGGTTGGGCAATGTCCTTCCGCTCAGGTCATGATCCTAGAGTCCCAGGATCGAGTCCCAGGATCGAGGGCTGAATCACGCTCCAGCTCCATGGGGAGTCTGCTTTTCCCTCTGACCTTCTCCCCTCTCATGCTCTCTCTCACTCTCTTTTAAATAAATATATAAAATCTTTTAAAAAATTAAGAACTGGTTCTTTGTAAAGCTAAACACAATTGATAAATCTTTAGCCAAACTCATCAAGAGAAAAAGATAAAGGGCCTAAATAAATATAATCAGACATGAGAGAGACGGAGTTACAACCAACATCATGAAAATACAAAGGATTACAGGAGACAACTACAAAAAAATTACATGCCAACAAATTGGATAATCTAGAAAAAATAGACAAATATCTAAAAACATACAATCTTCTAAGAATCTGAAAGAAATAGAAAATCTGAACAGATTGATTACTAGTAGTGTAATTGAATCAGTAATCAAAAAACTCCCAACAAACAAAAGCCCAGAGATAAATGCTTCATAGGTGAACTCTATCAAACATTTAAAGAAGAGTTGATACCTATCCTTCTCAAACTATTCCAAAATATTGAAGAAGAAAGAATGCCTCCAAATTCACTCTACAAGACAAGCATTATTCTGATACCAAAACCAGACAAAGGCACTACAAAGAAGAAAACAGGCCAGTATCTCTGATGAACACAAATGTAAAAATCCTCAACAATACATGCTAAAATATTAGTAAACCAAATTCAACTATATATGAAAAGGGTCATTCCCCATGATCAGGTGGAATTTATTCCAGGGGTGCAAGCATGGGTCAATATCAGAAAATCAGTCAATGTTACTCATTATATAAACAAAATAAAATATAAAAAAATCATATGATCATCTTAGCAGGTGAAAAAAAATCTGACAAATTTCAACATCCATTCATGATAAAAATTCTCAACAAAGTGAATGTAGAGGGAACATACCTCAACATAATAGAGGCCATATATGAAGGGCACCTAGTTGGCTCAGTCAGTTAATCAAATGCCTTTGAATCAGGTCATGATCTCAGAACCCTAGGATTAAGCCCTGAATCAGGTTCCTCACTCAGTGGGGAGTCAGCTTGTCCCTCTGTTCCTCTCCCCACTTGCGTTTTCTCTCAAATAAATAAATAAAATCTTAAAAAAAAATTGCAGCCATATATGATAAACCCAAGCTAACATACTCAGCAGAGAAAAGGTGAAAGCATTTCCTCTAAGATCAGGAATAAGAGAAGGATGCCCACTCTCATCACTCTTTCCTTTTTTTTTTTTTTTTTTAAAGATTTTATTTATCCATTTGACAGAGAGAGAGAGCACAAGCAGGGAGAGCAGGAGGCAGAGGGAGAAGCAGGCTACCCGCTGAGCATGGACCCCAATGCGAGGCTCAATCCCAGGACTCTAGGATCACGACCTGATCCAAAGGCAGATGCTTAACTGACTAAGCCATCCAGGTGCCCCTCACTCGCCTCACTTTTATTGAAGATAGCTCTGAAAGGACCTAGACAAAGTATCAGAGAAGAAAAAGATTCCAAATTGGTAAGGAAGAAGTAAAACTGCCACTATCTGAAGATGACATTCTATATACAGAAAATCCTAAATATTTAGGGACACCTGTCAGTCAGTTAAGCAACTGACTCTGGATCTCAGCTTAGGTCATGATCTCAGGGTCATAAGATCAAGCCCCACCTTAGGCTCTACACTGGGAGTGAAGCCTGCTTAAGATTCTCTCTCTTCCTCTCCCCTTCTGCTCATGTACATGAGTGCTCTCTCTCTTTCAGAGGGGAGAAGGAAGGAAGGAAGGAAGGAAGGAAGGAAGGACGGACGAACCTTAAATGTTTTTTTAAATACAAAAACTAGGGGATGGGGCACCTGGGTGGCTCAGTGGGTTAAAGCCTCTGCCTTCGGCTCGGGTCATGATCCCAGGGTCCTGGGATTGAGCCCCGCATCGGGCTCTCTGCTCGGCAGGGAGCCTGCTTCCCTTCCTTTCTCTCTGTCTGCCTCTCTGCCTACTTGTGATCTCTGTCAAATAAATAAATAAAATCTTTAAAAAAAAACAACAAAAAAAAACTAGGGGTGCCTGGGTGGCTCAGTGGGTTAAAGCCTCTGCCTTCAGGTCCTGGGATCAAGCCCTGCATCGGGCTTTCTGCTTGGCAGGGAGCCTGCTTCCCCTCCTCTCTCTCTGCCTGCCTCTCTGCCTACTTGTGATCTCTGTCTGTCAAATAAATAAATAAAATCTTTGAAAAAAAAAACTAATAAATGAGTTCAATATATTTGTAGGATAGAAAATTAATATATAGAAATCTGTTGTGTTTCTATACATTAATAATGAACTAGCAAAAAGAAAAATTAAGGAAATAATCCCACTTAAAATTGCTCAAAAGAGTAAAATACCTAGGAATAAATTTAACTAGATGGATGAAAGACCCATACTTTGAAAACTGTAAGACATTAGTGAAAAAAATTAAAGATAACACAAATAAATGGAGGGGTATACCATGCTCACAGATTGGAAGAATTAAAATTGTTAATATGTCCATACTACCCAAAGCAATCTATAGATTCTATGCACTCCCTATCAAAATACCAATGGTATTAAACACAAAACTAGAATAAATAATCCTAAAAGTTGTTTGGAACCCAAAAGACTCCAAATACCCAAAGCAATCTTTTGAAAGAACAACAAAGCTGGATGTATCACACTCACAGGTTTCAAACTATACTACAAAGCTATAGTAATCAAAACAATATGGTACTGGCACAAAAATATATGCATAGATCAATAGAACAAAATGCAGAGCCCCGAAACAAATCCACACGTGGTCAATCAACCTATAATAAAGGAGGCAAGAATAAATAATAGGTAACAGATAGTTTCTTTAATACATGGTGTTAGAAAAACTGGACAGCTGTATACAAAAACTCAAAATGGATTAATGACCTAAATGAAAGACTTGAAAGTATAAATATTCTATAAGAAAACATAGGTAGGGGCACCTGGGTGGCTTAGTCAGTTAGGCGTCTGCCGTTGGCTCAGGTCATGATCCCAGGGTCCTGGGATCGAGGCCCACACTGGGCTCCCTGCTCACTGGAGAGTCTGCTTCTCCCTCTCACTCTCCCTCTGTGCTCTCTCTCCCTCTGTCTCTCTCTCAAATAAGCAAATAAAATCTTTTTTTTTTTTAAAGGAAAACATAGGCAGTAATCTCTATGATATTTGTGGGATCTGTCTCCTCAGGCAAGGGAAACAAATGCAAATACAATTGGGACTACCTCCAACTAAAAAGCTTTTGTACAATGAAGGAAACCATAACAAAACAAAAAAGCAACTTATTGAATGGGAAGATACTTGCAAGTGATATATCAGATAAGGATATATAATATATATATAAAGAACTCATGCAAATTGACATCAAAACCCCAAACAATCCAATTTACAAACGGGCAGAGGACCTGAATAGACATTTTTCCAAAGAAGCCATGCAAATGGCCAACAGACACATGAAAAGATGTTCAACAACACTAACCATCAAAGAAAATGCAAATCAAAACCACAATGAGATACCACTTCACACCTGTCAGAATGTCTAGTACCAAAAAGACAAGAAGTAGGGCACCTGGTTGGTGCAGTCCTTAAGCATCTGCCTTTGGCTCAGGTCACCATCCCCGAGTCCTGGGATGGAGGCCCACACCGGGCTCCCTGCTTGCTGGGAAGCCTGCTTCTCCCACTCCCCTTGCTTGTGTTCCCTCTCTCTCTCTGTCTCTCTGTGTAAAATAAATAAAATCTTTAAAAAAAAAAAAAAGACAGGAAGTAGCAAGTATTGGTAAAAACATGGAGAAAAGAGAACCATGGTGGTGGGAATGTGAAATAGTGTAGCCACTATGGAAAATAATATGGAGTTTCCTCAAAAAAATTTTAAAAAGGGCACCTGGGTGGCTCAATGGGTTAAGCCTCTGCCTTTGGCTCAGGTCATGGTCTCAGGGGCCTGGGATTGAGCCCCGCATCTGGCCCTCTGCTCAGCAGGGAGCCTGCTTCCCCCTCTCCCTCTGCGGCTCTGCCTACTTGTGATCTCTCTCTGTCAAATAAATAAATAAAATCTTTTAAAAAAATTAAAAATAGAAATGATCCAGCAATTCCTTTTCTGGGTATTTTCTCAAGGAAAGTGAAAACACTAATTCAAAAGTATCTATGCAGCAGCCATAAAAAAAAAAAAAAAAAGAAATCTTGCCATTTACAACAACGTAGATGGGACTAGAGGGTATTATATCAAGTGAAATGAGTCAATCAGAAAAGACAATTATCATATGATCTCACTGATATGTGGAATTTAAGAAACAAGGCAGAGGATCATAGGACAGGAGAGGAAAAAAATGAAACAAGATGAAACCAGAGAGAGAGAGACAAACCATAAAAGACTCTTAGGAAACAAACTGAGGGTTCCTGGAGGGGAGGGGTGTGGGAGGATGGGTAGCTGGTGATAGATGTTGGGGAGGGTATGAGTTGTGGTGAGCACTGTGTGTTGTGTAAGACTGATGAATCACAGACCTGTACCCTTGAAACAGTAATACATTATATGTTAATTAATTGAATTTAAATGAAAAAAGATACATGCACTCCTATGTTTATTGTAGCATTATTTCAAATAACCAAGATATGAAAAAAAAAACCCAATAACCAAGATATGGAAGCAATCCAATGTCCGTTGATCAATGAATGGATAAAGAAGATGCGGTGTATATATATAATATATATTATATATTATCGTATATGTTATATACACACATATACAAACTCTATTGATAAGTGATACTATATATGCTATATGTGATATGATATATGGAATATTGCTCAGACATAAAAAATAATGAAATCTTGCCATTTGTCGCATGGATGTACCTAGAGGGTATCATGCTGAGTGAAATAAGTCAGACATAGAAAGACAGATATCATATGATTTCACTTACGTGTGGAATCTAAAAATCCAAACAAATGAAACAAAGAGGAGAAACAGATTCATAAATACAGAGAACAAATTGGTAGTTGCCAGAAGGGATGAGAGTTTGGAAATGGGCCAAATTAAGAATTACAAACTTCAAGTTATAAAAAAATAAATTGTGGAGATATAAAGCATTGCATAGGGAATATAATCAATTATACTATAATAACTTTGTATGGTATCAGAAGGTAACTGCAGGAGTGCCTGGGTGGCTCAGTGGGTTAAGCCGCTGCCTTCAGCTCAGGTCATGATTCTGTGGTCCTTGGATCAAGTCCCACATCTGGCTCCCTGCTTTGTGAGGAGCCTGCATCTCCCTCTGCCTGCTGTTCCCCCTGCTTGTGCTGTCTCTCTGTCAAATAAATAAATAGCATCTTTTCAAAAAATTAAAAAGGTAAAGAACATCTTTTAACATTTTTTAAAAAATATTTTTAAAATTTGTTTTAGCAGAGGAGGGTCAGAGGAAGTGGCAGATAATCTCAAGCAGACTCTTTACTGAGCACAGAGCCCCACAGAGGGACTCAATCTCATGAACCTGAGATCATGACCTGAGCTGAAATCAAGAGGCAGATGCTTAATGGACAGAGCCACCCCAGTGCCCTAAAGCACCATGCTTTTAACATTTCTTATATGGGGAAAGCACACACATTTCTTACATGAATGCACTACTTAAAACAAAGTCTCTCAAATTTTGTTTGTCTGAGTAAGCTGATTTCTCCTTCACTTTTTGAAGGTATTTTTACAGGATACAGAATTCTATACTGGTGAGGTTTTTCTCTCCACATTTTAAATATTTCACTCATTCTCTTCTTGCTTGCATGGTTTCTGAGGAGAAGAAATAACAAACATAATTGTTATTTTTATTCCTCTATAGGCAGGCTGTTTTCTCTTCTTCCAAGATTTTTGTTTACTTTGATTTTCTGTAGTTTCAAAATGATATGCCTAGCTGAATTTTTCTTTAAGATTTTATTTATTTATTTGACAGAGAGAGACACAGTGAGAGAGGGAACACAAGCAGGGGGAGTGGGAGAGGGAGAAGCAGGCTCCCCGCTGAGCAGGGAGCTGGACATGGGGCTCAGTTCCAGGACCCTGGGATCATGATCCCAGCTGAAGACAGACGCTAATGACTGAGCCACCCAGGTACCCCGTGAATGTTTTTAAAAATTTTTCCTGCTTGATGTTCTCTGAACTTTGTGGATTTGTAGTTTGGTATTTGATATTACTTTGGGAAAATTCTCAGACATTAATGTTTCAAGCTTTTCTTCTGTTTCTCTCTCTTCTTTTTCTTCTGGTTTTCCCGCTGCTCATTTTAACACCTTTTAAAGCTGTCCCAGGATTCTTAGATTTTCTGTTCTGTGTTGTTGGTACCCCCCCCACCCCGCCCATTCCTTGTTTTCTTTGCTTTCAGTTTTGGAGGGTTTTTGTTTGTTTTGAGATATCCTCCAGTTCAGGGACTTTTTTCTCTTTTTCTCTTCTTTTTTAACATACTGTGTTATATTAGTTTCAGGTGTACAATACAGTAAGTCAATATTTCCATACACCACCCAGTGCTCATCACAACAAGTGCACTCCTTAATCCCCATCACTTATTCAACCCATCCTCCCAACCCCCTTCCTCTCTGATAACCATCAGTTTGTTCTCTATAATTAAAAGAGTCTGTTTTTTGATTGGGCTCTCATTTTTTCCCCTTTGCTTATTTGTTTCTTAACAAATATATATACACAAACAATCCACCATGAGCACGAATCAGTAGGAAAAAAAATAAGACTTCAGGCACTGGAATGATTATAGCATATAAAATAATTTTATTTAGAGTGTTCACAGAAATGAAAGAGGGAACTAACAATAAAACAAAATGAAAAGATCATTAAAAATGAGAAGTTACACTATCAAGGAAAGTGAAAAGACAACCCACAGAATGGGAGAAGGTATTTGCAAATCATACATCTGGTAGGGGATTACTAACCTGAATATACAAAGAATCCCTGCAACTCAACAGCATCCATTAAATAAATAAATAGATGCACAAATAAATATAAAAAATGAGCAAAAACTTGAATAGATAAGTCCTATCTAAGTCCCAAATAAGATACACAAATGGCCAACAACCAAATGAAAAGAAGTTCTACGTGACTGGTCATTAGGGAAACACAAAATAAAACCACAAGAAGATACCACATCCAATTCAGTTAACAAGAACCTGGGATTTTTGGAGAAATGTCTGATTCTAGGGCTGGAGCAAGAAAAGTACAAAAGCCTGAAACATCTTATAATGCCAGAAAACAAGAAAATGCAAAAAACAAATGGAGATATGTCAAGAGGCATACAAGTGAACTTAAAGAGAGCCCCAATGGCCAAATCTGAGAAAATTTAGGCAACAAAATAAATGATAGTAATGGATTATAATCAATAGAATTAAATAAGAATCTGTTAATCCATTCAAATATAAATAAAATAATTGCAGCCCTGGGGACCCAGAAAACGCCTCCCAGAGGAGGTGAGATACAACCATTTGTCTGGCTTTGCTTTTGCACAGCGCCTTTGGACAACACAAAGGAGCTGGCCCCTACTTCCCCTGACCCCTAACAGCCCTCTCCACCCTGCACCTCCGCAGTGCCTGCAGTCCACACCACACCCGGAGGCTGTGACCAAGTCGTTCGGGTTCCCTGGGTGTCTCTACACCCCTTAGGGAATGGTGCCCTCCTCTGGTTCAGTGTCAGCAGACAACACTATCCCATTCTTCTGGGTTAACCGCTCTAGGGAGGGGGCAGCTCTGAACCCGGAAGAGGTGAGGATGTGCCAGGCGGGAAGGGCCAAGCTACATAAACGGTACAACCCAGCTGCAAGTCGCCTTAACCGGGCTCCACAAATCAAATTTGTAGCCAGGACCTAGGAAGGACCAAGCCGAAGCTGTGGCCTCTAGGGATTGGCAGCCCATTGCAGAGGCTGGAGGCACTGTAGGACCAGGGTTTCCAGTGCCAGGGTGTGCCTTGGTGTTCTCCAGCATTCACCAGCTCAGAATACCTTAATTGCCTGAAGTCTCAGACCCTCCCCCGTAGAACTGGCCTCCCCAGTAGAACATGGGGCTCCCTGAGGGCCTGACCAGACCAACGCACCCGAAAATTCCAAAGCACACTCTGTACAGGGAATACAAATCTAGGATACCAGTGAAGCGGGTGACTTCCCAGATAAACAAAATTTCACTCTTAAAAGGAAAATGATTCAGGAAGTTTTTAAACTTTCAATGGAGCTATTTATTTTATTTACTTACTTGTTTTTTTAAAAGATTTTATTTATTTGACAGAGAGAGAGCGTAAGTAGGCAGAGAAGCAGGAAGAAGGAGAAGCAGGCTCCCCACTGAGCAGAGAGCCTGATTCCACGCTCAATCCCATGGGATCATGACCTGAGCCAAAGGCAGAGGCTTAACATCTGAGCCACCTGGGAGTCCCCTCAGTGGACCTATTTAGAGGAAGAACACAAAGAGATAACTTCGGTTTATTCAGTTCAAGGAATGCAATATAAATCTGCATAGATTTATAATCCAAATCAGCCTTAATAATAGAAAAATCACTCCTGCTTAGAATCCTACAGCTCTGTCTTTGGCACTACCTCCTTATCATGCCTTTTGCCTATTCAGAAATGACCGGCATGAAGATGGATCTTAGCCTACTATAATAAAGCTTGGGTACTATGGGCCTCCCCAGTGCCTTTCAATATTGCCATTTATCTCCTTGTGAATTACAAAATATATGTGTGTGTGTGTGTGTGTGTATATACATATACATATACATATACATATATGTGTGTATACATATACATACACACCATTTCCTCAAGCTTATCAATTATGAATACAAAGAGTGTTACGCACTCAAATAAATAAAAAAAATAAGGGAGAAGAGGAAACAGAAGTCAGTCAGGGGGATGACTTTTGAAAAACCTAGAGAAGGCAAGGCTGTGATAGAAAGTAATCAAAAGATGAAGTTGGTAGTGGCTTGTAGGGCCCAGTTATATCCTTCTATACCAAGCTGTTGTGTCCTTTCAAAATTCATATATTGAAGTTTTAACCCTCAGTACCTCAGAGTGTATTTGGAGATGAGGGGTTTTTTTTTTTTTTTTTTTTTAAGATTTTATTTGTCAGGGAAACAGAGAGCGAGCACACAAGCAGAGGGATCAGCAGGCAGAGGAAGAAGCAGGCTCTCCTCTGAGCAAGGAGCCTGATGTGGAACCCAGTCTCAGGACCCTGGGATCATGACCTGAGCCGAAGGCAGACGCTCAACCGACTGAGCCACCCAGGCATCCCTGGAGATGAGGTTTTATAGAGGTAATTAAGTTTAAATGAAGTCATTAGGGTGGATCCTAATCTGATATGACTATTCTTAAAAGAAGACAAGGTTAGGAGAAAAGACTGTGAAGACAAAGGAAAAAGACAGTCACATGCAAGCCATGGCGATAGACCTCAGGAGAAAACAACTCTGCTGACACCTTGATCTTGGACTTCTACCCTCCACCACTGTGAGGAAATAAATTGCTGCTGTTTAGGGCACCCAGGCTGTGGTACTTTGTTATAGCAGTCCTAGCAGACTAATATAGTAGCTAATAGAAGTATCGAGGCAAAAGACAGGAAAAGGCTGCCTTTGTTGTTGTTGTTGTTTTTTTTTAGGTAGTAGAGTGAAGCCCGGACTGTAGTGGAGAGGCACAGATAAAAGGGAGATAGATCTTGTATAGGAAATTCTAGCACAAGGGTAAGAAAAATATGATTAGGCTTGGGCCAAGGAAATAGTGGGAATGTTAGAAGACAGGCTTATTTCAAGAAGAAGGGGAGGAAAACTCTGTAGGATTTGATCTCTGATTGTCTTGTCAGGAGAAGAGACATGCATTATAAGAGCGAGCCAAGAGGGGCACCTGGGTGGCTCAGTTGTTAAGTGTCCGCCTTCCCCACATATGAGCCCCACATTGAGCTCCCTGCTCAGCGGGAAGCCTGTTTCTCCCTCTCCCACTCTCCCTGCTTATGTTTCCTTCCTTGTTTCTCTGTCAAATAAATAAAAATCTTTAAAAAAAAAAAAGAGCCAAGAAATTGAGCAAAGCAACAGTGTGTCAACTGCGTACATTGAATATTTTAATTAGGATTAAAATTAGAACAGAGGCAGCCAAGGCATATTAGACCGAAGGATAAACCAGCAGACAGGTGAATTGAATCAACCCTATTAGCTTTAGGACTTTGAGTCAAGATTATGAAAATGTTTGGCTCAAGGCATTGGCACATTGGCACTCAATAATAAACATTTGTTTTTAAAGGATGCCTGGGTGGCTCAGTAGTTGAACATCTGCCTTGGGCTCAGGTCACGATCCCAGGGTCCTGGAATTGAGTCCTGCTTGAGGCTCCCTGCTCAGTGGAGAGCCTGCTCTCCCTCTGCCTGCAGCTCCCCCTGCTTTTGTGTACTCTCTCTGACAAAATAAATCTTTAAAAAAAACAAACATTTGTTTTTAAAAGACAATCTCAGCATCAAAAATTATGAAATACATATGAGTAAACTTAATTGGTGAGACAAAAGACTTGTACATTGAAAACTATAAAACACTGGATCTCCTTTGAAACTAAACTGGTTGGTTTGGTTACAACATAAATTAGGAAAAAGATACATTCCACTTCATATTTAGAAACTAAAATGAAATAGGGATAGGTTGTGTTACTTGTTATATACATTAATTAAAAGTCTATCTCCTGGGGCACCTGGGTAGCTCAGTCTGTTAAGCATCTGCTGTTGGCTCAAGTCATCATCTCAGGGTCCTAGGACTGAGTCTGGTGTCAGGCTTCCTGCTCAGTGGGAGCTTGCTTCTTCCTTTCCCTCTGCTGTCCTGCTAGTTCTCTCTTTAAAAAAAAAAAAAAAAAAAAAAAATCCATCTCCTAAGTTAAATTTAAAGCCTACAGAGAGTGGAATGTAATAAAACACAGTATATAAATTAGATATAGTTGAAAAATGGCTATGGCATTTGTAGAACACAAAAATTCAGAAGTGGCAGGTAGCATTTTGTTGTCACAAGGAACTGTAAAAACAGAAAAGAGGAAGCACACATATGCCAAATTTGGCTGCAAGTAATCGGTTCCCCTGGCCCAGTTTCTTAAAGTGTGATCTAGTGGCAGTCTGCACCCAAATCCCCTACAGAATGGTAAAAGTAGAGGCCCTAGGGCCCCACATCAGACATTTGCAGTTTAAGTAAGCTCCCAGGTGTTTCTTAGGTTTCCTAAAGTTTAAGAACTCTTCTCCAAATCTCTGAAGACAACTGTTTTTCTGAGAAACCCATAGGAAATATTTGTCTCTAGTCAGAGCAAATTAAGGATGATAACCCATAAGAAACTTATTTGAATGTTCTGAGATTATAGACTCTAAGAAAGTCATGGTTTTCACTTTAATATTGTGAGATTTTTAGGAAGGAATCTAAAAGATATAACCTCACTTATTGTTTAGTAAAGAAAAGATGTTTCTTGGAATGAAAGAGTTCTTCCTACTCACCCCCCCAAAAAAGAAAAAAAAAGGTTAAGCTATAACAAATTCATTCTTTGTTCTAGTATTCCTTTCCTGAATAAACTCAGTTTCTCTACATGCATGTTTGTTTTGTTGGGTTGTTCGTTTCCTAACAAAATGTAGAATGAAGGTGGTAGACACTGTGCTTCTTAACTTCTGTGTTTTCCATGTTCTTGGTCCTTTGAATATGTACTGTTTCATAGACTCTCACAGGTCCTCCTGCTCTGCAGTTAAGTCTGCTGGTCACCCCTTCCAAGGCACCTTGGCCATTCTTTGCACCCGATGACATAGTGTTTGTCTTTAAATTTTTCCATATGCCTCCGTAGGCTAATTCCTTTCACAGTAATGATAGCTTCTTGTATCAGCATGGTCATTCCAAGATTCTCTAGATGAGGAACATATACCAACCTTTTATTAACTGACACTGAATTTGTGAGTGTGTGTGGACATGGTTTTTTTTTTTTTTTAATTCCATGTTCTTTACCTCTGGATCCACAATAGAACGTTCTTTATATATATCAAAGATACACTAGTTCCCAAAATCTTAAGGTTCAACACTATTGCAAGAGGGTACATCCCCCACTCAGTTGTAAGAATCAGTGGATATGAAGCCTGTGACAAATCAAAATTCTCATTCGGCACATCTCTACTTCCATTATTCAGGTAGTTTCTCATAGCAGCTATACCCTGGGTGTCTCCATGGGTCCACCATGGCCCCAAGGGTGGGAAAATCTTTTACCTTCATGAGCCATGGGCATGGGGTTGATGGGCCACTGGGTGTGATCTCCATTTCTTTTCTATTCGTAAAAATATTCCCCATTTAGGGGCATCTGGCTGGCTCAGTCAGTAAAGCGTGAAACTCTTGATCTTGGGGTCGTGAGTTCAAGTTTAACAGTGTAGAGCTTAATTAAAAATAAAATAAATAAGTGGTTCCTGGGTGACTCAGTCTGTTAAGCATCCAACTCTTGATTTCAGCTCAGATAATAGTCTTGGGGTCCTGGGATTGAGCTCCAAGTCAGGCTCCGTGCTCAGCACAGTCTGCTTGTCCCTTTCCCTCTGCTCCTTCTCATTCACAGTTTCTCTCTCTCAAATAAAGTCTTTTTAAAAAATAAAAAATAATAAAAATTTTTAAAAATTCAATTTCACTTTTTCTTTTAATGCACTATATGTTGTGTTTGTTCATTCTTGTGTTCCATCTACCTTAGTCTTTATTTCTGACATTTTTTTATTTCTAATTTTTTCTTGACATCTGTACCTTCATTTCTGATTTTCTCTGATTAAGGTTCTATCAAATTGGGAATCATTTTCTTGAATTTTTTTCCTTTTTGAATCTTGTTTTTAAGTAATATGTTGCAGTTTTGATGTTTTCTGAGCATGTCTTTCTAGCCTATTTTCATTATCTCTTTGGATTTCTGTTCCTTATTCTCTTTTATAATAATTTTATTAGGGTTTGGCTTTGGTATTTTTGTTGCTTTTTTGTAGGTTGAATTTAGTTTTCCCGAATTATTAGGAAATGTAGTTCAGGATAGCTTTTGTACTTCAGATTCAGAGAGCTTTCATCTATTGTCCTTGTGTAGTATTAAAAAACTATTTCAGCCCGCTTTCTCGGATTACTTGACTCTGTTCCTATTTTACACTTTAACCCAGACTTCTCTTTGCTTGGTCTCTATTGTTCCTAATCTGCTTAATTTTGATTTCTCTGTGTAGGACCTTGTCCTTGGAGGGGACCCTTAACTGTTCAGTTTCCGGAATTTATATGGTTTTCCTATGAACTCCTTAAACCCATCAGTTACTGAATTAGGAAAACCCCTTCCAGCCAATCCAGTTCTTGGATTGGCCTAATGTATCTTCCAGTTAACACTTGTTGGCTCTCTTGAGGTTCTTCTATTGTCAGATCTATCAAATGCCTCTTGCTTTGCTTTTCCTCATTCAGAGGGCTGGTACCAGTTTCTGAGACCACCCTGTCATCTATTGTAGTAAAAATGGTTTTATTTTAATGGTTTTTGGTTTTGCTATTTGCTTTGTTTTTATTGGTGATTAGGGATAATCCAAAAACTGCGTTGCCACTGCTGCTGCCATCTCTTAGTTCTTAGTTCTGAATGAAGACCAATTTGCCAATCTGTTTTTATTTATTTATTTATTTGTAAAGGTGATCCGTGCCTTTTTTCTTTTTAAATTTTATTTATTTGACAGAGAGAGAGATCTCGAGAGCAGGAACACAAGCAGAGAAGTGGGAGAGGGAGAAGCAGGCTTCCCACTGAGCAGGGAGCCTGAGGTGGGGCTTTATTCCAGGACCCTGAGATCATGACCTGGGGTGAAGGCAAACACTCAACTGACTGAGCCACCCAGGTGTTATTTTTATGCTCACTGCATTTTGAGTACTGTTTAAGAAATTTGTGTCTTGGGCCCCTGGGTGGCTCAGTCAGTTAAAGGTCTGCCTTTGGTTCAGGTCACCATCCCATGGGCCTAGGATGGAGTCCTTGCTCCCTGCAGAGCAAGGAGCCTATTTCTCCCTCTGTCCTTCCCCCGACTTGTTCTGTCTCTCTCTCTAATAAATAAAATCTTTTTAAAAAATTTGTGTCTTCCAAGGTCATGAAAATATTTTCCTGTGTTTTCTTATAGATGTTTTATTGTTTTACTTTTCATATTTAAGTCTGTGATGAATCTTGAATACATTTAGTGCATGGTGTGGATAGGAGTCAAGGTTTACTTTTTCATATGGCTATCCAATTTATGCAGCACTATTTTTTGACAAAACCATCAATCATCCTTTCTTCATTGAATTGCAGTAGTACCTTTACTGTAAGGGTAGACCAGGTGTTTATACATGTGTAGTTTAGTTTCTGGGCTCTCTATTCCACTCGACTTAATGGATCTACTTGTTATCCTTCCCACAAAATCAGACTTGACTAGTTTTATAATACATATTGATAGGGCAGGATAGGTAGATCCTACACAAATTTATTGTTTCGAGAATGTTTTGGCTATTTTTTTTTTTTTTGAGATTTTATTTAGTAATCTCCACACCCAATGTGGGGGTTGAACTTACATCCCTGAGATCAAGAGTCACATGCTCCACTGACTGAACTGGTCAGGCACCTCAGAAGTACAGTTTTAAAAAAATATATTGACACTGCAGTGCGCCTGGGTGGCTCAGTGGGTTGAAACCTCTGCCTTTGGCTCAGGTCATGATCCCAAGGTCCTGGGATTGAGTCCCGCATCCGGACTCTGCTCAGCAGGGAGCCTGCTTCCCTTCCTCTCTCTCTGCCTGCCTCTTTGCCTGCTTGTGATCTGTCTGTCAAATAAATAAAATCTTTTTAAAAAATTAAAAAAAAAATATTGACATTGCAACTAATTTCCTTATTAAATTCTTATTAACTCTAATAGTTTGCCAGATTCTTTTAGTCCTTCTCCATAGATAGGCATGTCAAATGCAAATGAGTTTTATTCTTCCTTTCCGATTTTTATACCTTTATTTAACTTGCCTTATTAAACTGACTAGAACTTCAAGCAACATTGAGTAGAAGTGGTAATAGTGTACATTTTTGTCTTGTCCCTTAACTCAGAAAATTGTTATTTCATTATTATGATGTTAACTGCAGAGGTTTTTTGAGGTTCCCCTTTTCCTAATGTTTCCCTCTATTCTTAAGTTTGCTGAGTTTTTACTATGAATGGCTGTTGAGTTTTATCAAATTTTTTTTTCCTATCAAGATGGCTTGTATTGTTTTCCTTTTACTGTATGGTAAATTGCATCAATTACTTTAAATGTTAAACTAGCCTTTTATTTCTGAAATAACCCTACTTAGTTATGATGTATCATCCCTTTTATTACTGGAATCAATTTCTAATATTTTGGTTAGGACAGTAGTATAAAAGAGATGGTCTATAATTTTTTTTTCTTGTATTATTCTTGTCAGGTTTTGTTATCAGGGTATTTCTGGCCTTATAAGACAAGTTGGGAAATACACTTTCTTTCTATTTTCTGGGAGTGTATATTTTTAAGATTGGTATTATTTCTTCCTTAAGGAAGATTTCATCAGAAAAGAGAATCTGACCCTATAGTTTTCTTTGTGGAAAAGCTTGTAATTTCAGAGTTTTTTTTATTATTTTTTTAATTTGACAGAGATCACAAGTAGGCAGAGAGGCAGGCAGAGAAGGGGGCGGTGGGGGGGGTGGGGAGCAGGCTCCCTGCTGAGCAGAGAGTCCAATGCAGGCCTTGATCCCAGGACCCTGAGATCATGATCATGAAGGCAGAGGCTTTAACCCACTGAGTCACCCAGGCGCCCTTGGAATCAATTTCTTCAATAAAGATAGGGCTATTGAGATTTTCTATTTTTTCCTGGGACAGATTTTTTTTTTTTAAGTAGGCTCCACATCCAGTGCAGAGCCTAACTGTGGAGCCCAGTACAGGGCTTGAACTCATGACCCTGAGATCAGAGACTCAAGCCCAGATCAGAGAATCAAGTCCAGATCAAGAGTCGGATGGGAAGCCTACTTCCCACATCCGGCTCTCTGCTCAGTGGTAAGCCTGCTTCCCCGTCTCTCTCTGCCTGCCTCTCTGCCTACTGGTGAGCTCCGTCAAATAAATAAATAAAATCTTAAAAAAAAAAAAAAGAGTTGGACACACAACTGACTGAGCCAGCCAGGTTGCCCGTCTTGGCACAGATTTGGTCAGTTGTGTTTTTCCAAGGATTTGTGTACTACCTCAAATTTGTCAAATTCTTTGACCTAAGGTGTTCATAACCTTTTGTTTTTAATGTCCATAGGATCTCGTTTTTTTGATGCATGGGGCTCAAATCACCACCCTGAGATCAAGCATCGCATGCCTTACTGGCTGAGCCAGCCAGGCATCCCTCCAGTGTTTCTTTAGATACTGGTTATTTTTTTTTTTTTAATTCCTTGATCTGTTTTACTAGGAGTTTATTAGATTTTTTATTAATTTATAGGCATATGATTTATGAAAGTCTTTTTTTTAGGTCAGCTTAAAACATGGGGCTTGAACGCAAAATCATGAGATCGAGAGTCACATGCTCTATCAACTGAGCCAGCCAAGAGCCTCATGAGTCTTTTTAACGTCCATATGTGTTGGGTGTTAGTATGATTTCCCAGGTTTTAGGTTTCCCTTGCTTTATTCATGTGTAGAAGCAAACTGATTAACTGCTCTTCATTCTACATGTGACTTACAGAACATTATTCATAATCATCTACTCTTTTTTTTTTTTTTAAAGAATTTATTTATTCATTTGACAGAGAGAGATCACAAGTAGGCAGAGAGGCAGGCAGAGAGAGAGAGAGAGAGAGGAGGAAGCAGGCTCCCCGCCAAGCAGAGAGCCCGACGCGGGATTCGATCCCAGGACCCTGAGATCATGACCCGAGCCGAAGGCAGAGGCTTAACCCACTGAGCCACCCAGGCGCCCAATCATCTACTCTCTACATTTAAAATCACTAGCTTCTGAAAACCTTGTCCTCAATACAACACTATTTTCCTTAACTAGCTTTGTCTTTTCTTTCAGCTTAGTTAAATTCTCAAACTATTTTTTAAAAGATGTTTTCTATTCGACAGTGAGCATGAGCAGGGGAAGGGCAAAGGGAAAGGGAGAAGCAGGGTCCCCACTGAGCAGGGAGCCTGCAGCGGAGGGATCATGACTTGAGCCGAAGGCAGATGCTCAACCTGTTGCACCACCCAGGTGCCCCTAAATTCTCAAATTCTTAATCTCATTCTAACGTGGTCACACTTTAGAATTCAAAATTATAGAGCACTATTCACGCCTACAGTTTTGTACTTCATGTCATCTTTGTCTACCACCTCTTTCCCTATTATCTGCCACTCATGATTGCAGCTACTTATGTGCCAAGGAGTTGGGAGGTTTTTTATTTTTAAAAGATTTTATTTATTCATTTGTGAGAGAGAGACAGAGAGAACACAAGCAAGGGGAGAGGCAGAGGAAGAGTGAGCAGCAGACTCCCTGCTGAGCTGGGAGCCCTATGCGGGACTCGATCCCAGAACCTAGAGATCATGACCTAAGCTAAAGGCAGATGTTTAACCCCCTGAGCCACCCAGGAGCCCCGAGTTGGGAGTTTTAAACTAAAAGCAAAAGGGAACTTCAAAACTTTGAATCAGAAGAGTGACATGACCTGAAATGATAAAGCATTATTTTTTTCTACAGAACTTGAGCTCTTCACTTCACTTATTCACTTTTACATCCTATGTAGCAAGCTGTACCTTGTACATATAAAAAATTTATGAATTTCACTTGTCCTCTGTGAAAAGAGAAAACCAATAAACTGCCATTTCTTAAGGACTGTTATTCTGAATTGTACTTCCTAATTTCTCATATTAAATTAATAGTAGATGTTTCCTAATGCCTTTTCTCAATGAAATTAGAAAGATGAAAATAAACCCTGCGTACAGTCCAGATCACTGATGACAAGTCCTTCCGCAGGGGAAGCAGATGATAAACAAGACTAACTGCTTTCTTCCTCCCTTCTATAGTAACAACATAGTAATTTTATAATTTAAAAAAATCTGATGATGGAAAAAACATTATTCCCCTCCTTAGAGATATTCTTATTATGTTCTGAATTTAGTTAATTTTTCCCTCAACATTTTATAACGAAAAATTTCACATACCTAAGAGTTGAATGAAATTTATGGGGAACATGGATAAACCCAGCATCTACATCTTTCGAATTTTTTACATTTGCTTCATTACAATATGAAGAGTTTACTGTGCCTTATAGGTATGCAGTATGTTGAAGAAAGAATTTTTTAAAGATTTTATTAATTTGTCAGAGAGCATGGGTGCGTACACAGAAGCAGGGGGAGCAGCAGGCAGAGGGAGAAGTAGGTTCCCCGCTGAGCAACGAGAATGATATGCAGGACTGGAGCCCCCAGGACCCTGGCTGGGATCATGACCCAAGCTGAAGGCAGATGCTTCACTGCCTGAGGCATCCCAGGTGTCCCAGAAATGAGAGAATTTAAAGGAGATGATTTAATTTTGTTTTCTCAATGCATAAATTCAACATTTTAAGCAAATTATCTTAAGTAGCCACTGGTTGATTTCATTAGTTTACTCAGATAACTACTGATACCAAGGGTCTAATATAATGTCATTCAATTAACTGTTAAGTTTTAATGAAATAATGAGCCCACTAATCATTTGTAAAGGATCTTCAAAACTTGCGTTATATTCTCTAGAGTATCCTCTTAGGCCTCCAAGAATAAACTGGATTTTTGGAAACATCCCAAAACTTCATTCAAATCCAACTCTGAAAGACTGAAATGGTCCAGTGTCAAAAACCATAATGTTTATAAATTAATGAGAATGATTTTCCTAGGTATTCTAAAATTAATTTTATTCACTGCCATCACAGAGTCTACAAGTACTCCTAGTGTCACCCCAACAAAAAGAATGCACCTTGTTCTGCTCTAGTCGTTGCTCATATGCCATTTTATTCCACAGCTTTGAGACAAAACCCAAGTATAAGTAAGAATTTAATATATGATAAAGGTGATATCCAAAATCAGATACAAAGGGAAAATTACTAAATATAGTGATGGGAACAGTGTTCTTTTGAAAAAAATAGGGATCCTTAATTTTCATTAGTGTATTTCTCAAATTTAAGCATGTAGTCTCGTTCAGAAGAAAAAAAATTGCCACAATACCTAAAGGTAGACTTAATATATTTTTAATATTTCTCAGATTTGTACTAACATAAAAATAGGTCTACACTCTTTATTCTTATAGTTCTCATACAATAGAAGCTAAAACATTTATAAATTAAGACCAATAAAATGCTGACTAATCACCTTAATATATAATGTAACAAATAATGCTGTTTTGCTGAAATAATAAAAAAATATTTTGCCCAAAAGAAATAAATCACAGCTATTTGGTTTAATAGCAAAAAGCTGCAGTTTCAGACTCCATTCTACTTTAAAACTGTTTCTGAAAGTTTTTACTTTAATAATGAAGAGAACAGTCACATAGTATCTTGTTCAAACTAGTATTGATAAATTGAAGCCTTTTTCTCCTTAAGTAATCAGAACAGAAAATTAACCAAACATGTTAAATGTTAGCCCTCAAATGCCAATTTTAAAAGGTGTGAATTGACAGAATGAAAACATAACAACTGACTTTATTCATATCTGCATTAACTACTATTGAATCCAATTAGTTTTAGAATTTGGAACAGAAACATTCTTTACTATTTGCTATTACACTTATTGCTAACGAACTGCTGAGTTATAGGATCCTCCCAACAAAAATGGTACTGATCATTAGGGTACAGATCTTTTCTGAATAAATTTAAGCCCCTACTATGTCAAGAACCACACCAGGTATATTATGGGTACAGCAACAGCACACCATCATTTTTCTCATTCTCATACTGTAATCCATGTCCTGCAGATTCCACAGTTTTATTTTTTTTCAAATCAGATTTTAATTTTGAATACTTAACACTATTATTGATGTGCATTTCACTTTCCTCATGTTTGCTAAGAATATGTGATAAATGCTGCCAATCTTTGCACCCATTCTCATTCTTCAGTTGATTTTTCCCTTCCCCAAAAAGTTTGCAATACAAACAAAACACAGAATCTTTTGAAGTCGAATAAAGTAACCAGGACCTAGTGGTTTTATCACCATTTGGAAGAATTCGTGTGTAGTAAGTTTCTGAAAATTTCCTCCCTGTACTGTCTTTTGGAAAGTTAAAATTTCTTACTTGAGGCGGATCATTTTCAACAAGAATGTCCCGTTGTTTAGTATTTAAAACTCGGGGCCATGTACCTGGGTCCGTAGAAAGTACAACTGATATAATGCAGTCTTCTGTTTTTTTCTCTTCCAGTGGCTCTTGAAATTTATCAGCTATGGTTAACACCGAAGAAGTTAAATTCACACTCTGTTTGATCAATGATGTATCTGTGCTATATTCTGCCAAAACCTGTAGCTCTGGAGTCTTTTCCTTTTTATTCAGTATTCCCTCTTTTTTTTCTAAAACAGTATTCAATGGCCCATATAATTTTCTTTCATTTTCTTCTCTAACAGCATGCCTTTTTCTGTTTTCTGATGCTGACAAATTTTTTGATTTTGTTTCCATCATCTGGGGAGAAATAGATTACAATTTTATCTTAGATTTGTTGAAAGGGAGAAACAGATTACAATTTTATCTTAGATTTGTTGAAAGAAAGCCACCTGGGTGGCTCAATCAGTTAAGCGTCTGCCCTCCTCTCACGTCATGATCTCAAGGTCCTAAAATCGAGCCCCGGTTGGGCTCCAGAAGGGAGCCTGCTTCTCCCTTTGCCCCTCCCATCCACTTATGCTTTCTCTCTCAAAATAAATAAATAAAAAGATCTTTAAAATTGATGTATATACAAATGCCCAATAAGCACATGAAAAGCTAATCATCTGTCATCAAAGAACTACAAATCGAAACCATCACATATCACTTCACAACCACTATGATGGCTATAATAAAAGGATATATAATGACAAGTGCTGGAAAAGATGTGAAAAAACTGAAACCTTCCTGGTGCAGATGTAGGTACATGTGCCTTGTAAAATAGCCTGGCAATTTCTTTTCTTTTTTTTTTTTTTTAAAGATTTTATTTATTTATTTGAGAGAGAGAGAGACATATCACAAGTAGGCAGAGAGGCAGGCAGAGTGAGAGGGGGAAGCAGGCTCCCCACTGAGTGGAAAGCCCAATGAGAGGCTAGATCTCAGGACCCTGAGATCAAGACCTGAGCCGAAGGCAGAGGCTTTAACCCATTGAGCCACCCAAGTGCCCAGCCTGGCAATTTCTTAATTAGTTACCATATGACCCACCAATACCAGAATGAAAATGCAGGTCTACAAAGATTTGTACAAATTACTCATAGCAACATTATCATAATAGCCAAAAAGTAGGAATAATTCAAATGTCCATTACTGATAGATAAATACAAAATGTGGGTGTTATCCATACAATGAATACTATTTGGTGATTAAAAACAAGTTATATGCTACAACATGGATGAACCTTGAAAACAGTATGATATGTAAAAGCCAGTCACAAAGTATCACATATTGTATGATTCCATTTAATAAAAACACATAACTGATTTTAGAGTCAATAAAATCTAAAAAAAAACAACAACAAAATAACAAAAATGTATACAATGTAAATGGCACCCTATTAGCTGTAATATTTTTGTATACAGCACAACTTGAACACTGCATTTGGTATTATTTAAAAAACTAAGAACCTTGGGGTACCTGGTTGGTTAACTCAGTTGGTTAAATGTCCAACTCTTGATTTTGGCTCAGGTCATAATCTCAGGATGGTAAGATCAAGTCCTGTATTGGGCTTTGTTCTCAGGGCAGAGTGTGCTTAAATTCTCTCTATCTGCCCCTCCTACCTCTAAAATAAATAAATTCTATAAACAAAACAAACCAACTAAAAGCTTTGTTTTGATTTAACCCTGAAAGCAACACTGGCAGCATGAAGTAAAAAAAGCAGAAGCAACATAATCAAATTCATACTTAGAAAGGTTGCTCTGATTGCATTATGGATTTTTTTTTTAAGATTTTACTTATTTATTTGAGAGAGACAGATAGTGACAGAGAGAGAGCGCACGCGCAAAATCAGGGAGGAGACGGAGAAGCAGGTCCTCCACTGAGCAAGGAGCCCAGTGTGGGGCTCAATCCCAGGACCCTGGGATCATGACCCAAGCCGAAGGCAGACGCTTAATGGACTGAGCCACCCAGATGCCCATATTATGGATTTCTAACTGTAAAGAAGACCAAGGATACAGAGACAATCAGAAGCTATGGTAGTTTAATTCTGGCAAGAGATGATGGTAGCTATACATCTAGGGCTGTAGGAGTA
Source organism: Enhydra lutris kenyoni (assembly GCF_002288905.1). Lineage (NCBI taxonomy): Eukaryota > Metazoa > Chordata > Mammalia > Carnivora > Mustelidae > Enhydra > Enhydra lutris. Next base: position 6,409,181 of record NW_019154155.1, on the reverse strand, counting down.
GAGTCAGGATACAGTTGAGAGATACCTGGATTATTGGTAACTGAGTGGCTCCGGAGGCTAAGGAAGAGGAAGGAGTAAGAATGACCCTAAGTTTCTGCCTAGGCATCTGATTGAATGGTGGGATCATTTACTGATAGAGGAAACAGAGCAAAAACAGGTCTGGAGTTTCAGTTTTAGACAAGGAATTTGAGGTATTTGTGGAACATTCAAATGGAGATTACAGATGGATATATTAGTCTAAAATTGAAAAAAGATCTACACACAAATGGAAAAAAAGGAAATACCATCTACAGATATATTTTCGAAGTTACCAAAATCTATCATTAAATTATGGGATTGGATGAAACTGTATTGAAAAGGCATATAAAAAGGCCAAAAGAAGGCCAATTACTATAGTTAGCGTTATCTTTTATATAACCAAACCCAAGCTTACTTAGTCTTGTTTCTCCTTCCTGAGTTTCCCAGTAATGAACAGATATTCAACTTGTTATAGCCATAATTCTCAATGGATGGGCCATGTCCCAACTGTCTGACCTTGGGCAAGTTACTTGACCAATGAAGGTTCAGTTTCTTTGGCAATAAAATGAAGATATCAACTGTACCTAACTAGGGAGACTGTTTAGATGATCAAATGCAAAAATACATGTAAAACTGTATCTGGCACCACAGTAAAATTATGTTAGCTATTATTATTGGCATGAACGCTAACAATGATACCTGTGATCATTTGATAATTACTGAATATGGTTTAATATCAAGAACTGATAATAAGAAGACAAAGGTGGCTCATCTAAACGCTCATGGGTTTTCTGCTTATTCTAGGTTCCAAGATTAAATTGGTTATATCTTTTCCTATTTGTGTCTTCAGGCATCTTTCTGGGGACATTCAACTGAAAGTCTCTGAAAATGAAGTTCAAAAATACCCTAGTGCAATACTACATCTCTCACAACCAAAATTTTTACTGATGACCTGAATGAAAACTGAGGCTAAGTAAAAACAGGTGAGCAGGCACCAGTTTAACTAAAACACTGGAAAGAAAGGTACCAAGATGGGGCGCCTGGGTGGCTCAGTGGGTTAAGCCGCTGCCTTCGGCTCAGGTCATGATCTCAGGGTCCTGGGATCGAGTCCCGCATCGGGCTCTCTGCTCAGCAGGGAGCCTGCTTCTCTCTCTCTCTCTCTCTCTCTCTCTCTCTCTCTCTCTCTGCCTGCCTCTCTACTTGTGATCTCTCTCTGTCAAATAAATAAATAAAATCTTTAAAAAAAAAAAAAAAAAAAAAAAAGAAAGGTACCAAGATGAAGAGCACTGTATTTATTGACAGAAACTCTTTTCACTCTCAGAAGTGTCCCAGATAGGTGGTTAAGTCACCCCACATATAAGGCTACTAATTCTGAAAACTACTAAATTGAATGAGATATAGATCCTGGCTTCAGGGAACCTACCACTTATTAAGGGCAATAAGGCACATGTATAGTTAAATATTCATGTCAGATGCAATAGAGCAAACTAAGGTTTTGGACTGAGGTCAAATCTTACTTGGGTTATAAGATACTTTCTCTGAACTTCAGTATCTTTAACATATTGTAAAAGTTTTATTCAATCAAAATTGAATATACATTTAATATAAATCAACAACTAGCTATATCTGGTTAATTGAACAGCACTCCCCTTCCACCTTTACCCATTTCTGCTTTCCCAGAAGTTAATAACTTTTACCACTATTAGTTGATTCACTTGGTGTTTATGTCCAAATCTCAAAGTAATATGTTTTATCACTATTTACTGGCTTTTCCTCCCAATTTCAGGCATCACAAATTGGCTTTTCAATGAGGAAGATAGAAATTTAGTTTTCCTCCTTCTCAGTGTATTTACCACGTGTACCATCCAGCCACCTATTTATCCTCTGGTTGTAGGATTTCTTAACTGTCTTGCTATTGACATCTAGAGCCAGAAAATTCTTTATTGTGAGGGCCTGTCCTGTGCATTGCAGGATGTTTAGCAGCATCCCTAACCCCCTCCCAGTGAATGCCAACTATATAATGAAAAATATTTAGATGTTGCCAAATGTCCTTAGGGGAAAAAAAATGACCCCTGGTTAGGCCATTGGGTAAAATCAAGATTCAATCTTTACATTTATAACTGTGTATGTTATTCTCAGATAAACCACTAACTGCAAGATTTCAGTTTTTCCTTACAGTCTTCTTCTATTACTAAGACTTTTTATTGTGAAAAGGCCTGTCACTAACCATTAATGTGGTGGTGGCGGTGGTGGGTAGGTACATCATTTATAAAATATCTATATTTTATGGAAATATTCTTGTATTTGCCAACTGCTTATGAGGTATTTTGCATCACTGAGATATATGTAGCAGAATGGAGAGACTTTCTCTTGAGGATGAGAGTGGCAGACAATAAAGTAATTCAAGAAAGTCTGGATATATAACTGCTGCCTATTTTGACTATGTGTATTTTCTTGTTCTTACTTCCTTTGGTTTTCATTTAGGAGTAAAAAGTGGGTCATCTATGTGCAAGCTTCATGCTCTTCAGATGATATGCATTACATGTGTGTAAAGTTTATGAGCTCATTGCCTTTAACAAAAAGTCATGGTGTAAGCAGATATAAGTAAATCATCCATTAAAAAAATACTTGTAAAAAATATTAAGACCTTATAAAAATACTGGTTCGCTACCAAATTAGTTCACCGTACTTTTGCCATGCACTCCTTTGTTGTTTTTCTTTTAAAAACTTTATTTATTTGAGAGAGATCACAAGTAGGCAGAGAGGTAGGCAGAGAGAGGGTGGGAAGCAGGCTCCCCGCTGAGCAGAAAGCCCTATGTGGGGCTGGATCCCAGAACCCTGGGATCATGACTGAAGCCGAAGGCAGAGGCTTTAACCCACGGAGCCACCAAGGTACCCTGCCATGTACTCTTCTGAAAAGATAATATCTATGCTAAATCATTTTTGCCTATTTTGTTTTTAAAGATTTTTATTCATTCATGACAGAGAGAGAGAGAGGGAGAAGCAGGTTCCCCAAGGAGCAGGGAGCCCAATGCAGGACTTGATCCCAGGATCCCGGGACTATGACCTGGGCTGAAAGCAGACGTTTAACCATCTGAGCCACCCAGGCACCCCATTTTTGCCTATTTTAAACAGTTCATTGTTCTCTTCTATAAGCTACATCCAAAAGCTTTACTAAAAATGAGGTGCGGTATATATAAAGAAAATAATAAAGCTTACATATAGAAGTCTTTCTTTAAAAACTTAAAAGTTAACTATGACACCTATTGTTTCTTCTATAATAAGTCTAGCACACTTCAGGGTTACTTTTCCCTTAAACTAACCATTAATATCCTCATCCAGTGAAATAGGGGTTACAAATATTCCTGATTTTGCATTTATGATCCATCTTGAATAAATTTTTTTGTATGGGAAAAAAAATGGGGTCAAAGCTCATTTATTTCCAAATAACCAAAAATACATCCAACCTTGTTAAAAAGATCTTACTTTTCCCATTAAAATTATATGGTACCAATTGATGGAAGATAGCAGAGTAGGAGGGTTTTGAGCTCACCTTGTTCCATGGGTGCAACAAGGGAACAGCTATACCCAACAGAACTAACTGGAAATGACCTAAAGACTGACAGAACACATCTTCCATGGCTAATCATAGAAGCCCACATTGAAAAGAGATGTACTTGGGAACCAAATACCTGGTGTAACTAACTACAACTAGAAGGGACCTCATAAATGTGGAGAAGAAAGGCTTAGACCCCACACAGAGGACCCTTGGCACTGGGGATCTGCACTGGGAAGATGAGTTGCTGTAATGTATAGCTTTGAAAACCAGCAGGGGTTAACTCCAGAAGCTTTAAAAATCAGTGGCGCTTATATGAACCACTATAGGAACAGGCCCCTTTCCTTGCACCCCACCCTCTCCCCCTATAGGAGTAGGGAGAGGCTCCTCCCAGGGGAGGGGGCTGTGTTGATCTTTGTTCTAGGGCTCATTAACCCTATCCCCCACTCTGCACCCTCTTGGGATGTTTGGCCACAGAGTGAGGGTGTGCTCCTATATCCTGACTCTGACCCCCTATATTCCTACCATGTCGTGTCTGGCTCACCTCTGCTTGAAAAAAAGTAATGCTTCTGCCTTAAAAGAAAAAAAAAAAAAAAAAAAAAAGGCAGTGCGGCTTAACTCTGAAAGCTTTAAAAAATCAGTGGGCTCGGGACGCCTGGGTGGCTCAGTTGGTTAAGCGGCTGCCTTCGGCTCAGGTCATGATCCCAGCGTCCTGGGATCAAGTCCCACACCAGGCTCCTTGCTCGGCAGGGAGCCTGCTTCTCCCTCTGCCTTTGCCTGCCTCTCGGTCTGCCTGTGCTCGCTCACTCTCTCTCCCTCTGTCTCTGACAAATAAATAAATAAAACCTTTAAAAAAAAAAAAAAAAAATCAGTGGGCTTAACTCCAGGACAGCTGGAGGGTGATAGGAAACTAAGTCCTCACCCTTAAAGAGGCAGCATACTAAATAATGACCTGAGACATAGAAGAGAAGTAACAGTTTGAAAGGCATCTGAGGTACACATCAAGATTTACTGACTTGTCTGAGAAGGTGTGCCAGAGGGGCAGGATCTACAGATTACTCTAAGAAAAGTGCTGGTGGGTACCATTCCCTCCTACCCCTGGCTTAGATAACTGGTCATTTGCAAGAGCCAACACAAATACTCTCCATCTATCTTGCTAGCACTGTGTGCCCTGCCCCATCCAACCAGGCAGCCTCAGCTGGGACTGACACCACTCTAAAGTGATTCCCACCCTAGGAAAGTGGGGGGAAATAAGCCCACCCACCATGCCTACAATTCTTGTAGCTGGGAATCTTAGGTGGCAGCACAGGGAGCAAGACCTGCCCTTTGATGCACTTATAGCTGTGACAGAAAGGGAAACTGCAGACTGCTAGGCTGATGGCTGCCCCACCCATCAATGAGACCAAAACAGCTGCCTGCAGCAGCCATGACAGGTTCCTCAAGAGCACCCAGAGCAAACCCTGCCCAGTGCACCCACAGCAAACAAAGTGGGTCACTATAGGTGGTTGGACTGAAGGCAACTGTGGCTCAGTTACAACAGGAGGGTACACACAGCCCACACAAGGGACACCCTGGAGCATTTGGTTCTGGTGACTAGGAGAAATTGTTATAGGGCACCACAGGACTTCTACATAACGCCACCATTTTCAAGACGAGGATATGTAGCTGACCTTCTTAATATGAAGAAACAAACACAGAAAATTAGATAAAATGAGACAGAGGAATGTGGCCCAAATGAAAGAAGAGGACAAAATTACAATAAAAAAGCTAAATGAAATGGAGATAAGCAATATGCCTGACAAAGAAGTCAAAGTAATGCTCATAAAGATACTCACTGGACTTGAGAAAAGAGTAGATGAACTCAGTAAGAACTTCAACAAAGGGACAGAAAATACAAAAAAGAATCAGTCAGAGCTTTAAGAATTCAGTAACTGAAATAGATTAGAAGAAGCAAAAGAACAGAGCAGCAATCTGAAAGAGTACTGGCAATCATTCAAGCTAAACAGCAGAAAGAAAAAAAGAAAAAAAAAAACAGGAAAAGGTTAGCAACATCATTAAGCATAACAACATTTGCAGTGTAAGGATGCCAGAAAGAAACTTATTTCAATAAAAATAGCTGAAAACCTCCCTAATCTGGGGAAGTAAAAAGGTTTAGGAAGCACAGAGACCCCCTACCAAGATGAACCCGAGAAGGTCCATGCCAAGACACATAATAATGAAAATGGCAAAAAGTAATAATAAATACAGAATTTTTAAAGAAAAGAAAATAGTTACAGAAAAGGGAAACTTAAGGCTATCAGCTGATTTTCCATCAGAAACTTTGCAGACCAAAAGAAAGTGGTATGATATATTCAAAGTGCTGAAAGAAGAAACCTATGACCAAGAATACTTTACCCAACAAGATCATCATTCAGAATAGGAGAGTTTCCCAGACATACAATAGTTAGAGTTCATCACCACTAAACCAGTCTTATAAGAAATGTTAAAGGGAATTTTTTAATGAAGATTTTATTTATTTCTTTGGGAGAGAGAGAAAGCATAAGAGTGGAGAGTAGGGGCAGAGGGAGAGGGAGAAGCAGACTCCCCACGGGGCTCCATCCCAGGACCCTGGGATGATGACCTAAGCCGAAGGTAAAAGCTTAAGTGCTAGAGCGACCCAAGCACTCCAGGAATTCGTTCTTTTAAAGATTTATTTACTTTTTTTTTTTTTTAAGATTTTATTTATTTATTTGACAGACAGAGATCACAAGTAGGCAGAGAGACAAGAGAGAGGAAGAAGCAGGCTCCCTGCTGAGCAGAGAGCCCGATGCAGGACTCAATCCTTGAACCCTGGGATCATGACCTAAGCCGAAGGCAGAGGCTTTAACCCACTGAGCCACCCAGGCACCCCAAGATTTATTTACTTTAGAGAATATATGTCGGGGAGTGCAGGGGGAGAGGGAGAGAGAGGGGAAGCGGACTCTTGGTTGGGCATGAAGCCCGAAGGAGAACTCAATCCCAAGACCCTGAGATCACAACCTGAACCAAAACCAAGAGTCAGACACTTAACTGACTAATCCACCCAGGAGCCCCACAAGAAATGTTAAAGGGAATTCTTTAACTGGAAAGAAAAGGTCATAAGTCACAGAAAATTACGAAAGGAAAAAAATTCACAGGTATAAGCTAATATACAGTAAAGGTAGTAGATTAATCACTTATAAAGTCAGTATGGAGTAGTAAAATCTATTGCCATCTACAAAAATTAGTTCAGGAATATGCAAAATAAAAGGATGTAAGTAAAATATGACATCATATACATAAAATGTGGAAAGGAAGTAAAAATGTAGTGCCTTCAGAATGTGTTTGAAATAATGCAACCATCAACTTAACAGAGACTGCTATACTAAGACTGCTATGTAAGATGTTAAATATGAACTGAATGGTAACCACAAATCAAAACTTGTCATACACAAAAAATAAAGAGAAAGGAATTCAAGCATAACATTAAAGAAATCCATCAAACCATAAGGGAAGACAGCAAGAAAGGACATACAATTTTAAGTATCTATGCACCAAACACAAGATACATAAATACATAAAATAAGTGTTAACAGAAATAAGAGAGAAATTGATAGTAATAGAAGGGATGTTAACACCTCACTTGCATCAATGGATAAATCATCTAGACTACAAATCAACAAGAAAACTATGGCTTTGAAAAACACATTAGACTGGATGGATGAAACAGGCATATACAGAACATTCCATCCCAAATCAGCAGAATACATTGTTTTTAAGAACACAAGAAAACACTCGCTTGGACAGATCACATGTTAGGCCACAAAATAAGTCTCAATAAAGTTAAGACTGAAATCATATCAAGCATCTTTCCTGAGAACAAGAGTATGAAACTACAAGTCAATTATAAGAAAAAAATGGGAAAAAAACAAACAGATGGAGGCTAAAAAACATTCTACTAAACAATCAATGAATGGGTCAATGAAGATATGAAGAGAAAATAAAAATAATATGGAGATAAATGAAAATGATAAATGAAGATGGTCCAAAATCTTAGGGAAGAAGAAAGTTTATAGCAACACAGGCCTACTTTAAAAAAGCAAAACAAATCTTGAACAATCTACCATAAACTTCAGAGCTAGAAAAAAGAACAAAGGAAGTTCAAAGCCAGTAAAACGAAGAAAATAAGAGTAAAAATAAATTCAGAAATTCAAAACACAATAGAAAAGACCACTTGAAAAGATAAAATAGAATAACTGATAAAGCATTAGCCACTCATCAAGAAAAAAAGAAAACTCAAATAAAATCAGAAATGGAGGGGCGCCTGGGTGGCTCAGTGGGTTAAGCCGCTGCCTTCGGCTCAGGTCATGATCTCAAGGTCCTGGGATCGAGTCCCGCATCGGGCTCTCTGCTCAGCAGGGAGCCTGCTTCCCTCTCTCTCTCTGCCTGCCTCTCCGTCTACTTGTGAGCTCTCTCTGTCAAATAAATAAATAAAATCTTAAAAAAAAAATCAGAAATGGAGAATAATGACACTATAGAAACACAAAAGATTTTAAGAGGATATTACAAAAAATTATATGCCAACATACAGACAACCTAGAAGAAATGGGTAAATTCCTAGAAAAATATAATCTTCCAAAACTCAATCAATATTCAAAAAACTCTCAACCAAAGTCCAGGACTGGCTTCATAAGTGAATTCTACCAAACATTTAAGAAAAGTTAATACCGCCCCCCAAAAAAAAGAAAGAAAGAAAGAGAGAGAGAGAAAGAAGAAAAGTTAATACCTATTCTCTAAGAAGAGAAGGAAAACTAGCTTAGAATAACCAATAGATTTCAAAACTCATTTGAGATGGGAGCTGAATGACAGATTGACAAAAATGGAACTAAATGAGATTCTAAGATAAATTTGGTTAATGTAAGCTAAGAGGAAGAAGCTATTGTATACTTGATCATTTAAAATGCACTGAAAAGAATTACCTGTTTATATTCACTGACACAACCTTGACAGCAAAATCTTGTCTGCTGACCTTCAATGATTCCAGCACTTTTACTGGGCAAGTACTCTCCACACTGTTCACAGCAATTCATTATCAGACCATTGGCTAACCTGTACTTATTAAAGCACTGGTTACTGCACAGTTTATGTATTAGATTATTAACGCTGACTTCATGGCGAATCTAAAAGAAAAGCCAGAATTTATTAAATAAATGAGTCAGATTAACACAGTAACACAGTAAGCAAAGAGACAACAATACAACTCCCCCCCCACCCCCGCCACCACTCCAAATAAAACCCAAAACAAAAAAACCAACCTCTAGTAATTTCTCAGTGGAAGAAATATTCAGGGAAAAGACTAAAAAGCACATTTTATCATTCTTCCATTTTTATCTCTGATTTCTTTGTAAAACTGATTTTACAAAAGAAAAAGATTCATAGAACAAAAAAACCCTATAAAATCAGTAATAACTTCTCAGAGACACTTAAGAACTGGAAGAAATGAACTGGCTTAGAAGACTTTGATATGATTTCTGGTATTAAACTTCATTGCCCTAGAAAATTTATGAGAGGGGCTAAAGAAATAATATTACCATATTCAGGATGGTATCTGTATATACACAAGTAAGGTGGTTCTTGCTTTGCTCAGTTCTGTGGTAACTAAGAAAAAATCATGTCCTCAATTTGCAAGGCTCTGGGAAACACCAAATTCAGTCACCAAGGACTGTGTTAAGTGAAGACAGCCTGTATGAATGTTTCTTCTTTCAGCAACTGGAAAGATGGCAATACCACTTAAGAAATGTGAGGGTATCAACACACCTACACTCCACTTCTTCTACATGTTCTTGTACCAGGATTGGTTGCATCTTTCACATCCTGAACCTATACTTTTATTTAGAGTGACTAGTAAGAACAAAATTCACCACAGAACTATTGCTTTGTTTGGGAGCATATTCAACTTCATGGAAACAGCAGTGTACTTTCCATAGCATGCAAATGGGGTATCTGTTCCTAAGAGAGTTAGTTCTAACATATCCTTATCCTTCCCCTTAACATCCAGGGCATTATTAGTAGATGACAGAGCATATAATAACACTGAAAAGTTAAAATTATCCCTGTTAACCTAGATAATAACTGAAATAAGATATAAAAATCCAGACCTCTGTTAGTTTACTACAGATTATACATCTTGATTTATTAATTCTTTTTCTAAGATTCTGGTTGTCTTCATAGGGAGGCAAAGACGTACTACAAAATTCTTGGGAGGAGTCTCTTGACTCAACTTGAGGAACAGTAGTAGCCTTTTTTGTAGGTACATCTCTGAAACCAAAGATACAGACATAACCTAAGAATACTGCACTTTAATAAAAGTCAAATATATGAACAATAACCAACATTTTTTGTTTTTTTCATGATTTAATCCTAGGAATCAACTATAATTTTTGTATCTAACAAAACCTACTTTTTTGGTTTCATTGTCAAGCGTTCCTAATTAATATGGCAAGAAATGATTTGGAGGTAAAAACATTTTGTAACAAAGAACCTTATCACAGGTTATTATGACTTTTTGAAGCATTCAAAAAGGGTGGCAACAACTTGGTAGAACTAAGGTAAAAGATGGGGAAGGGATGAAGCAAAGACAGTGGCAGGGAGAGGGTCAATTTATTTCTATATCTACATTCCATTTCCTGCCAAGAATAAGGACAGTACAAATGAACCCATAGCTCTGATACACCTTAGGATAACTCAAGCTCAAAAAACCTGAAGATACCTTTGCAACAACTGTATCCATGAATCTGTGCAGCTCTCCAATTACATTCAACATACATCTATACTGCCAGAATTCAACTATATGAAGCCATGTTGAAAAGTACAGCTTACTTTTTACTTATAACATTGCGTTTCTTTGGAGTGCGCTTATGAGAGAAAGAAGAAAGGCAGGTGGTAGAACAAAAGAGGTGAACTGATCCTTTTCGTTGATAAGCTGTCTGTCCCTTCTGTAAAGGTTTTCTGCAGTGTGCACAAGTGATTTTAGCTGGTTTTGTAAGTTGCTGTTGGACTGAAGACTGGAAAATCTGTTTAGGAAGGGAGGCCACTGGTGCTAAAGAATCCACACCTGGGTGTTTCTGATTACGAGGAAATGATGCTGACTGGGAGATCCAAGAATCTTAAAAACAAAACACACAAGAAAAAGTCATGAAACAAGTCAAAATTCACATCAGAAAAATATGTTAAATTTTCATTTTGCTTAAGTTTAACAGAATAATGACAAAGCCCTATAAACAAGTGGTTAAAGCCAGGCAGCACTGTTGCGCACAATCCCAGGGGAATGCTTCACTTTGGTTTTTTTTTGGTGAAGGAGAATCTTAAGCAGGCTCCAAGCCCAGTGAGGAGCCTGATGGGGGTGGGGATGGATGTGGGACACTCGATCTCATGATCCTGACATCATGACCTGAGCCAAAATCAAGAGTTGGATGCTTAACTGTCTGAGCCACGGAGGTACCCCTCCACTTTGTATTCACAACGAACGATACTCTATTGTGAAAATGTAGTATGTGTTGACTTTTGAATCAAGTAATGCGGTAATCATCACTTAAGTCAGAGACCCCAAGTTCAAAATACATCTCTCTCTCTCTTTTTTTTTAAAAATATTTTATTTATTTAACAGAGACACAACAGGAGAGGGAACACAGGCAGGGGGAGTGGGAGAGGGAAAAGCAGGCTTCCTGATGAGCAGGGAGCCTGATGCAGGGCTCAACTCCAGGACCACAGGATCATTACCTAAGCTGAAGGCACATGTTTAACCAACTAAGCCATCCAGGCACTCCCCACTCCAAACACTTTTTAAAGCAACTATTTCTACAATTCCTTCTCAGCCTTCTAAATATTATTCCATAATCATTAATACAGGTGATAGGTTAATCTGGGAAGTCTCAGTTTTCCTAACTTCACGACAGGGACTCCTCCATCATATATTATTCTTAGCTTCAAAATGGTACAGTATTATGTAAAGGTAACAGTGTTTCTCAAACTTTAACATGCATGAGATCACTCAGGAATCTTTTTTAAACAGAGATTCTAGGGTTGCCTGACTGTCTCAGTTGGTAAAGCATGTGACTTTTGATCTCGGGTTTGTGAACTTGAGCCCCATGATGGATGTAGAGATTACTCAGAAATAAAATTATATATATAATATGCATTTATACACACACGTATATACATGTACATTCATACACACACATCTACATAAATATAAATCCATTCATTCAAAATCAACAGGTCTAGGGAGGGGTGTAAAGTTCTCCATTTCTAACTCCTGCATGATGGTGAAGCTTTGAGGCCCCAAAGTACTGAATTATTCTATCACTATCTTCAAAAACAGTTTTTGTAGGAGGGCCTCGGTGGTTCAGTTGGTTGAGCATCCAACTCTTGATTTCAGCTCAGGTCGTGATCTCATGGTAGGATCTAGCCCCAGGTCAGGCTCTGAGCTCTGATGGGACTTTGCTTGGAAGTTCTCAGCCTCTTCCTCTCCTCCAGCCCCCACCCACCCTCCATCAGGCACTCTCTCTCTAAAATAAAAAATAAATCTTAAAAAAAAAAAAAAAAAAAAAGCTTTTGTCATTAGTGAGAGATCTATTGCCCCCAAAGGCCTCTCACAGTATTGATACTGAGAACTATATTTTCATTCCTAAATTCCTACCTACTGCTTCTAATTTTCTTTGTCCTATTTCAAGATACCTTTATTTTTTAAAAAAGATTTATTTATTTTTACAAGAGAGAGACAAGAGAGGGAGTGCATGCATGCACCAGTGGTGGAGGGGGTAGTGGGGGGACAGAGGGAGCAGACTCCCCGCTGAGCAGAGAGCCTGATGCAGGACTTGATCTCAGGACCCTGGGATCATGACCTGAGCCAAAGGCAGATACCTTTTTTTTTTTTTTAAAAGATTTTACTTATATTTATTTGACAGACAGAGATCACAAGTAGGCCAAGAGGCAGGCAGAGAGAAAGGAGGAAGCAGGACCCCTGCTGAGCAGAGAGCCTGATTAGGGCTCCATCCCACAACCCTGGGATCATGACCTGAGCCGAAGGCAGAGGCTTTAATCCACTGAGCCACCCAGGCGCCCCCCCAAAGGCAGATGCTTAACCGAATGAGCCACCCAGGCGCCCAAGATACCGCCATCTTACAAGCAAAAATAAAACAGATAACAAATACAATTCTTTCATTCTACAGAATGACAAGCTGGCAAATATGGAATGTAGTATAATAAAGTTTTTTTAATCACCTAGGGCTAAGTTTCATTACTGATAAATTTTCCTACTTCTGAACCACTCTAAAGAAAATAAAATTACAGATTCATCTATAGAACAAACATAGGCTGCACTCTGGGACTACTTTTTTATATATCATCCAGATGCCACACTAGATTGAAAAAATAACAGGAATAAAAAATAGCAACAATTACAAGATTTGTCATTAGCATTAAAATGGGAGAAATAGGGGTGCCTGGGTGACTCAGATGGTTAACTAGCTGCCCTGGCTCAGGTCATGATCCTTCTCAGCAGGGAGTCTGCTTCTCCCTCTGCCCCTCCCCCTACTCTTGCTCTCTTTCTGTCCCATTCTCTCAAATAAATAAAATCTTAAAGAAAAAAAAAAAAAATCTCTCTGCCCCTCCCATGTTCACATCCTCTCTCTCTAAAAATAAATAAATAGGTGCTCCTGGGTGGCTCATCAGTTAAGTGGCTGCCTTCAGCTCAGGTCATGATCCCAGGGTCCTGGGATCAAGCCCCACAGAGGGTTCCCCACTCAACAGAAAGCCTGCTTCTCCCTCTCCTTATGCCTGTCACTTCCCCCGTTGTGCTGTCAAATAAATAAATAATCTTTAAAAATATATTAAAAATATAAAAACAAACAAATCTTTTAAAAATACGAGAGGAAAAACTCCGAGCAAAGAATACTGGGCTTTTAAATTTTGTGGACATATCCATAAAGGTAGCATATTTATACATATATATATAATTATGGAATTTGAGACAGCTGCTTAGGACAATAATTAGATTCTGAAAAAAAATTTTTAAGACTTTATTTATTTGATAGAAGACACAGAGAGAGAGGGAACACAAGCAGAAGGAGTGGGAGAGGGAGAAGCAGGCTTCCCGCTGAGCAGGGAGCCTAATGCGGGGCTTGATCACAAAACTCGGGGATCATGACCTTAGTCGAAGGCAGACGTTTAACAACTGAGCCACCCAAGAGCCCCCTGAAATTTTTTTTTAATATTTTATTTTTAAATATCTACATCTAACATGGGGTTTGAATTCACAACCCTGAGATTAAGAGTCAAATGCCCTTCAAACTAAGCCAGCCAGGTACCCCAAGATTCTGAAATTTCTTTTTCACAGTAGCTTTGGTGGCTACATAAATAAAATGTTTCCTTTGTTAATAGCACAACTGTTTTATTTCTCCAAATTTCAAATTTTCTTATTTCATCAATTTTTAAATTTCATTTTATTTTTGGTATTTGTATCTCCAGCTTAAACTTAACCTTTTAATCAAATTCTTCCATGTCCTATCCTAAGAATGTTTTAAGAGGAGAAGGGCCCTAGTAGGTTACTTAGTCCAAATCCTGGTTATATACAAGGAAAATTGAGTCCTAGAAGTTACATGATTTATCCAAAGCTTAATAAATACTAGATACCCTACTGACTTTTAGACGTTACTCATTTGTTCTCGCATCTAAACTCTTCTGCTTAAAAATATTTCAGCATTTCGGGGCACCTGGGTGGCTCAGTGGGTTAAGGCCTCTGCCTTCGGCTCGGGTCATGATCCCAGGGTCCTGGGATCAGGCCCCGCATCGGGCTCTCTGCTCAGTGGGGAGCCTGCTTCCCTTCCTCTCTATCTCTGCCTGCCTCTCTGCCTACTTGTGATCTCTCTCTTAAAAAAAA
>NW_019154155.1:6261496-6394571 GCF_002288905.1 Enhydra lutris kenyoni | reverse complement strand
TAGGCCTCTGCCTTCGGCTCGGGTCATGATCCCAGGGTCCTGGGATCAGGCCCCGCATCGGGCTCTCTGCTCAGTGGGGAGCCTGCTTCCCTTCCTCTCTATCTCTGCCTGCCTCTCTGCCTACTTGTGATCTCTCTCTTAAAAAAAAAAAAAAAAAATTTTTCAGCATTTCTACTATAGTGTTGGTCTGCTAATCTGAAAAGTTCTTTTGGTATCTCACATAAAGAGACACCAAACCCACTTTTGGCGGGTTGTTTTTTTTTTTAAAGATTTTATTTATTTATCTGACAGAGATCACAGGTAGGCAGAGAGGCAGGCAGAGAGAGAAAGGGGGAAGCAGGCTCCCCACTGAGCAGAGAGCCTGATGCGGGGCTCGATCCCAGGACCCTGAGATCATGACCTGAGCCGAAGGCAGAGGCTTAACCCACTGAGCCACCCAGGCGCCCCTGGCGGGTTTTTGTTTTTTGTTTTTTTTTTGACTGTTAAAGAATAATGTACATATAAAGGTTTATAAATCTTTATGTGTGGAGCTCAATTAAATTTTTTAAAGTTTTTTGTTTTTTTTTTTGAGAGAGAGAAAGGGGGAAAGGGCAAGAGAGAATGTGAAGCAGGCTCCACACCCAATGCAGAGCCTGACACGGGGCTCAATCCCGACTGAGATCCTAACCTGAACCCATATGAAGAGTTGGTTGCTCAACAAATGAGCCACCCAGGCACATGGCTCAATTAAACTTTTTATAGTGAATATGCCTGACCACCACCCACATCAACAAACAGAAAAAGTCCAATATCCCAGAAGCCTTGTCTTTTCTCAATAATTTCCTTTTCCTATAAGCTATCCCTATTCGAACTTCAAAGATGAGTTTTCTCTTATTTTGAAATTCACATACACTGAAAATCATACAGTATGTACAATTTTGTGGCTGATTCCCTTAACATCTTGTAAGGTTCAGTCATATTACGTGCAGTAATATTCCACTGTGTGGCTAGAACTATTTATCAATCCTACTGTTGATGGACATTTGATTGTTACAAATTTTGACTATGATTTCTGTACATGTCTTTTAATGGTTTCTTAAGGTATTTATCCTGCATGGGGTTTGTAAATGTTCTTGAATTTGTAGGCTAATGTGTTTTTTTGCCGTTTTAGAAAATTTTCAATTGTACCTCTTTTGTCTCATTTCTCTCCTCCTCCTCCTGGAACATTAAACACATGGGGCTTTTTGTCAGTATCATAGACCTCTTACATTCTTTTCTGGTTTTCCACCTTTCTATGATTCAATCTGGACTTTTTCTTATTTCTTCCAATTCACTTATACTCTTCTTCGGCTATGCCCAACCTGCAGTTAAAACGCAGTTTCTTAAAATCTTTATCTAATAATCCTATTATCTAGATCCCTTGTAGGTTCACCTCTACTGTCTTTTCCTTTTCATTTCCTGTGATATGGCCTTGTCTCCTAATGTTCCTGATTACTTTTTATTGTGCTTACATGAAAAGCTGAGGCTCTGTATTATGTCAGCAACCCAAGCCAGAGGTTGGAAGTAGTTTTTTGGGGTGGGGGGGGGGCTGTTTGTTTTTTCTACCAGTATCCCTCTTTGTGAACTCCTGTGAATCTGTTGAAAGTTCTTACAGCCTTTCTCTGTGTTTTTTTCTAGAACTGTGCACCCATAAGAGAAAAGCGGCTTCAAATGACAGATTACTTCTCTGGGACTCTCTCTCTTAGATCTTAGGATATTAATTTTCCCACTGCATTTATGCCCTGTGATGCTTTTGATGCATATTTTACATATTTTGCCCCTCCTCCCCAATAACTTTCTGCAAGAGGGATTGGAATTACCTAGTCTTTTTTTTTTTAATAAGATTTTTAATTAATTATTTATTTATTTGAGAGAGAGACAGTGAGAGAGAGCATGAGCAAGGAGAAGGTCAGAGGGAGAAGCAGACTCCCCTTGGAGCTGGGAGCCCGATGCAGGACTCGATCCCGGAACTCCAGGATCATGACCTGAGCCGAAGGCAGTTGTCCAACCAACTGAGCCACCCAGGCATCCCGGAATTACCTAGTCTTTAATTATCAGAAATAGAATGCCCTAGAATCAAAATAATAGCCAGAAATGACTACAATGCAATAAAAATAAAACAGATGCAAGAGTGATTTCTACATAAAGGTATTTTCTGTGATGAGTTTTTTTGCTGTTTATATAAAGATTTGTGATGAGTAGAAAACTTTTGCTGAAAAAGTCAACGCTAGAAGTTAATGAAAGGATTAAATGACTCAAAGGTCCATTCTAATGGGTATCATCCAATTTCATAAGATGAAATGCAAAGGTTTATGTGTATTTTATGCAGAGCCATAATTCTGCATGATGAAATTTGAACCTGTAAGTCCTAGATTTATTTGTAATTCAACTCCAGAAACCTTCATTTTCTTATTTTTTTCCCCGTTTTGGAAATCCTTCTACTTATAGAAGTAGAAAGCACACAGAAACTAAAGTAAGGGGGAAGAATGGACTTTCCACCACCTGACATAGACAAGAGGCCACAGCAAAACAGATCCACCCTCTCCTACTGCTCTTGGCAAGATCCATCAAAGCACTGCCACAAGCCTGACAAAGTTTGTGAGCATCCCAGAGGAGGGCCAGCACAACCTGAGAGAGAGTCCTGCCCCGGGAGAGTGGAGGACAACCACACGCCAATCTGCCTGCAGGCACTGCCCACCGCCAAAAGCTTCTCAGGGGTGCTCGCTTCGGCAGCACATATACTTAAAAAAAAAAAAAAAAAGCTTCTCAGGGGACAATACAGGGAAAGTGCCTGCAGTCGGGGCTACTGCATCTCTGGTGGACAACTGGTCTGACTCAACTCAAGCCCAAGGCAGGCGGCCCCCAACTGGCCCACTAACACCACGGGGACCAGACTGTGCCCACAACAGGCAGAGAGCCATCGCAGGCAGAACTAAAGGCAACACAGCTCCACCACAACAGTAGGACACCCCTGGAGCAACATACGTAGGAGACACCCCTGAAGTACCAGGCTCTGGGGAACAGCGGACATTGCACTGCAGGACCTCTTTGTCATAAAGCCACTACTTTCAAGTGTGGGAGACATCGCTTACTTTCCTAACACAGAGAAACAGACACAGCAACAGACAGAATGAGGATACAGAGGAATATGTCCCAGATGAAAGAACAGAAACCAATCAGAACAAGAGACCTAAGCAAAATGGAGATAAGAAACATGTCTGAGGGACACCTTAGTGGCTCAGTGGGTTAATCCTCTGCCTTTGGCTCAGGTCATGATCCCAGAGTCCTGGGATCGAGCCCCACATCGGGCTCTCTGCTCAGCGGGAAGCCTGGTTCCCCCCTACTCTGCCTGCCTCTCTGCCTACTTGTGATCTCTCTCTGTCAAATAAGTAAATAAAAATTAAAAAAAAAAAAAAGAAAGAAACATGTCTGATACTGAATTTAAAATAACGTTCATAAAGAGCATCGCTGGAATTGAGAAAGGAGTGCAGAACCTTCATGAGACCCTCCAACAAGAGACAGCAGCCTCAAAGAACGAATTAGAGCTACTGGACAGAAATAAAAATAGACCACCTGGAATAAATAGCAAACAAGAGGAAGCAGAAGAATGGATCAGCCACCTGGAGGACAGAGTTATGAAAATAACCAAGCTAAGCAGATGAGAGGGGGAAAAAAATACACAAAATGAGAATAGACCCAGGGAACTCAGCAACACCATCAAGCTTAACAGTTGCATGACAGGGATCCCAGAAGGAGAAGAGCGAGGAAAGGGGGCAGATTTGTCTGAAGAAAGAATAGCTAAGAACTTCCTGAATCTGGGGAAGGAAAGAGAAATCCAGATCCAGGAGGCAGAGAGAGCCCCCAACAAAACCAACCCAAAGAGATCTGCACCAAGACACAAAGTAATTAAGATGGCCAAAAGTAGTGATAAAGACAGAATTTTAAAAGCAGCAAGAAAAAGGAAAGCAGTGACATACAAGAGAAACCCCAAACAGCTATCAGCGGCTTTTTCAGCAGAAACTCTGCAGGTCAGAAGAAAGTGGCATGATAAATTCCAAAGGCTAAAAGGAAAAAATCTAGAGCCAAAAATACTCTATCCAACAAGGTTTTCATTTAGAATAGAAGAGGTAGAGTTTCCCAGAAAAACAAAAGTTAAAAGCAAAACCAGCCATGTCCCTGTCACCCAGGATGCCTTCGGCCTGTGGGTCCTAAATTCACAGTCCAGCTGCCCTCCTGCCCGAGTGGGCATGCCACAGCCTGCCACCTGCCAAGTCAATACGCCTTCACCACAGATTGACGAGGACTCAAACTGACACTCTTCCCCTCAAATTTCAGCCCCTGTGCTCAAGTTTGTGTGCAAAAGTGGGTATAATTATAACAGCAGAATGAAGCATCCCACACAGTGACACTAATTCTGTGGCATGTATCATGGATAAAAAGATTGTAGGCTGAGAACACCTCCAACAAGCAATCAAAGAACACATACAGCATGAGGCTAATTACTAAAAGAAACAAACCCAGGAAAAATAAAACAGGATGAAATCAGAGAGGGAGACAAACTGTAAGAGACTCTGAATCATAGGAAACAAACTGTGGGCTGCTGGAAGGGAGGTAAGTGGGAGGATGCAGTACCTGGGGGATAGGCATTAAGGGGGGGGCACTTGATGGAATGAGCACTGGGTATTCTATGCAACTGATGAATCACTGAACTCTACCTCTGAAACTAATAATACACTGTATGTTACTTAACTGAATTTAAATAAAAAAGAAACCCCCCCACACACACACAAAAAAGAAACTAAAGTAAGACACTCTGACTCAAAGTAACAAAATAATAATAATAATAAAGTTGGTGCCACCTGCTTCTACAAGTCTGGGAGAATTTAGTTTTACTAATGCTAACAGCAAGCAAAAACAAAACCTAGGGCCAATACTAAAATTAGACAACTTTTACTACTCTACATTGAAGTTAGAGAAAATCAGCAACAATGACAGAGACTGTCCTTTTGACAGCTGACTTAACATTTAAGAAAGCTTCAAAAAGAACTTCAGTATCACTTTTCACCTGACAACTTGGTAAACATTCTTTTTAGAATTCCATACTAAGTGTTATTATTTAAAGGATATACTTCTGTAACTTTTGCCCCCCAAAATAGAATTTTAGAGAACTCAGGAATGTTGTAAATTCATGCATACTTCATAAATAATAGAAATTTGTTGCCATGAATCAAACAAAATAGTTTAAATGTATGTAGTCAAGAACATCTCCATTTAGATGAATGTCAAGTGAGCTATTCTGTGCTTCTTTTCTGTTACATTTTAAAATCACTCATACTTCACATTATAAGAAAATATAGAAATGTAAAATACACTTCTGAATTAGTGAGATAAAGAGTTGACAAGGCAAGAATAATTGAAACTACTTCTAAATAACATTTTCAAGTTTCATTTACGCCCACAATTTGAGTGAAATGATAGTATAGCATCTAACTACAGTATGCTTTTCCATAGTATCAATCTATGCTATACTTTATTTATTTATTTTTAAAGTAGGCTCCATGGAGCCCAATGCAGGGCTTGAACTCACGAGTCAGATGCCCAAGTGACTGAGCCACCCAGGTGTCCCCCATGCTATGCTTTACACTGAAAATCATCTTTGGGGTGTCTGAGTGGCTCAGCCTGTTAAGCATCTGCCATCAGCTCAGATTCACAATCCCAGGGTTCTGGGATCGAGCCCCATGTTGGGCTCTCTGCTCAGCAGGAGCCCCCTTGTTCCTATCCCTCCCATTCCCCCTGTGTACACTCTGTCAAATAAACAAAATTTTTAAAAAAGAAAAGCATCTTATTTATACACATTTTCCAATAAATACACAACTTCATCAACTTATTCTAGAAGGTGAAAAATGGTGAAAGCAAACATTAAGGAACAGGTGGCAAAGTTTCTGGTTTTAAGCCCAGAGCTTATGTGTACAAAAGATGGAATTCATGCTTACACAAGTAAACATCTACAATTTTTTTTTTAAGATTTTATTTATTTATTTGAGAGAGAATGAGTGAGAGAGAGCATGAGAGAGGAGAAGGTCAGAGGGAGAAGCAGACTCCCCAAGGAGCTGGGAGCCCAATGCGGGACTCGATCCCAGAAGTCTGGGATCATGACCCGAGCTGAAGGCAGTTGCTCAACCAACTGAGCCACCCAGGCGCCCAAACATTTACAATTTAAGAAAGAATTATGGAACAAAATATAGGTGGAAGAGCAAAAGAAATAAACAGATCTAAAAGAACAATTTTGTTTTTCTTCTTCTTTTTTTAAAAGATTTTATTTATTTGCCAGAGAGAAAGTGAGAGAGGGGCAGGCAGAGGGAGAAGCAGGCTCCCCACTGAGCATGGAGCCCGATGGGGGACTTGATCCCAGGACCCTGAGATCATGACCAGAGCCAAAGGCTGACACTCAAAACTGAATGAGCAAGCCAGGCGTCTCCAAAGGACAGTTTTCAACGGACGCTATTTAAAGTCTTCAATTGCTTTTAAGTTTAACACAACCTTTGTTACAGAGATCACAAGTTTTTATGACATGATTGCTCAGATTTAATTCTTATTCAATAAATGAAAGATGTACATAGTTATAAATAGAGGACAAACATGAACAAAAAGTTTGCAAATAAATTTTTAAAACTTCAGTGATGTGTAAATTAAATTAAGATGGCACCACCTTCCAAGGACCAGTTTAGCAAACATTAAATAATACTCCTATCCTCAAACTTACGATACGGAAAAATTAATGCTGTAAGGAAAGTAATACCGTTTTTTGGTGGGGGGTAATTTTGCATTGACCATCAAAAGTTTTAAAAATATGTTGACATGGGGTGTTTGGGAGGCTCAGTCAGTTGGGCATCTCACTCTTAGTTTTGGCTCAGGTCATGATCTTAGGGTCATGGGATCAAGCCCCAAGTCCAGGTCTGCACTCAGTGAGAGTCTGCTTAGGATTCTCTCCTCTCCCTTTCCCTCTTCCTCCTCACATGTGCATGCACACACGTGCTCTAAAATAAATACATAAAATCTTTAAAAAAATATGTTGACACTGTCTTTTTTTTAACATGTTGACACTTTGACCTAGCAATTCCACCTACAGAAACTTTTTTTAGTAAGAAAAGTGTGCCAGTTTGCAGAAATATTCATGAAAAACCTCTTTACAATCACAAAGACTAGAAACAACTTCAAATAACTATTAAATGATTATATAAACATAAAAAAGATAATTCTATTTGATAAGAGCTAATATGATGAAATGTCAAATACTCCTCTTCCCTCACTCCAGGTCAAAAACAAGGCAAGGCTTTTTATACTCTTACCAGTTCTATTCAACACTGTATTAGAAAAAGAAATAAACAGGGATCTGTGAAGCCAAACTATTTCCAAGATAATACTAAGATTCTTTGCATTTTTCACTGCGTTGGCATTTACAATAATGGTGCAAAAGCAGTGACAGGTAAAACTGCTGGAGTTGAACCAAATTGTATTTCTTCACTATCACACACCTACAAAAAAGAAAAAGTGTCACCTGTACTTATGGTTGTTATAGCAACACCAACTGGTGAATACAATTCTGATACTAACTTGGAATTAGCATTGGACCCCACAGGTTTAAAGGCATAATCCCCCAAAAGACTGCCAGTCACTTCAGATGCTACCCATACTTCTGGCCAACTAGCTATAAATCTGGGAGGTTCCCAAGACCCCTCCCCAACCCAAAGGGCCTTAGGAGAGCTCTATACTTACAATCACAGTTTTAATATTAAGGATTCAAATCAGGACCAACCAAATGAAGAGACAAAGGAGGATAAGGTCTAGAAGGCCTGACAGAGATTCTGTGCGTACTCTCTATGGAATCAGGTAGCATTTCCTACCTGGCACATTGGTGAATACACCAAACAGTAGGCTGCATTGAGCTTTGGTGTCTACACTTTTTATCGGTGCCTAACTGCATGTTACTGAACTCAATCTCCAGCATCCCTCTCCTCCCTTGAGGTTGGCTGGCTAAAACCTCCAACACTCTATAATCACATGGTTGGTCTTTCTGGTGACCCTCCCTCAGCCTCCATCATTTCACCCAAGTCTTAGCCCAAATTCAAGTGTAATCCAAAGGGCTCATAAATAGAAAACACAATCCCAATACTAGGGAAATTCCAAGGATTTAGTCTTTCTCCTAAGAACTAAGGACACAAAAGCCAGTAAACTTATGTTTTATACAATAGATGTCTGTGATGAAATAGTAAAAATTATTATTAATTTTACTAAGTTTAAGCATTCGACTATATGTTAATATTTTGTATGAAAGAGAAACATGCATAAGCAGGGAAGCATAAATAAACCACCTCTGTTTCATACCAAAGTACAATGGTTGTCTGAAGGAAAAATGGAAAAGTGCTTGTAAAATAGTTACATTGCAAGCTGAACTACTTTTTCATGAAATACTATTTTTACTTGAAAGAATGACAAACTGGCTATTGACATTTTCTTGAAAACAAATCAAGAAAAATTCACTTCAAGAAAAATGACAGTATTAGTTGCTGAGAAAATTTGAGCTTTCAAGTGAAAATTAGCGTCTTTGAAAACTGTATCCACTACTGTCAGCTTGACAGCTTTCTTAAGTGTCAACATTTAAAGTGTCAACATTCATTAAGTTCAGTGCATCAATATTTTCCAAATATATACATTTTTTAATTGACTAAAGCACAATGTTACCAAACATGGTAAAAAATTCATTCACAGATCAACGAATCTTAATGTAATAAAGTATGAAAACCTCACTAGATGGTTTCAGATTCCACACTGTTAAGAAATTTTAAGAAACTGCCTCTTGTCAAGTTCTGGTGCTGTGTCAAAAAACCTCACAACTATCCATAATTATCTGGAACAGTGCTCTCCTCTACAACCAAATGTCTATGTGAGGGCAGATTTTTGTTTTATACTTAAAACAAGATATAGCACAGATTCAATGTAGAAATAGATGTGAGAAGATACCATATACTTACTGTCTTCTACAACATCAGACTTTAAAGAGATTTGCAGAAATGTAAAACAATGCCACTGTTCACTAAATTTTGAAAATAATTTCACTATAGTTTAGTGTACAGTTTCAACAGTAAAAAATGGGAAATCACGGGGTGCCTGGGTGGCTCAGTGGGTTAAGCCGCTGCCTTCGGCTCAGGTCATGATCTCAGAGTCCTGGGATCGAGCCCCACATCGGGCTCTCTGCCCAGCAGGGAGCCTGCTTCCTCCTCTCTCTCTGCCTGCCTCTCTGCCTGCTTGTGATCTCTCTGTCAAATAAATAAATAAAATCTTAAAAAAAAAAAAAAAAAAAAAAAAAAGGGAAATCACAGGAACACCCAGGTGGCTCAGCTAGTTAAGCATCTGCCTTTGGCTCAGGTCATGAACTCAAGGTCCTGGAATTGAGCCCCCATCAGGCTCCCTGCTCAGAGAGGGTCTGCTTCTCCCTCTGCCCCTCCCCGTCACTCATGCTCTTTCAGATGAATAAATCTTGGGGGGGGGGAAGGGAAACCATACAAATCCAAAAAAAAAAAAAAAAAAAAAAAAAGTAGAGGAATGGGTATCTCAGACAGAAGTATTTTATAGACACAGAAACTTGTTTTTAAAGATTTATTTTTTTCTTTAATTTTTTCTGAAGATTTTATTTATTTATTTCACAAAGAGAGAGAGAGAGAGAGAGAGAGCGTGCACCAAGTAGGCAGAGCGGCAGACAGAGGGAGAGAGGGAGAAGCAGGCTCTCCACTGAGCAGGAAGCCTGATGAAGGGCTTGATCCAGGACTGTGGGATCATGATCTGAGCCGAAGGCAGCCACTTAACTGACTGAGCCACCCAGATGCCCCTACTTTTCTATTTTAGACAGAGAGAGAGAGAGAGCACCTGTGTGAGCATGAGTGGGAGGGGCAGAGGGAGAGAGTATCCCAAGCAGACTCAGAGCTGATTATGGATTGAGTAGTGGGACTCAATCTAATATACCTGAGATCATGACTCAGAGCTGATTATGGATTGAGTAGTGGGGCTCAATCTAATATACCTGAGATCATGACCTGAGCAGAAACCAAGAGTGGGACACCTAATCAACTGTGCCACCCAGGCGTCCCACAGAAACTTCTATTTTTAAAATGACATATTAAAATTTAGATTAAGTAAACCAACAGAACACAAAACTATATATAATATGCTCTGAATTTATTTTTTAAAACCACAGAGGCAAAACTGTATTCAAGCAAAGAAACCAAAATTTTAACAGTAGTCCCTGCTAGTTAGTGGGATATGGTAACCAATATTTTCTTATTTCTAACCATGTTTCTTACAAATGTTCTGTAATAATCAGATAGTATTCTCCTAACTACAGAAAATGATTAATTTTAAAAAGGAAAGAAAAAAATTCTAGCATTCCATTAAAAGAATAAATGAGGTTCTGATGTTTAGCTACTTTTTAGAATTTCCCAAAATTCTGGGGTGCCTGGGATAAAGCCTCTGCCTTCGGCTCAGGTCATGATCCCAGGGTCCAGGGATCAAGCCCCCCATCGGGCTCTCTGACCAGAAGGGAGCCTGCTTCCCTTCCTCTCTCTCTGTCTGCCTCTCTGCCTACTTGTGATCTCTGTCAAATAAATAAATAAAATCTTAAAAAAAAAAAAAAAAAAAACAACACAAAAAACTATTAAAAAAAATTTTCCCAAAATTCTAAGTTGGTCAACAGCTTATAAAGCACTAGAACAGCCAAAAAACAGTACCTAAACAAATTTTAAAACTCTCAAACCCCCACACTAAATCATTACAAAGCTACCAGAAAGATATGCTAATTTTTTAAACAGCTTTCATTTATATTTTAACAGAACAAGTTGGTCCATGTAAGTTGTTTTTTTTTTTTCTTTTCTTTTTTTAAAGATTTATTTATTTGACAGAGGGAGGGGGAGAGAAAGACACACACACACAGTAAGAGAGGGAACAAAAAAAGGGAGCATGGGAGAGGGAGAAGCAGGCTCCCCACTGAGCAGGAAGCCCAACTGGGGCTTGATCCCAGGACCCCAGGACCCCGGGACCCTGACCTGAGCCAAAGGCAGAAGGCAGGCACTTACTGACTGAGCCACCCAAGCACCCTGTCTCTCTAAAGTTTTAAAAATACAGGGCTCTGGGACGCCTGGGTGGCTCAGCTGGTTAAGCAGCTGCCTTCGGCTCAGGTCATGATCCCAGTGTCCTGGGATCGAGTCCCACATCGGGCTCCTTGCTTGGCGGGGAGCCTGCTTCTCCCTCTGTCTCTGCCTGCCATTCTGTCTGCCTGTGCTTGCTCTCTCTCCCTCTCTCTCTGACAAAAAAAAAAAAAAAAAAAAAATACAGGGCTCTGACTTAAGGGCAAGAAAGTTGACCAACTTTTAAAATAAAGCAACTAATAAAATTCTTATTTAAAATAAAAAATCAGAGACAAGAAGTCCAAAAATAAACATGCAAAAATTGAAATTTCAAGTTATGTAATTACAAATTAAATAAAATTCAATTATTACATACTTCTTCATTTCACTATTTTTTTTATTCTATGATTTTTACATTAAAATAAAGATAGTTAGCAGGGTGGTGGCAGTGAAGTATGGAAGTTTTCAATTAAAACACTTCAGA
Source organism: Enhydra lutris kenyoni (assembly GCF_002288905.1). Lineage (NCBI taxonomy): Eukaryota > Metazoa > Chordata > Mammalia > Carnivora > Mustelidae > Enhydra > Enhydra lutris. The sequence continues at coordinate 6,382,892 of NW_019154155.1, read as the reverse complement.
TGTATAACACATTGGGTAAAATAGACTTAATTTCTGAAAAATCAGGGACCAAGTAAACTGCAAGTATAAAATATTTTATATATATATTTTATTCTTAATATGGAAGTCAAGAGAAATAAAGTATTTTATATATAGAAGGTAAATAAAATCACTACTGCTTACCAGGACTATGATGAGTTGCATATTCTCCATTCTGAAATTCACCTCCTGCCACATTCATTCTACCAGGATTAAAAGGTCCTACTGCAGTCTTGGTCTGTGAAGTCAAAGATGGGGTGTATGTTTGTATATTAACACCAAAATTACTTGACTGAAGTCCTTTAGCGACATCTCCCAAGTTGGTATTTTATAGTGATGTTTTATATGTGTAATCATTAAGTTCGTAACTCGCCCAGCATTCACAGAGCTTATACCTGTTTCTAAGGTTGCAACATTAGTAATATGTAATAGGAATTTCAGAGTCGATTCTGTAGTGATAACATTATTACCCATTCCTGCATTTACCTTACTTCTTGAAAGACTGGAAGTGGAGAAATCCAAATCTTTGGTTCTATTTTTAGTTCCAGGAAGTCCCCATTCAACAAAATTGGAAGAATTTTTCTTTTCCCCTCCATCTGTTTCTATGTCCTCTTCATCATCGATAACAATTGTCTCACTTACATTTCCCTTCTGAGAAGGCAAATCTCTTGAGGAAGGAAGAATTATGGAATAATTTCCTTGTAGCCTTTTATTTCTTGATGAACCAAATATAAAATTTCTTTGATCAGCTATTGCTGGAGTAGAAGTCGAAGGAGGTTGTATAGATTCAATAAATACGACATCATCATCATCATCTTCTACTGACGAATTTCTACATCTGTTAACTAAAGGACTAGCTGGGTTACCAAATGAATTTCCTATATCCACGAGACTAGCTGCCATGGCTTTATGCTCTAATAAAACAGGAGTCTGTTCATCCAAGTCTAATCCTCTCACTGAACATTTATCCATGCCAAAGAACCTGTAGGAAACAGAGAATAGTTAAAAAAAAAAAAAAAAAAAAGTACTAGTATGATTACTGAGCTTTATCACAATGAAATAACACAAAGGAAATTTTAAATTCTCGTGACTTTTACCTAACTTTTAGGGAAAAAATTATTACTTATTTTTTTTTCTCTCCCACTAACCATTTAATGCTTACCTCAGAATTTAATGGAAATTAATCATCCAATTTGTGGTACTCCTTTAAAAATTTACTCATAGTACTTATTTATTTAACCTACTTATCCTTTACAATGAAAAAAAAAAAAAACCCACAAGTCTTCCTTTGAATTAGTAACAAAACAATCCTATCAAATACCAATAATCCTGGGTCCAAACTATAATTACTATACTTTTATCTACTAAAATAACTATGATATAGTCTAATCCTTATTTCGCTAGGATCTTTTGTCACTGATTTTCAAATTCACTGCTTCCGACATAACTTTGATTAAATCTTTCTGAATCTTTCTTGTTTTTGTCCAGAAACTGCCAAACATTGTTATGGGTGTTTTATGTAAAATTCCGAAAACAGCCCCATAATGTAGGTACAATTTAATCCACTTAGCAAATCAGGAAAGAGGGGCGCCTGCGTGGCTCAGTGGGTTAAGGCCTCTGCCTTCGGCTCGGGTCATGATCCCAGGGTCCTGGACTTGAGCCTGGTATCAGACTCCCTGCTTGGTGGGAAGCCTGCTGCCCCCTCTCTCTGTCTCTGCATGCCTCTCTGCCTACTTGTGATCTCTGCCTGTCAAATAAATTAATCTTTAAAAAAAAAAAAAAAAGGAGTAAGGATAAGAGTTACCATTAAAACAAAGATATAGGGGAGCCTGGGTGGCTCAGTAGTTAAGCATCTGCCTTCGGCTTGGGTCATGATCCCAGAGTCCTGGGACTGAGCCCCGTATTGGGCTCCCTGCTTGGCGGGAAGCCTGCTTTTCTCTCTCCTACTCCTCCTGCTTGTGTTCCCTCTCTCATTGTGTCTCTCTGTCAAATAAATGAATAAAATCTTCAAAAATTAAATAAAATAAATTAAATAAATAAGAGACATAAATAAGACTCTTTTGGGGACGCCTGAGTGGCTCTGTAGGTTAAGCGGCTGACTCTGGCTTGGATAGTGATCTTAGGGTCCTAGGATTGGGCCCCAGTCAGGTTCCACCCTTACTCTGCTCCACCCTTACTCTTACCCCACCCTTCTCTCTCTCCCTTTGCCCCTCCCCTTGCACAGATTCTCTCTCTCTCAAATAAAAATCTTTGATTAAATAGTTTTGCCCTTTTGTATTTACTTTTAGTGACATCAGTTGTTTTTATTTCCTGAAGGTTGATATATTTATCTTCTTTTTTTTTTTTGTAAGATTTTATTTGCTTATTTGACAGAGATCACAAGTAGGCAGAGAGGCAGGCGGGGGTGGGGGGTGGGGAGCAGGCTCCCTGCTGAGCAGGAAGCCCGATGCAAGGCTGGATCCCAAGACCCTGGGATCATGACCTGAGCAGAAGGCAGAGGCTTTAACCCACTGAGCTACCCAGGAGCCCCGATATATTTATCTTTTTAAAAAACTATGGCAAAATAGGGGTACCTGGGTATCTCAGTCAGATAAGTGTTGTTTTTTTTTTTTTTTTTTTTTTAATATTTCACTCATCCATTTAAGAGAGAGCACAGAGGGAAAAGTGAGAGGGAGAAGCAGACTCCCCGCTGAGCAGAGAGCCTGATGTGGGGCTCAATCCCAGGACCCTGAGATATGACCTGAGCTGAAGGCAGACGCTTAATCCACTTAGCCACCCAGGCACCCCAAGTGCTGACTCTTGATTACAGCTCAGGTCTTAACCTCAGGGTCATGGGTTCAAGCCGCATACTGGGCTCCACAATGGGTGTGGAACCTACTTGAAAAAAAAATTTGTGGCATAATACATATAACATAAAACTTACCATTTTAACCATTTTCAAGTGTACATTCAGTGTCAGTTTCTAAAACTTTTTAAAGGTTTATCTTTATTTGAGAGAAAGAGTGAGCATAAGCAAGGGGGGAGGGCAGAAGGAGAGGGAGAAGCAGACTCCCCACTGAGCAGGACTTGATCCTAGGACCTGAGATCATGACCTAAGCCAAAGGCAGTTAACAGACGGAGTCACCCTGGCACCCTGAGATTATGTTTTTTAAAATTAGCAAGTTTCTGGCTAAATTCTTTTTTTTTTTTTTAAGATTTTATTTATTTATTTGACAGAGAGAGAGAGAGATCACAAGTAGGCAGAGAGGCAGGCAGAGGGGGAAGGGGAAGCAGGCTCCCTGCTGAGCAGAGAGCCGATATAGGGCTTGATCCCAGGACCCTGAGACCATGACCCGAGCCAAAGGCAGAGGCTTAACCCACTGAGCCAGCCAGGTGCCCCTCTGGCTAAATACTTATTAGTTGAATAATTCATTAGCCATTCAATATTCAATTATGTTTATACATACAATTACATAGAATCTACATAGTAAAAAGAATCTGTTAGATTTTTAAAAATAGATTTAGAGAGAGAGAGAAAGGGAGCACGCTCCCGCACACACATATGCATGCATTTGTGCCACTGAGGGGCAGAAGGGGAGAGAGAATCTCAAGCAGACTCCCCACAGAGTGCTGAGCCCAACTGGCAGGGAGGGGGAGAGCCTGATCTCAAGATACTGAGATCATGACCTGAGCCCAAACCAAGAGTCAGATGCTCAACTAACTGAGTCACCAAGGCACCCCAAGAACCTGTTGTTAAAAAAAAAAAAAATTAGCTCAAATAGAAATGTTTAGATTATGACAAGATTAGCACATGGTAAGAAAGGTAAACTAACTTACTTTATGAACCTTCAAAAATTAAAAACCAACAGGAAAGTACTTGGAAATATTTAATTATTGAGGTACCTGACTAGCTCAGTTGCTAGAACATGTGACTTGATCTTGGGGTTTTTTGTTTTTTTTTTTTAAAGATTTTATTTCTTTGACAGAGAGAGAGAGATCACAAGTAGGCAGAGAGGCAGGCAGAGAGAGAGAGAGAGGGAAGCAGGCTCCCTGCTGAGCAGAAAGCCCGACGTGGGGCTCGATCCCATGACCCTGAGATCATGACCTGAGCCAAAGGCAGAGGCTTTAACCCACTGAGCCACCCAGGCGCCCCGATCTTGGGGTTTTGAGTCTGAGGCCCATGTTAGGCATAGATTAGTTAAAAACAAAATCTTAAAAAAAAAAAAAAAAAAAAAATCACACCATTAAAAAAAAGATTGTTTTAAACGTTCATTTTTTGGCCACTTGTAACTGTAAGCTCTATAAAAAATAATCAAGAGGTAGGTTACAAAAACTGTTAATCACTAATTAGTCCTAAAACATGTCCTTTTGCATCTCTGCAGACTTACACTGTCACACAGGTCTTTCTTACTATAAAAATATTTATATATTTACATGAAAATAATCTCAGCTCAAAAGCCAACTTCATGTTTAGTTCCTGTTTAGTATCTGCCACAAGCATTCCCATTTAATCAGAAATAAAATTACTATCTAGAAATCAATAGCTTGAAGGGATTAAGTTGATAGAAGGATCACATACAACTAACTTCATTTCATTCCTTCATTTCCTTTTTAACAGCCATAAACAAAGGTAAAGTTCCTACTCCCAAGGAAAGAAAGAACAAGAAAGAAGCAACAAAAAGAAACAAAGCAACAAAATTTTTACAAGCTTAATAGTGAATGGATGAGTAGTTAGATCTCAGCCTGAGATAAACCAACTCTAAGAGTGAGTAGAAAAGCTGAGAGAAACATCCTGATTCATGCTGCAGAATTTTCAATAGGCTCAGAAACCAGTAGCTCCAGATAACCCTGAAACAGGGGAAGGAGGAGCTAAAATGAGTTTGTGAGATCCCAGATCCAGTCTTTCCCTCCAGGTTGAGGATGACAAGTTTTTTCCTACCCTGGCACAAGTTCTAGACTTTTATTCTTTGGATAGAACATAAGATTTTTGTCTGGGGTTCACCAAACATGGGTAAATGGTTCAATATCATGCATGTGAAATGTCTCCTCCCACTTGATTCCCATACAGCTGGCAACCAGATCATGATCTTCTAGGCATGTACCTCTTCCCTGGAAAACTTTTTTCTCAGAAACACTCTTCTCTGTGGAATTAGGAACCAGCAAAAAAGGAAAGACCTGAAGATATTGACTTAAGAGATTACCCACCACTTGGTGAAAAATCATCCTACAGAGAAGCTCACAAATTGAAAGCCCCACACATTTTTCTAACCTGCTTTCTCTACTTCCAAATTCTTAATCACAAGTAGACCAGTCAAAAATAAATATCTGATGAAAGCTTCTAATAATAATTACAAGGAAAGAAAAAAGGAAACAGAAGTAGATAATCCAACAGAAACAAAAATAAAATGAAAAACCACAAAATTATCAGTACTCTAGACGGGTGATAAGTAAAAGATCATTAAAAATGCCTAGGTCAAGAGTAGCATGCTCTACCGACTGAGCCAGCCAGGCGCCCCAAGATAGCAGAAATGTGAACACCGTTCTGGCTGGTACTAAAATCTAGTTTTTTTGTACTACATCATGCTGCAAATACCTCAGAATACTCTGAGAAAAATGGCTTTTCTAAGTGATAATAACTGAATCAGTGACTTGTTGCCTTACCAATCTTAGTCCCCAGTAGTTGCCTTTCTCTGTGAATGCCCAGCATAGCTCTAGAACCATACCTACATCCCACCAGCTCACAAAACTCCACGGAATGTGAAATATCACTTCAAGGATCCTAAGAAAATTACCTAACTGAAACAATTTCCATTCCCAAAAGCTAGGCATAGCAATCTACATTGTGAGGCCACATGTCCTAGGTCTAACTAACTAAAATAGTGTACTGTGAAGAATAGAGTTAAGTGCAATGTCAAGTTTGGTAAGGAGCAACAAGGCCAAGGGGGAATGCAGGAATACTACAATGTGATTTATTCTAATCTCAAGTTTCTTTTCAATGACCAACTGAAAATTGTTGGATCAGCTTTAAAGGACAAAATAGGCAGGATCTAACACTGTACTGAATCTCAGGTAATAGATATAGTGATTTATTTTTCCAAATCTCACCATCTTCAGATTCCCAATAAAATTTTTATTCAGACTCCCCAAAAAATCATTATTCAGACAAGGATTGATGTTAAGAAGCCATTAACTGAGTATCTGACAGAGAATTGGACATTTTATTGTACCAAAATGAAACATCACATAGATTACTTTCTGGTACAAGGAAAAGACGCATTAACTTCAGGCTGTCACTACCAATTTAGTGATCAATCTTAGAACCACATTACTGTAACTACTACATTATATATTTCCTGATGTACTTTTACTGGGAAGACTGTTAGGGTACTTAAATACAAATCTTCTTCAAGCATAAGATAAACACAAAAAATATACTCTGTCAACCTTAATACAACATAAAATTCAGTACATTTTTCTTTAATCCAAGAGCAAAGAAAAAAAAAACAGTTTTATCCATTGTGAAAGAACAAGAAGTTAAATTCAAAGTATTAAAAATGAAACGAACTTAAGTCGTGTTTTGGAACTCTAGAAAATGCCAGTGGTTTTTATCAGCAAGCATTACCGGTGCTTTCCCAGGGATTACCCAGGTTTGGCTCTGAGGACAGGGTCCACCTAAGCAATTAGCTTTTTGCCTTCAAGATAGCAAAGATAAATCGCATAACTGCCGCACTAAGTGTATAAAGTAAAAAATCAGGGTGCCATTACTCACAAAGAGTATGTTTTCTTTTAATATCGGGCAACGTTTCACCAGGTAAGTCTGAAGGTGATTCCTGATCCTAGAACGACAGGAGAGAAGGATGAGAAATGATTTAGTTCCAGCCACTTTAGAAGCAGCACCAACTCCTAAATACCAGAGGGAGGAAGTAAAGAGTAAGAAATCAAGGAGTATCCGTGCCTCCTCCACCCTCCCCCACCCCACAATGCTGTGGGGAGACGAGGTTTAAAAAAAAATAATAATAAAAACTATAAGGACCTCAACGACTAGACAAAGCTACATATCATTCTTTAAATTACAAAATGGAAAGCGGAGGGCAGCAAGCTCGATCTAGAGAAGGGCGACGCGGGGTGGTTGGAGGGCAAATGTTACCCTGACGCCAAAAAGGGAACTGTATTCCCTCCTAACTTTGCACACGCAGCGTCATTCCCGTCCCTCCCCGCACCAATTCAGAGATGAGGGAAAGCTCAAGTCTCCGCCGGGCTGCTATCTCTTACAATTGTCCCAAGCAGCTGCTATGACTCCGAGACTTCCCGGCTTGTCCGCCATTAGAAACTTGCACGAATTAGACGCGAAGAGAAGACACGAAATGCCACGAAAGGGAAGAGCGACGGAGGGCGCCGGGTGGGGGAAGACGCAGCACCCGCGACCGGAAAACCCGGGACCTCCTGTGGGAGCGCAGCCCGGAGAGCGGGAGAACGAACTGAAGCGCCCCTCCCCCCACTTTCCACCACCGCCGCCGCCGCCACCGCCCCCCCCACCCCGCTCCGGCAAGAAAGAAAGGAAAAATACCCCGCGACCTCCCATAGCCCCGAACCGGGCAGCCCCCACCCCTCGAGAGACCCCCGCCTCTGGCGTCCGCCTCACCCAGCCCTCCCGGCCTCGCCTTCACTCTCGCAGCCCTTCGGGCCGCACGCGAAGACGCCTGCGACGTGAGCGGAGCTCGGAGCAGCCCCCGAGGCCCCGACACCTAAGCGGCGACGGCGGCCGCGCCGCGGGGTATTAACCCCGGGTTGGTGGGAGGCTCCAAAGGCTGCCCTCACCCATCTCCGCCTCCCCAGTCGCCTCCGCCTCCCCAGTCGCCTCCGCCTCCCCAGTCGCCTCCGCCTCCCCCTCCCGAGGCAGCGCTGCTCCCGGCCACCCCCACTATCGTCGGACCTGAACTGGAAAGACAGCGGGGATAAGCCTCACCCGGTTCTGGCTGCGGCTCCGCGGAACGAACCTCCCCTCCCGCGGCCCGCCCCCCACTTCGGCAACACGCACAGCTCCGCTTGTCCAGTCCGGGGTTTAGCGCTGGTGAGGCGGAGGAGGCGGAGGAGGCGGAGGAGGCGGAGGAGGCGGTGGCGCGGCAGAGCCCGGGAAAACCCCGCCCCCCGCACCCTCATTGGCTGGCTGGAAGGGCGGTCCGGGGCGCCTCGGGGACGTCCATTGCTACGTCTGCCTTCTTTCAGAAATTCCCCCTCGAGGGGGTGGTCCGGAGGGCCGTCCATCAGGAACAGACCACACCCCCCCGGCGTTGCCGTTCAACTACCCCTTTAGCCCGCGCTCGCCCCTCGGTCGCGTCCCCTCCCTTCCTTAACCCCGCCTCCCAGGCCGCCCCCACCCCCAGGTCCGTCACGGTCAGGCAGTCCGAGTTTCGCTGCCAGCTGCGCCGGTCTCCGGCTCGGTACCTGGGGGCCCAGGGTGCTCTCCAGGGCCCCGCACAGCCCGAGGGACGGAGGCCGTGGACGCCTGCCCTAGCTCGGGCCTGGGAGCCCAGGACCCTGGAGCCGCTCCAAACGACCCTGCCCGAGGAGCGACGCGGCCTCGATGTCCCCAACGCCCTCCCTGTCCAATGCCTGAAGCCCCCCATGAGGGGCGAGCCCGGCAAGGGGCTGGAGCGAGGCAAAGTGGGAGGTCGGGGCAGCGCGTGAAGTGAGTTCCCGAATGTGCTGAGGGGAGTGGGAACACTTCCACCCTCGCCTCACCCCCGTGGGGAATTGTCCCCCCACCTCCCGTCATGGCTGCAGGAGGAGACGACGTCCTCCATTTTGTCGGGACTGCTGTGGGAACTTGGGACCAATTCAAAATCAAACCCCGTGGGCTGGGAAACTTTGGCCCCGCGAAGCCCCAACTGGGCTCCGCCATTCGGCCGAGGGGATAGCCCTTGATTCCAGCGTCTGCGCCTGAGGGGCCCCTGGGGGACGGGTGCCAGGGTGGAGAGACCCAGACGCCGCTCCCGCCTCCATCAACCAAGATGGAGGTAGCTGCTGGCTCCCCTGGAGCTGGGCTCCCGCCTGTTGGAGGGGCTGGAGCCTCCCCTCGGTGTGTCCTTCGGCGCTGCCGTCGTCCTCCCCCAGCCTCTACCCAGCCTTTCCACTGCCTTCCACCACCTCCTGGTCTTCAATGGTTGATGGAGACTCCACTCAACAGTCAGCTCAATCGCTTCGCCCAACCAGGGCCCGCCCGATTTCGGGGAGCGAGCGAAGGTGCGGAGTGTTGCGGCGCGCCCCGGGGCGGGCGTGCCGGGGAAAGCCACATCGACCGTGGGGCTTCTCTTTTGTTCATCGTCTACACCTACGTCTTTGGCGCACGTCATGGTGCTGTGCAATTTCCAAGATTCCGTGTAAAGATGAAAGGCCTCTCTCGTCTCACCCTAGCGGTTGTTAGTGGCATTACACTTGATGGTGTTGGGGAAAGAAATGGATGGATAAATGAGACTTCTCAATTTCATGGTTATCTAACTCCACTGCCTATTAATAAATAGACGTGTGAGGTTACAACTTAAAGTTTTACACGATGATGATGAACATGAGGTTTTTAATTAATTAATCTACTCAGTAAAAACTGATGTTGAACGGTTTTAGATGCCACTTACACAACGTAATGCAGTAGAAATTGAGATTCATTCTAATTACAGATCCATGATCATTTCAACCTCACTTGCTATTTTGTAATTAAATAATTTAGGATGTTGTAAGGTCCAAATTAAAAAAATAGTGACACTGATAAATAACAAGACAATGTTACTTATTATGGATATTTTGATAATTAAAGACTTAGTGCTCATGAAAAGGCAGATAGACATTTGTGACCAAGAGTATGTTTTCTGGACCCAAATTGCCTGTCTTTGAATCTTTATCATTATCAATAAGTTCCTTAAACTCTTTTAATAGCTGCTATATTGGACAGCATAGATAACAAAATATTTCATGACAAAAAGTTCTGTAGGAAATTACAGCATTCATCTTGAATATTATTAGGAGAGTGGGGAAAAAGACTGAAAAACCAATCAGCCATTTAAGCTTTTCAATCTTTCTTCTTTCCCAGTTTCCCTCATTTTATTGCCTAAAATACATTTTTGTTTTGTTGTAAATAGTTTATTAAGATAAGCATTAATTCCCTCCGTCTCTTTTCTCACTGGTCCTTCACCCCTACAAATGTTTTAATCTGTGGTTATGATATCCTGTGTAATACTTGGATCATGATTTTAGAATACTAAGCCATTTTCCAAAAGTAAATTTTGGTTTCAAGTGTATTTTCTTCCAGCTTCTTCATTTTATGTACTGATTCCAAACATTAAATCTTTTTTTATAAAAAGATTTATGTATTTATTTAAGAGAGTAAGGGTGGGGTTGGGGCAGACAGAGAGGGAGAGCCTTAAGCAGTCTCTTCCCTGAGCAGGGAGCCCACCTGGGGCTTGATCTCACAACCCTGAGATTGAACTGAAACCAAGAGTTGTTTGTTTAATGGACTGTACCACCCAGGTGCACTAGATATTTTCTTTTTGTGTTATCATAATTTTCTTTTTGTATTACAATAATATGCATTAATTTTGTATTAAATATAATTTTATGAAGAATTTTTTTCTTCATGTACCACTGAGCCAGTTGGGAATTAATAATCTGAATTAATAATAATAAAAGCTAAACTTTATCAAGTTCTTACTGTGTTATAAGTACAATTCTAACTGTAATATATGTGATTATTCATTAAATCCTACCAAAATTGTCTAAAGTGTTTTTATTAATCCATATTTTATAATTATCTTTTAATTTTTTTAATTTTTTACCCACATGATGAAATGGACACAGAGAGTTTAAGTAACTTGCCTATGATCTTATAGCTAGCAGGTGATAAAGTTAAGGTCAAACAAAGGCAATTTGCTTCTAGAGAATGTACCCTTAGTCACAATGTTTGCCTTTCCATGGGTAAATCAAATCAAAAGATCAATAATTAGGGGCAACTGGGTGGCGCAGTCAGTTAAGTCTCTGACTTACGATCTTGGCTGAGGTCATGATCTCAGAGTTGTGAGATCAAGTTCCATGATGGGCTCCGCCCTGGGGATAGAGGCTGCCTCATATTCTCTCTCTCCCTGAGCCCCTTCCTAGCCCCTCCAAAAATAAAAATGTAAAAGATCAATAAGTAATAACATTGCTTTGTTTTTCTTTTTAAACAGTTATTACACAGACATAAAAACCACAAGTGGTCACATATGATATCAGAATGAATGTTATGTAAATTCTGTTTTTTTACAATGACTGTGTCATCATTTACTTATAATCTGTTTTTTTTTAAAGATTTTATTTACTTATTTGTCAGAGAGAGCATAAGCAGGTGGAACAGCAGGCAGAGAGAGAGACAAGCTCCCTGATGAGCAAGGAGCCCTGAGATCATGACCTGAGCTGAATGCAGGTGCTAAACCAATTGAGCCCCCTAAGTGTCCCTATGTTGTTTAAATAAAGTAATACGTAGTGCCCCACAAGTTATAGGCCTGACTTGCACATGATGCAAGCTCTAATGATTTAGAATTATTATAAACTTACTCTCAAAATAAATATGTATAAATAAGTTTATGTGTACTGTGGGGTGATAATAGTGTTGGGAGTTTTTGGAATTAACCTCTATGTAAAATACAATGTTTTTAAATGATAAGCAATAAATCATGTTAATTTGGAGTTTACAAGTTCATTATTAATACTCAACAGTACCTGCAGTAATTATTTTCTACCTAGACAAGCAAAAGATAATTTTAAGAAGTATTTTACCACTGACAGTATTTAAAATTGCCTGAACATAGTAATAATAAAAAAAGACTAATTCTTAGATTTTATCATTGTGTTTAAATTCCCTACAGAAACTACAACTCCCAATTAACAACTTCCCCTGCTGCTCACCCCATCCATGGGATGACATGAGATATACATATTTATATACATTTGTGCATATATATGCATGTATATGTTTTTATATATCAATGTATATACATGTATGTAAAATAATGGCATATTATAATCACCAAGTAATAAAGTACAACTGTCATATACATACATAAACCTAATGTATATCACTTACAATGGGTTGAATGTTGCCCTCCCCAAAATATAAGTTCACCCAGAACATGTAAAATTAATCTCATTCAGAAAAAAAGGTCTTGGTACACCTACTTGAGGATTGTGAGATGAGCTCATCTCAGATAAGAGTGAGCCCTAAATACAATGACAACTGTCCATAAAACAAAACTGACAAAGGAAAAGTACATGTGAAGACAGAAACAGAGACCTACAAATGGCCAACAGGCATATGAAAAAGTGCTCAATGTCACTCCACATCTGGGAAAGACATTTTAAAACCACAGTGAGATACCACCTTATACCAGTCAGAATGGCTAAAATTAACAAATCAGGAAATGACAGATGTTGGTGAGGATGCAGAGAAAGGGGAACCCTCTTACACTGTTGGTGGGAATCTAAGCTGGTGCAGCCACTCTGGAAAACAGTATGGAAGTTCCTCAAAAAGTTGAAAATAGAGCTACCCTATGACCCAGCAATTGTACTACTAAATTGGTATTTACCCCAAAGATACAAATGTAGTGATCTGAAGGGGCACCAGCACCAAAATGTTTATAGCAGCAATGTCCACAATAGCCAAACTATGGAAAGAATCCAGAAGTTCACATTGACAGATGAATGGATAAAGACGTGGTGTATATATACAATAGAATATTATGCAGCCATCAAAACTTGAAATCTTTCCATTTGCAATGATGTGGATGGAACCAGAGAGTATCATGTTAAGCAAAATAAGTCAATCAGAGAAAGAATTATCATATGATCTCACTGATATGTGGACTTTAAGAAACAAGGCAGAGGATCATAGGGGAAGGGAGGGAAAAATGAAAAAAAATGAAACCAGAGAGGGAGACAAACCATAAGAGACTCTTAATCTCAGGAAACACTGAGGGTAGCTAGAGGTGGGGGGGGGGGGGGGGGATAGGTGGCTCAGTGATGGTCATTGGGGAGGGTATGCATTATGGTAAATGCTGTGTGTTGTGTAAAACTGATGAACTGCAGACCTGTACCCCTAAAACAAATAATACATTATATGTTAATAATAATAACAATAATAATAGTAATAAAAGGAAATAACCAAATCTCTATCAACAGGGAACAAGTTTTTAAAATTATGTTACATCCAAGCATACTCTCCCCAACCCATTCATGTTTCACTTTCTACTCTTTTAGAAACTAGACATTAAAGACTAAGATATTAAAAAAACAACTGCTTATCTGAAAAAATTAGAGAGTGACCATGTATGCCCAGGGAAGGCTCAGAAAAAATATGAAAAGACCTTAAGTGTACACCTCAGGTTGATTCTTGGCACACAGACAGACTACAAAAACAAAAAGCAATAACAATAACAAAATCAATAAACCCTGACAAAGGGTGAGACTCTGATTTCCAGAGTTATCACATGGTTGGATTGAAATGTCCAGTGTACAAGAAAAAATCACAAAGCATACAAAGAAAGAGGAAAGTATAGCCCAAAGGAAAAAATGTCAATATTAACTGTTGATACATTAACTGCAGCTACATAGACAAAACTTCAAAATAATCATGTTAAGGATGGTCAAGAAACTAAAGGAAGACATAAAGTCAACAAAATAATGTGTGAACAATAATATAAATATTGAAAAAGAGACAATCTCAATAGAAAGCAAAAGAAATTCTGAAGCTAAAATGTTTAGTAATGGAATTGAAAATTTCACTAGAGGGATTCAAAGGCAGATTTGAGCAGGCTGGAGGAAGAATCAGTGAACTTGAAGATAGGACAATGGAATTCTGCTGAGAAACAGAGGAAAGGTTAAGGAAAAGCAAATAGAGCCTAAGGGACCTATAGTACATCATCAAATACTGACATATGCAGGGGCACCTGGGTGGCTCAGTGGGTTAAAGCCTCTGCCTTTGGCTCAGGTCATGATCCCAGGGTCCTGAGATCGAGCCCCGCATCGGGCTCTCTGCTCAGCGAGGAGCCTGCTTCCCTCTCTCTCTCTCTCTGCCTGCCTCTCTGCCTACTTGTGATCCATGTCTTTAAAAAAAATAAATAAATAAAAGACTTAAAAAAAATACATATGCATTGTGGGAGTTCCAGAAGGAAAAGAAAGAAAGGGACAGAGAAAGTATTTGAAGAAAAAATGCCTGAGAGCTTCTCAAATTTGATGAAGGCATGAATATAAAAAAGAAGTTCAGTGAACTACAACTGAAATGAACTCAAAGTGGCCTAAACTGAGACACATTATAATTAAGCTTTTAAAAATCAAACACAGAACAAGATTCCGAAAGCAGCAGCTAGGAAGCATATCATCATATATGTGGGATCCTTGGAAGCCAGAAAAAAGTAGGCTGATATGGTCAAAGTGCAAAAACAAAAACAAAAACAAACTGTCAACCATGAATCCTATATCAGGAAAAACATTCAAGAGTGAGAAAGAAATCAAGAAAGTCCCAGATAAACAAAAGTTGAGAGTTCATGACCACTAGACCTGCCATGGAAGAAATGCTCAACAGAGTCCTTCACTGTGAAATAAGCAGGCACTAGGCTGTAACTCACACCTGTATGGAGAAATAAAGCTCTCAAAAAAGGTAATACAGGGATGCCTGGGTGGCTCAGTTGGTTAAGCGGCTGCCTTTGGCTCGGGTCGTGATCCCAGTGTCCTGGGATTGAGTCCCACATTGGGCTCTTGCTCGGCGGGGAGCCTGCTTCTCCCTTTGCCTCTGCCTGCCACTCTGTCTGCCTGTGCTCACTCTCTCTGACAAATAAATAAATAAAATCTTTAAAAAAAAAAACAGGTAATACATGGATGATTTAAAGGCTAGTATTTTAGTATACAAACCATGGCTTTGTTTTCTACATGATTTAAAAGACTAATAAATTTCAAGGAAAATAAATAATTATTAGTACAAATGCTGGTATCACTGGAACTTTGGTTTGTAACTTTAAATGTAGTTTTCTAAATAATTTAGGGGACTATGGAAACACATTCCATTCACATAGACTGAAAGAACAAATATTGTTAAAATGTCCATACTACTCAAAACAATCTACATATTTAATGCAATCCCTATCAAAATACCAACATTTTTTTTTTTTACAGAGCTAAAACAAACAATCCTAAAATTTGTATGGAATCAAGGAGACCCATGAATAGCCAAAGGAATCTTGAAAAAGAAAAGCAAAGCTGGAGGCATCATAATTCCAGACTCCAAGTTACAAAGATGTAATAATCAAAATAGTAAGGTATTGACACAGAAATAGACACATGGATCAATAGAACAGAATAGGAAACCCAGAAATGATCCGACAACCATATGCAATTAATCTTCGCCAAAGTCAGAAAAAATACCCAATGGGAATAAGACTGTCTTTTCAACAAATGTTTTGGGAAAACTCAACAGCAATATGTAAAAGAATTAAACTGGACCATTTCCTTACACCATCCACAAAAATAGGCTCAAAATGGATTAAAAACTTAAATGAGAGACCTGGAACCACAAAAGTCCTAGAGAAAAACACAGACAGTAACCTCTTTGACATTGGCTGTAGCAATTTCTTTCTGGATATCTCCTAAGGTAAGCAAAACAAAAGCAAAAATAAACAATTAGAACTACATCAAAATAAAAAGCTCTGTACAGGAAAGGAAACAATCAACAAAACTAAAAGGCAGCCTATGGAATGGGAAATGATATTTGCAAATGACATATTAGATAAAGGGTTAGTATCCAAATTATGTAAAGTACTTATAAAACTGAATATCTAAAAATGAATAATCCAAGTAAAAAAATAGGCATAAGTCATGAACAGACATTTCTCCAAAGAAGACATCCAGACAGGCAACAGATATATGAAAAGATGCTTAACATCACTCATCATCAGGGAAATGCAGAGCAAAACTACAGTGAGCTACTGACTCACACCTGTCAGAATAGTTAAAATTAACAACAAAAGAAACAACAGGTGTTACTGAGGATGTGGAGAAAGGGGAACCCTCTTGCACTGTTGGTGGGAATGCAAACTGGTGCACTCACTATGGAAAACAGTGTGGAGGTACCTTAAAAAGTTAAAAATGAGACTACCCTACAATCCAGCAATAACACTACTGGGTATTTACTCAAAGAATAATAAATAATAAAATACTGATTTGAAGGATACTTGCAGCCCGATGTTTTTAGCAGATTTATCTACAATAGCCAAATTATGGAAACAGCCTCAGTGTCCACTGATTGACAAATGGAGAAAAAAGATGTTGTATAAATATACAATGTAGTATTACTCAGTCATAAAAAAAAAAAATTAAACCTTTCCATGACATGGTGGAGCTAGAGAGCATCAGGCTAAGCAAAATAGTCAGAGAAAGACAAATACCATACGATTAAGCTCTTATGTGAAATTTAAAAAACAAAAGAAAGAAACAAAAGGGGGGAAAAGAGGCAAACCAAGAAACACTCTTTTTTTTAAAAGAGATAATTTTGGAGGTGGAGGAGTCAAGATGGCGGAGAAGTAGCGGGCTGAGACTACATCAGGGAGCAGGAGATAAGCTAGATAGCTTATCAAACCATTGCAAACACCTACAAATCCAACGGGAGATCGAAGAGAAGAACAGCAATTCTAGAAACAGAAAATCAACCACTTTCTGAAAGGTAGGACTGGCAGAGAAGTGAATCCAAAGCGACGGGAAGATAGACCGCGGGGGGAGGGGCCAGCTCCTTGCAAACAGCGGAGCAACGGAGCACAAAATCAGGACTTTTAAAAGTCTGCCCCACTGAGGGACATAGCTCTAGAGGCTAAACCGGGTTGAAGTCCACTCGGGGCCAGTGTGGCCCTAGGTCCCGCAGGGTCACAAAAGGATCAGGAGTGTCGCAGAGCTCGCAGGTATTAGACCAGGGAAGCCGGCTACAGAGACAGAGCCGAGAAGTGAGCTCTCAGCTCGGGGTTACCTTGAATCGGTCGCAGACTGGGTGAGCTCAGAGCGCGGCCAGAGGCTCCAACGGGAGACGGGATTGATTGGGCTCTTTTCTCTGAGGGCGCACTGAGGAGTGGGGCCCCCGAGCTCTCTTGGCTCCTCAGGGCCAGAGACTGGGAGGCCACCATTTTCATTCCCGTCCTCCAGAACTCTACGGAAAGCGTTCAGGAGACAAAAGCTCCCGAAAGCAAACCCGAGCAGATTACTTAGCCCGACCCCTGGTAAGGGTGGGGCAATTTCGCCTTGGGCAAAGACACTTGAGAATCACTACAACAGGCCCCTCCCCCAGAAGATCAACAAGAAATCCAGCCAAGGCAAAGTTCACCTACCAAGGAGAGCAGCAGAATTCAGTGGAAGAGAAAGCAAAGCATGGAACTCATGACTTTCTCCCCATGATTCTTTAGTCTTGCGGTTAATTTAATTTTTTTTAATGTTATTTTTTTTCTGCGAATTTTTAAAACTTTTACCCATTTCTTTTTTAACGTTTTTTAACTAGTTTATCTAATATATATATATTTTTTTCTTTTTTATATTTTTTCCTTATTTGTTTTATTTTTTTTAATTTTTTTTTTTTTTTTTAAATTCTGAACTTCATTTTTTCCCCTTTCTCCCTCCCACGATTTGGGTCTCTTCTGATTTGGTTAAAGCGCATTTCCGGGGGTCTTTGCCACCCTTTCAGTATTTTATTTGCTCCTTCATATACTTTTATCTGGACAAAATGACAAGGTGGAAAAACTCACCACAAAAAAAAAGAACAAGAGGCAGTACCAAAGGATGGGGAACTAATCAATACAGACATTGGTAATATGTCAGATCTAGAGTTCAGAATGACGATTCTCAAGGTTCTAGTCGGGCTTGAAAAAGGCATGGAAGATATTAGAGAAACCCTCTCTGAGAGATAAAAGCCCTTTCTGGAGAAATAAAAGTACTAAAAGATAACCAAGTTGAAATAAAAAAAGCTATTAATGAGGTGCAATCAAAAATGGAGGCTCTTACTGCTAGGATAAATGAGGCAGAAGAAAGAAGTAGTGATATAGAAGATCAAATGACAGAGAATAAAGAAGCTGAGCAAAAGAGGGACAAACAGCTACCGGACCACGAGGGGAGAATTTGAGAGATAAGTGACACCATAAGACGAAACAACATTAGAATAATTGGGATTCCAGAAGAAGAAAGAGAGAGGGGAGCAGAAGGTATATTGGAAAGAATTATTGTAGAGAATTTCCCTAATATGGCAAAGGGAACAAGCATCAAAATCCAGGAGATTCAGAGAACCCCCCTCAAAATCAATAAGAATAGGTCCACACCCCGTCACCTAATAGTAAAATTTACAAGTCTTAGTGACAAACAGAAAATCCTGAAAGCAGCCTGGGAAAAGAAGTCTGTAACATACAATGGTAAAAATATTAGGTTGGCAGCGGACTTATCCACAGAGACCTGGCAGGCCAGAAAGAACTGGCATGATATATTCAGAGCACTAAACGAGAAAAACATGCAGCCAAGAATACTATATCCAGCTAGGCTATCATTGAAAATAGAAGGAGAGATTAAAAGCTGAAAACAAAACAAAAACTGAAAGAATTTGCAAACACCAAACCAGCTCTACAGGAAATATTGAAAGGGTCCTCTAAGCAAAGAGAGAGCCTAGAAGTAGTAGATCAGAAAGGAACAGAGACAATATACATTAACAGTCACCTTACAAGCAATACAATGTCACTAAATTCATATCTTTCAATAGTTACCTGAATGTTCATGGGCTAAATGCCCGAACAAAAGACACAGGGTGTCAGAATGGATAAAAAACAAAACCCATCAATATGTTGCCTACAACAAAATCATTTTAGACCCGAAGACACCTCCAGATTTAAAGTGAGGGGGTGGAAAACAACTTACCATGCTAATGGACATCAGAAGAAAGCAGGGGTGGCAATCCTTATATCAGATCAATTAGATTTTAAGCCAAAGACTATAATAAGAGATGAGGAAGAACACTATATCATACTCAAAGGGTCTGTCCAACAAGAAGATCTAACAATTTTAAATATCTATGCCCCTAAGGTGGGAGCAGCCAACTATATAAACCAATTAATAACAAAATCAAAGAAACACATCAACAATCATACAATAATAGTAGGGGACTTTAACACTCCCCTCACTGAAATGGACAGATCATCCAAGCAAAAGATCAACAAGGAAATAAAGGCCTTAAATGACACACTGGACCAGATGGACATCACAGACATATTCAGAACATTTCATCCCAAAGCAACAAAATACACATTCTTCTCTAGTGCACATGGAACATTCTCCAGAATAGATCACATCTTGGGTCATAAATAAGGTCTCAACCAGTATCAAAAGATTGGGATCATTCCCTGCATATTTTCAGACCACAGTGCTCTGAAGCTAGAACTCAATCACAAGAGGAAATTTGGAAAGAACCCAAATACATGGAGACTAAACAGCATCCTTCAAAGAATGAATGGGTCAACCAGGAAATTAAAGAAGAATTGAAAAAATTCATGGAAACAAATGATAATGAAAACACAACGGTTCAAAATCTGTGGGACATAGCAAAGGCAGTCCTAAGAGGAAAATATATAGCGGTACAAGCCTTTCTCAAGAAACAAGAAAGGTCTCAAATACACAATCTAACCCTACACCTAAAGGAGCTGGAGAAAGAACAAAAAAGAAAGCCTAAACCCAGCAGGAGAAGAGAAATCATAAAGATCAGAGCAGAAATCAATGAAATAGAAACCAAAAAACAATAGAACAAATCAACGAAACTAGGAGCTGGTTCTTTGAAAGAATTAATAAGATTGATAAACTCCTGGCCAGACTTATCAAAAAGAAAAGAGAAAGGACCCAAATAAATAAAATCATGAATGAAAGAGGAGAGATTACAACTAACACCAAAGAAATACAAACAATTATAAGAACATACTATGAGCAACTCTACGCAAACAAATTTGACAATCTGGAAGAAATGGATGCATACCTAGAGACATATAAACTACCACAACTGAACCAGGAAGAAATAGAAACCCTGAACAGACCCATAACCAGTAAGGAGATTGAAATAGTCATTAAAAATCTCCAAATAAACAAAAGCCCAGGGCCAGACAGCTTCCCAGGGGAATTCTACCAAACATTGAAAGAACTAATTCCCATTCTCCTGAAACTGTTCCAAAAAATAGAAATGGAAGGAAAACTTCCAAACTCATTTTATGAGGCCAGCATCACCTTGATCCCAAAACCAGACAAGGATCCCATCAAAAAAGAGAATTATAGACCAATATCCTTAATGAACACAGATGCGAAAATTCTCACCAAAATACTAACCAATAGGATCCAACAGTACATTAAAAGGATTATTCACCACGACCAAGTGGGATTTTTTCCAGGGCTGCAAGATTGGTTCAACATCCGCAAATCAATCAATGTGATACAACACGTTAATAAAAGAAAGAACAAGAACCATATGATACTCTCAAAAGATGCTGAAAAAACATTTGACAAAGTACAGCATCCCTTCCTGATCAAAACTCTTCAAAGTGTAGGGATAGAGGGCACATACCTCAATATTATCAAAGCCATCTATGAAAAACCCACCGCAAATATTCTCAATGGAGAAAAACTGAAAGCTTCTCCGCTAAGATCAGGAACACGGCAGGGATGTCCATTATCACCACTGCTATTCAACATAGTACTAGAAGTCCTAGCCCCAGCAATCAGACAACAAAAAGAAATTAAAGGCATCTAAATCGGCAAAGAAGAAGTCAAACTATCACTCTTCGCAGATGATATGATACTTTATGTGGAAAACCTAGAAGACTCCACTCCAAAACTGCTAGAACTTGTACAGGAATTCAGTAAAGTGTCAGGATAGAAAATCAATGCACAGAAATCAGTTGCATTTCTCTACACCAACAACAAGACAGAAGAAAGAGAAATTAAGGAGTCAATCCCATTTACAATTGCACCCAAAACTGCAGGATACCTAGGAATAAATGAACCAAAGAGGCAAAGAGTCTATACTCAGAAAACTATAAAGTACTCATGAAAGAAATTGAGGAAGACACAAAGAAATTGAAAAATGTTCCATGCTCCTGGATTGGAAGAACAAATTTTGTGAAAATGTCTATGCTACCTAAAGCAATCTACACATTTAATGCAATCCCTATCAAAATCCCACCCATTTTTTTTTCAAAGAAATGGAACAAATAATCCTAATTTATATGGAACCAGAAAAGACCTCGAATAGCCAAAGGAATATTGAAAAAGAAAGCCAAAGTTGGTGGCATCACAATTTCGGACTCAGGCTCTATTACAAAGCTGTCATCATCAAGGTAGCATGGTACTGGCACAAAAACAGACACATAGGTCAACGGAACAGAATAGAGAGCCCAGAAATAGACCCTCAACTCTATGGTCAAGTAATATTCGACAAAGCAGGAAAGAATGTCCAACGGAAAAAAGACAGCCTCTTCAATAAATGGTGCTGGGAAAATTGGACGGCCACATGCAGAAAAATGAAATAGGACCATTTCCTTACACCACACACGAAAATAGACTCAAAATGGATGAAGGACCTCAATGTGAGAAAGGAATCCATCAAAATCCTTGAGCAGAACACAGGCAGCAATCTCTTTGACCTCAGCCGCTGCAACGTCTTCCTAGGAACACCGCCAAAGGCAAGGGAAGCAAGGGCAAAAATGAACTATTGGGATTTCATCAAGATCAAAAGCCTTTGCACAGCAAAGGAAACAGTTAACAAAACCAAAAGACAACTGACAGAATGGGAGAAGATATTTGCAAACGACTTATCAGATAAAGGGCTAGTGTCCAAAATCTATAAAGAACTTAGCAAACTCTACACCCAAAGAACAAATAATCCAATCAAGAAATGAGCAGAGGACATGAACAGACATTTCTGCAAAGAAGACATCCAGATGGCGAACAGACACATGAAAAAGTGCTCCACATCACTCGGCATCAGGGAAATACAAATCAAAACCACAATGAGATATCACCTCACATCAGTCAGAATGGCTAAAATTAACAAGTCAGGAAATGACAGATGCTGGCGAGGATGCGGAGAAAGGGGAACCCTCCTACACTGTTGGTGGCAATGCAAGCTGGTGCAACCACTCTGGAAAACAGCATGGAGGTTCCTCAAAAAGTTGAAAATAGAGCTACCTTACAACCCAGCAATTACACTACTGGGTATTTACCCTAAAGATACAAACGTAGTGATCCGAACAGGCACGTGCACCCGCATGTTTATAGCAGCAATGTCCACAATAGCCAAACTGTGGAAAGAACCTAGATGTCCATCAACAGATGAATGGATAAAGAAGAAGTGGTATTATATACAATGGAATACTATGCAGCCATCAAAAGAAATGAAATCTTGCCATTTGTGCAATGTGGATGAAACTAGAGGGTATCATGCTTAGTGAAATAAGTCAATCGGAGAAAGACAACTATCATATGATCTCCCTGATATGAGGAAGTGGAGATGCAACGTGGGTGGTTGGGAGGTAGGAGAAGAATAAATGAAACAAGATGGGATTGGGAGGGAGAGAAACCATAAGTGACTCTTAATCTCACAAAACAAACTGAGGGTTGCTGGGGGGAGGGGGGTTAGGAGAGGGGGGTGGGGTTATGGACATTGGGGAGGGTATGTGCTATGGTGAGTGCTGTGAAGTGTGTAAACCTGGCGATTCACAGACCTGTACCCCTGGGGATAAAAATACATTATATGTTTTTAAAAAAATAAAAAATAGAAAAATAAAGATAGAAAAAGATAATTTTGATTTCTACATCCCTGTTTTTAAAAAAGATTTTTATTTATTTATTTATTTCTCAGAAAGACAGAGAGAGAGAGAGAGAGAGGGCACGCGCCCGCACAAGCAGGCAGAGTGGCAGGCAGAGGTAGAGAGAGAAGCAGGCTCCCTGCTGAGCAAGGAGCCCCATGCAGGACTCACTCCTAGGACCCTGGGATCATGACCTGAGCCGAAGGCAGCAGCTTTACCAACTGAGCCACCCAGGCGTCCACTCTATATCCCATTTTTTAAAAAAGATTTAATTTATTTATTTGACAGACAGAGATCACAAGTAGGCAGAGAGGCAGGCAGAGAGAGACGGAGAAGCAGGTCCCCGCTGAGCAGAGAGCCTGATGCAGGACCCTGGGATCATGACCTGAGCCAAAGGCAGAGGCCTTAACTCATTGAGCCACCCAGGTGCCCTCTATGTCCCCTATTTAAAGAAGATTTTATTTATTTATTTGCCAGAGAGAGGAAGCGTACAAGCAGGGGAAGTGCAGGCAGAAGGAGAAGCAGACTCCCCACCCAGTAAGGAGCCCGACATGGGACTCTATCCTAGGGTCCTGGGATCATGACCTGAGCAAAGGCAGACGCTTAACTGGCTGAGCCCCCCAGGCATCCCTGGAATTTAAATAAAGATCAAAAATAATTTAGGAGATTGATGCATTTTAAACAATCATTAGTTTATGTTTTGGGGCACACAATGTAGAAAGGTAATTTTGTGACATCAATAACTGAAAAGGGTGTGGATGTAAGGGAGCAGTTTTTGTAAGTTATTGAAGTTAAGTTAGTATAAATTCAAATTAGAGTGTTAGAATGTTAATGTAATCTTCATGAAAACCACAAAGAAAGTAACTATAGAATATACAGCAAAAAATGAGAAATGAATTTAAACATTAGTTAAACAAAAAAGAAGGCAGTAATACAGAAAATGAGGGACAAAAATGTTATAGGTTAAATAGAAAACAAATAGTACAATGACAGAATTTAGTCCTTCTTCATCAGTAATTACTTTACATGTAAGTGTAAACTCACCACTCAAAAGACACAGATTGGCAAAATGGATAAAAACACGTGATATGCTTTCTACAACAGACTCATTTTAGGTTCAAAGACAAACAGGTTGAAAGTAAAAGGATGCAAAATTATATTCCATGCAGGTGGTAACCAAAAGAGAGAAGGAATGGCTAAACTTTTATCAAAGTAGACTGGAAATCAGAAGTTTTCAAGAGACAAAAAAAGGGATGTTATATATAAATATAAGGTTCAGTACAGCAACAAGATTCAACAGTTATCAATATTTATGTACCCAATGACTGTCCATCAAACTATATGAAGCAAAAACTGATAAGATGGTAGGGAGAAATAGTCGTACAATAGTAGTTGGAGACTTCAATACACTACTCACATTAATGTATAGAACACCAGATCAAAAGTAAGTAGAAAAATACAGGCATATCTTGGAGATATTCTTGATTTGGTTCCAGAACACTGCAATAAAGCAAATATTGCAATAAAATGAGTCAAATTAATTTTTTGGCTTACCAGTGCGTATAAAAGTTATATTTACACTATACTGCAGACTATTAATTGTGCAATAGCATTATGCCAAAAAACAACACAAGCTCAATTTAAAAATAGTTTAAAAATACAATCTGCATTGAAGGCAGATGCTTAACCAAATGAGCCACCCAGGAGCCCTCACAAATAATCCTAATGGCATTTAGAATAGTACATCTTTTCCAGAAAGTTTTTAATTTATTTTGTCCTGATCTATCAGAAGAATCTCTATCTATGGCAGCTATGGCCTTACCAAATGTATTTCTGAAATAAGGCTTGAAAGTCAAAGTTACTCCTTGGTCCATGGACTACAGAATGGATGTTGAAATTCAAAATCACTTCTTGTCCCATGGGCTGCAGGATGGATATTGCACCAGCAGGCAAGAAGGCAACCTTAATCTTAATGTACATTTCCATCAGAGCTCTTAGGTGACCCAGTGCATTGTTAATGAGCAGTAGTATTTTGAAAGGAAAATTTTTTTTCCCCCTCAATAGTTCACTTAAAATATTCAGTAAGCCGGGGCGCCTGGGTGGCTCAGTGGGTTAGGCCGCTGCCTTCGGCTCAGGTCATGATCTCAGAGTCATGGGATTGAGCCCCGCGTCGGGCTCTCTGCTCGGCGGGGAGCCTGCTTCCTCCTCTCTCTCTGCCTGCCTCTCTGCCTGCTTGTGATCTCTCTGTCAAATAAATAAATAAAATCTTTAAAAAAAATATTCAGTAAGCCACATTGTAAACAGATAGGCTGTCATCCAGGCCTTGTCCCATCTTCAGCGCACAGGCAGTGTAGATTTAGCATAATTCTTAAGGGCCCTACAATTTTCAGAATGGTCAATGAGCATTGGCTTCAACTTAAAGGCGCCAGCTGTGTTAGCACCTAACAAGACAGCCTGTCCTTTGAAGCTTTGAAGCTTTCTCCTAACTATGAAAAATGCTAGATGGCATCTTCTTTGAGTAGAAAGTTGTTTTGTATAAAATGAAAATCTGTTGTTCAGTGTAGCCACCTTTAATGTCTAAGCTAGATCTTCAGGATAACTTGCAGCAGCTTCTGCATCAGTACTTGCTGCTTTACCTTGCCCATTTGTTACGGAAATAGCTTCTTTCCTTAAACCTGAGGAGCCGATCTTCTCGTATCTGTAGCTTTCTCACCTCTCTTAGCCTTCAGATAATTGAAGAAAGTTGGGGCTTGCTCTGGATTAGGCTTTAGTTTGAGGGATATTGCGTCTGATTTGATCTACTATTCAGACCATTGAAATGTTCTCCATATCAGCAAAAATCAGGCTGTTTTGCTTTCTTATTATCTCTGTGTTCACTAGAGGAGCAATTTTAACTTGCTTTAAGAACTTCTCCTTTACATTCACAATTTGGGTAACTGTTTGGCACAAGAGATCTAACTTTCAACCTACCTTGGCTTTCAACATGCCTTCTTCAGTAAGCTTAATCATGTCTAGCTTTTTTTTTTTTTTTTAAGATTTTATTTATTTGACAGAGAGATAGCCAGAGAGGGAACACAAGCAGGGGAAGTGGGAGAGGGAGAAGCAGGGTTCCCGTGGAGCAGGAAGCCAGATAAGGGGCTCTATGCAGGGCTCAATCCCAGGCCCCTGGAAACTTGACCTGAGCAGAAGGCAGATGCTCAATGACTGAGCTACCCAGGTGCCCCATTCATTTCTAGCTTTTGCTTTAAAGTGAGATGCCTGACTCTTCCTTTCATTTGAACACTTAGAGGCCATTCTAGCGTTATTAACTGGCCTAATTTCAATATTGTTGCAACTCAGGGAATCTAGATGTTTGAGGAAAGGGAGAAAGACAGGGTTATGTTTGTACTATGATGTTTAAGTCATTTAGAGGCTTATCTCATTTTATTGTGATTTGCTTTCACTTCACAGATACTGCTTTTTACAAAGTAAAGATCTGTGGCAACTCTTAGTCTAGCTAGTCTATTAATGCTATTTTTCCAACAGCATGTGCTTACTTGATGTCTCTGTGTCACTTTTTTTTTTAAGACATATTTGAGAGAGAGAGAGAGAGTGGGTGTGCATGACAGGGGGAGGGAAAGAGGGAAAGAATCTCAAGCAGACTCCCCACTGAACACAGAGCCCAGCTCAGGTCTTGATCTCACGACCCTGAGATGACAACCTGACCTGAAATTAAGAGTCAGATGCTTAACTGACTGAGCCAACCAGGCGCCCATTTTGATAATTCTCACAGAATTTCAAACTTTCAAAACAATAATAGTGACAGTGTATTTCATGATGTATGCTTATGAAAATATCTTTGTACATGTACATATATGTATGTATATGTGTGTATATAGCTATATAAAATATGCTTTTGTATGCTTATATATAAGTGAAATGAATGACAGCAATGACACAAGAGATAAGAAAGAGGAATTTGGATTATATTGTTTTACAAAGTATTCACACTACCCCTGAAGTGATACTATGTTGTATGAAAGTGGACTTGGATTACTTGAAAATGTACACTGCAAACTCTAGAGTAGCCACTAAAAAAAGTTTTCAAAAGAAGTATTTAGAGGTATCTGTGTGGCTTAGTCAGTTAAGTGTCTGCCATCAGCTCAGGTCACGATCCCAGGGAGCTTGCTTCTCTCTCTTCCTCTGCCTCCTACTGATGCTCTTTCTCTCTATCTCAAATAAATAAATAAAATCTTTTATTAAAAAAGCATTTTAAAAAAGTATAATTGGGGCATCTGGGTGGTTCAATTGGTTAAGCATAATTTTGCCTCAGTTCCTGGTCTCATGTAGCATGAGATGGCATGCCACCTGGGGCTCCATGGTTAGTGGGAAGTCTGCTGGAGATTCTCTTTCTCCCTCTCCCTCTGGCCTCCCACCTTTAAAATAAATAAATAAATCCTGAAACAAAAAGTGTAATTGAAAAAAAAAGTGTAATTGACTTGTTAAGAAATGAAAGCCAGGCCACAGTGGTGCAAGCCTGTAATTTCAGCTCCCTGAAAGGCTGAGGTCACGACCATGGATGTTGAGGGACTGGGAAATATGTCACTTTGTAATGTAGACATCTGCACCAAGTGTGGCACCAACATGGTGCTCCTGGGGGATACCACGTGGTCTAAAGCAAGGGGGACCCAGTCAAGGCTTGCATAGAACAGGTCAAACACCCTGTGTTGGGCAGAGGTAGAACAAGCAATGTGTGCAGTTTTGCTCAGGACATTTGATAAGACCTGTTCTTAGAAAGAAAGAAAAAAAGAAAGAAAGGGATCATACAAAATATTCAATTAAAACCACAAAAAACAAGGGGCTCCTGGGTGGCTCAGTTGTTAAGCGTCTGCCTTTGGCTCAGGTCATGATCCCAGGGTTCTGGGATCAAGCCTAGCATTGGGCTCCCTGCTCAGCAGGGAGCCTGCTTCTCCCTCTCCCACTCCTCCTGCTTGTGTTCTCTCTCTTGCTCTTTCTCTCTCTGTCAAATAAGTAAAATCTTTAAAATAAAAATAAAATAATAAAGCTGTCCAAAGTCTTCTGGGGCACCTGGGTGGCTCAGTGGGTTAAGCTGCTGCCTTCAGCTCAGGTCATGATCCCAGAGTCCTGGGATCAAGTCCTGCATCAGGCTTCTTGCTCAGTAGGGAGCCTGCTTCTCCTCTGCCTCTGTCTGCCTCTCTGCCTACTTGTGCTCTCTCTCTCTGACAAATAAATAAAATCTTTAAAAAAAAGAAAAAAAGAAGAAGATGTGGCATATAGACAATGGAACATTACTCAGCCACCAAAAAGAATGACATCTTGGGGTGCCTGGGTGGCTCAGTGGGTTAAAGCCTCTGCCTTTGGTTCAGGTCATGGTCTCAGGGTCCTGGGATCGAGCCCAGCAAAGGGTTCTCTGCTCAGCGGGGAGCCTACTTCCCCCTCCCCCTCTGCCTATTTCTCTCTCTCTCTCTCTGTGTCAAATAAATAAATAAAATCTTTAAAAAAAATAAAACCACAGGGGCACCTGGGTGGCTCAGTGGGTTGAGCCTCTGCCTTCGGCTCGGGTCGGGATCCCGGGGTCCTGGGATCGAGCCCCACGTCAGGCTCTCTGCTCAGCAGGGATCCTGCTTCCCCCTCTCTCTCTGCCTGTCTCTCTATCTACTTGTGATCTCTCTCTCTGTCAAATAAATAAAATCTTAAAAAAAAAAATAAAACCACAAAAAAACAGAAGAGGAGTTGAAAACAAAAATAAGAACAAACAACAAGGGCAACAAATAGAAAACAATGACAAATTTGGTAGACATTAATCCAAATACGTCAATAATCACTTTGAGTATTAATGGTCTAATTGTGCCAATTAAAAGAGAAGTTGTCAGATCAGAAAACAAAACTCAACTACATGCCATATTTAAGAAACCCATTTTAAATGTAAAAACACATATAAATTAAAAGTAAACGTGGAAGCCTGGCTGGCTCGGTCAGTAGAGCATGTGAATATTGATCTTGAGGTCATGAATTCAAGCCCTGTGTTGGGTATAGAGCTTACTTAAAAAAATGTTAAAAGTACTTCTTCATCTGTGATGAGCACTGGGTGTTGTATGGGAAGTGTTGTCTCACTATATTGTACACCTGAAACTAATATTACACTGTATGTAACTATACTGGAATTAAAGACTTTTTTTTAAAGAAAAAAAGATTTTTTAAAAAAGATTTTATTTATTTATTTGAACGAGAGCACGCACAGAGAGAGAGAGCACTAGCGGGGGGCGGGATGGTTAGAGAGGGAGAAGCAATCTCCTTGTGGAGCAGGGAGCCCAATGTGGGGCTCCATCCTAGGAGCTGAAGACAGCTCCATCCTAGGAGCTGACCTTAGCTGAAGACAGATACTTAACTGACTAAACCACCCAGGCACCCCTAAAATAAAAACTTTTTAAAAAAATAAATGGAATGGATGGAATGCCTGAGTGGTTCAGTCAATTAAGCACCTGCTTTCAGGTCAGTTCATGATCCTAGGGCCCTGGGATGGAGTCCCACATTGGGCCCCTTGCTCAGTGGGGAACCTCTTTCTCCTTCTCCCTCTGCTTGCCGCTCCCTCTGCTTATGCTCTCTCTCTAACAAATAAAATAAAATAAAATTAAATTAAATTAAATTTTTAAAAAAGGTAAATGATGGGGAAAAATATACCATGCTAACACTAATCAAAATAAAGTGAGAATAGCTATATTAATTTCAGGCAGGGCAAACTTCAAAGCAAAAAAGTTATCAGGGATAAAGAAAAGTATTACATATTGATAAAGGAGTCAGTTGTCTGAGAAGACTAAATAATCCTTAGCATGTATGAGCTTAAAAGCAGAGCACTGAACTATGAGGCAAAAACTGGTAGAACTGCAAAAAGAAATAGATAAATCCAGTATCATAGTTGGAGGTTTCAACATTCTTCTATCACAAATGAACAGATCCAGGGGTGCCTGGGTGGTTCAGTCGGTTAAGCATCTGACTCTTCATTTCAGCTCAGGTCATGAACTCAGGGTTGTGAGATTGAGCTTTACGTCCAGCTATATGCTGGGCAGAGAACCTGCTTAGGATTCTTTCTCCCTCTCCCTCTACAACTCCACCCCCTAAAAAAAAATAAATGGACAGATCTAGCAGCAGAGAATCTCTAAGGACATAGTTTAACTCAACAACACTATCACTCAACTAAACATCAATAGTCTACTTCAACAAGAGCAGAATGTGTATTCTTCTCAAGCTCACATGAATCATTCACCACGATAGATCACCTTCTCCATCATAAAACACACTTTAGGGGCGCCTGGGTGGCTAAGTGGGTTAAAGCCTCTGCCTTTGGCTCAGGTCATAATCCCAGGGTCCTGGGATTGAGTCCCACATCTGGCTCTCTGCTCAGCAGGGAGCTTGCTTCTTCCTCTCTCTCTCTCTCTCTCTCTCTGCCTGCCTCTCTGCCTACTTGTGATCTCTCTCTGTCAAATAAATAAATAAAATCTTTATTTAAATAATAAAAATAAATTAATAAATTAATAAAAATAAAACACACTTTATCAGATTG
Organism: Enhydra lutris kenyoni; assembly: GCF_002288905.1. Taxonomy (NCBI): domain Eukaryota; kingdom Metazoa; phylum Chordata; class Mammalia; order Carnivora; family Mustelidae; genus Enhydra; species Enhydra lutris. The sequence goes on along the minus strand of NW_019154155.1, from coordinate 6,352,460 downwards.
AAAAGAATAGAAATTATACAGTGTCTTATCTCAGACCCCAGTATAAATAAGCCAGAATTAAATAACAGAAAGAGAACTAGAGAATCCAAAAACACATGAAGATTAAAAAACACACTTCCAAACATACGGGTCAAAGAAGAACTCTCAGGAGAAACTAAAAATATTATGAACAAAAGGAAAATGAAAATACAACTTACCAAAATTTGTGGGATACAGTGAAAATATACTTAGAGGGAGATTTATAGCACTGAATTAATATATTAGAAAAGAAAAAAGATCTAAAATTAATCATCTAAGTTTCCATCTTAGGAAACTAGAAAAAAAAGGCAAATTAAACATAAAGTAAGCAGAAAAAATAAATAGTAATGATCAGAGCAGACATCAATTAAGTTGAAAACAAATCAATATGGAAAATAAATGAAATTAAAAGCCAGCTCTTTGAAAAGTTTGATCAAATTGATGAGCCCTAGTCGGGCAAACCAAGAAAAAAGACAGGACACAAATTACTAACACCAGAAATAAAAAAGGGACTTATTACAGATCCTATGGACATCAAAACGATAGTGAAGGAATATTATGAATGGCTATGCCTACAATTTTGATAACCTAGGTGAAATGGACTAATTCCTCAAAAGACACAATCCGCCAAAACTCATACAAGAAGAACAGGAAATTTAAATAGTGTAAAAGAAACCTAGTAAACGTAATTATAACCTAAATAACCTAATACCTGAAATCTGTAAATGTTTCCTATGTGGCAAAGATTTGCAAATGTGATTAAATTAAGGATCTTGAGATAAGGACAGTATGGGATAATCAGTGTGGGCCCTAAATGCATTCACATGTATCCTTATAAGAGGGTCTTTATAAGATTTGACACACAGAAGAGGAGAAAGCATTGTGGTTATAGAGGTTAATGTTGGAATGATATCACTGCATATTAAGACATGTCATAGCCATCAGAAGCTATAAATGGTAAGGAATGTATTTTTTGCTAGAGCCTCCGGAGGGAGTACAGCCCTCCTAACACCTTGCTTTGGCCAGTTAACCTGACTTTCGAATTCTGTCCTTCAGAATGATGAAAGAATTAATTTCTTTTTTTGCTATTTTTAATGTAATTTTTATTTCCCAGTTTCTGCGGGCTAGATATGCAGGCATGGCTTAGCTGGGTCCTCTGCTTCAGGGTCTCACAAATCTGCAGTTAAGGTATGGGCCAGGCTGAATTCTCACCTGTAGGCTTGACTGGGAATGAATCTACTTCAAAGATCGTTCAGGTGTTTACAGAATTCATTTCCTTGAGGCTGTGTGATGGAGCACTCCAGCTTTTTGATGGCTGTCAGTTGAAAGCTGACTGAAAATCCTGGATTTTTCCCACAGTTCCTTACCATGTGGATTTCCTCAAAATGGCTACTTACTTCACTGAGCCAGCAAAGAGTATCTCTCTCCAATCTGCTAGGAGGGATCCTTATATAATGCAACTTAAGCAGGAGAATAACATCCCATCACCTTTACCATATTCTATTGTTAAGACTCAAGTCACAGGTTCTCCCTCATAGATGATCCATAGGTATATGATGAAAGAATGACTGACTTTGGAGACCTATGATTTCCAGTACAGCTCCTAGAGGGGAGGATAGGTGTCCTGGGCTAAACCATATGAGGGTAAACAACCAAGGTTTACATTTGCAGGAGCCCTAAGAGAACAACCTACCCTCAGCCCCCCCAACTGGGTTGACAGATGGGAAACATGATCTGGAGAGGTTAAGTCATTGCACAGGTCAGTCACTGCTACAGACAGGCTGGAAGCCCTTGTGTATGCAGCTCCCAAGTCCAAGTTTCATTAAGTCACTATAGGATGCCACGTATTGAGCCTAGTGTGAGTGACACAGATAAGTAAAATGTGGACCCAGCAGTACCTTTGTATCTCCTTGAGAACAACAGGATCCAAGGCATCTGTGGCTGGGGAGGAATGTAGAGCTTTGCGAGAAAAAAACCCTTTGAGTTAGTGGTTCTCAAATTACAGAGGGCATGAGAATCACCAGGGTAACCTCTTTAAAATTCATTCTCTGTCTGCAAAATCACTAGCCTGGGCTCATCAAAACTGTCAAGGTCTTGAAAGACAAAAAGGCCAAGGGTCCTTCACAGATTGCAGGAGAAAAGAGATGTGGCAAATAAATACAGCAGTTGTTTCTGGACCAGATCCTGGAGGGAGGCGTAGGCAGGAAGACTTGCCATAACGGAAAATATTAGAACAACTGATAAAATTTGAATACTTGATAATAATATTCTGTCAGTGGAATTTGATATCTCATATATATATGTTTATATATATATTTTTAGAGACTGATTTATTAGCTGAATAGTGACCTCATGAAAACTGTGATAGCACAAGATTGTATACTTCTTAGTTTATATTTGAAGGTTGAGAAAATTTCTTTTATTATTATGATTTTATTTATTTGTTTATTTTTATTTTAAAAAACATTTATTTATTTATTTGAGAGAGAGAAAGAGAGACAGTAGAACTTGAGTTGGGGGAGGGGCAGAGGGAGAGGAAGAGAGAGAATCTCAAGCAGGCTTCCTGCTGAGCACGGAACCCGATGCCAGACTACTTCCCCGGATCATGAGATCATGACTTGAGCTGAAATCAAGATTGGGACACTCAACTCTCTGAGCCACAAGGCACCCCATTTTTATTATTTTATTATTTTTAATAAAATATTATTTAAAAATAATAGTATTATTTTATTATTTTAATAAAATATTATTAAAAAATAATAGTATTATTTTATTATTTTTATTGCTAATTTGTTTTTTAAGTTTTTATTTTAATTCGTTAGTTAACATACATTATATTAGTTTTGGATATACAATATGGTTATTTGAAATTTTATACATTATTCAGTGCTCATCATGATAAGTATACTCTTAGTCCCCTTCACCTATTTCACCCATCCCCAACCCCTTCTCCTCTGGTGACCTTCAGTTTGTTCTCTATAGCTAAGAGCCTGTTTTTTTGTTTTTTTTTTTTTTTGGTTTGTCTCTTTTCTTTGGTCATTTGTTTCTTAAATTCCACATATAAGTGAAATCATCTGGTATTTGTCTTTCTCTGACTGACCTATCTCACTTAGTATTATATCCCCTAGTTCTGTCCATGTTGTTGCAAATGGCAAGATTTCATTTTTTATGGCTGAGTAATATCCCATTGTGTGTGTGTGTGTGTGTGTGTGTGTATCTCACATCTTCACATCATCTTTATCCATTCATCTATCAATAGATACTTGGGTTGCTTCCATTACTTGGTATTGTAAATAATGCTGCAATAAACATAAGGGTGCATATATCTTTTTGAATTAATGTTTTTGTATTCTTTGGGTAAATATCAGTAGTGGAATTCCTGGACCATATGGTAATTCTCATTTTAATTTTTTTAAGTTTTATTTTAATTCCAGTAAGTTAATATAAAGTGTTGTATTAGTTTCAGGTACATTATATTATAATTCAACATTTCTATACATCACCTTGTGCTTATCATGACTATTTTTAATTTTTTGAGGAACCTCCATACTGTTTTCCACAGTGGCTGTACCTGTTTGTATTCCCACCAACAGTGCACAAGGATTCCTTTTTCTCCACATATTTGCCAGTAGTTGTTTCTTGTGTTTTTGATTTTAGTTATTCTAAGACGTGTGAGGTGATATCTCATTGTAATTTTGATTTGCCTTTCCCTGATGAAGAGCATCTTTTTATGTGTCTGTTGGCCATCTCTATGTCTTTGATACTTCCTTTATATTTATGAAAGAGAATACCCTAGTAATTTAGCACATGCTGAAGCATTTAAAGACAAAGCAACATTATATCTGGAACTAACTCAAATCATTCTGGAAAAAAACCAAACATGTGTATATAGAGAGAGAAAGAAAGGAACAAAGCAGATGTTGCAAAATGTTAGCAATCAGTGAAACTGAGTAGAAGAGTATGCAGGAAATTTTTGTAAAAATACAACTCCTTATAGGTTTGAAATTATTTCAAAATAAAAAAATTATCTTAAAAATATCTGGATCTGTTACTTTTTGGAAACTTTTGGTTATAGTTTTAATTTCTTTAAAGGTTTTAAAAATATTCCTATTTTCAAGGTGTCTGGCTGGCTCAATAGTGATGTAAGTTCAAGCAAAACATTAGGTATGGAGATTATTTAAAAAATAAAATATCTTTTTAGATTTAATTATTTATTTTTAGGGGGAGGGAGAGAGTGAGGGAGCGAGAGAGAGTGAGCAGGGGCAGGGGCAGAAGGAGAGAGAGAATGTCTATCATACTCTGTGTTAAGCACAGAGCTCGATGTAGGGCTCAGTCTCGCAACTCTGAGATTATGACCTGAGCTGAAATCAAGAGTCAGATGCTTAACCAACTGATCCCCCCCAGGCATCCCTTAAAAATAAAATCTTGGCGTGCCTGGGTGGCTCAGTTGGTTAAGCGTCTGCCTTTGGCTCAGGTCATGATCACAGGGTCTTGGGATTGAGTCCTGCATCAGGCTCCTTGCTCAGCTGGGAAACTGCTTCTCCCTCTTTTTGCTTCTCCCCCTGCTTGTGCTCTCTTTCCCTCTCTGACAAATAAATAAATAAAATCTTAAAAATAAATAAAAATAATCTTTAAACAAAAATAAAATCTTAAAAAAATTCCCATTTCTTCTTCGATTGATTTTAACAATCCAATTTTGGCAATAGTCCACTTTACCTAATATTTGAAATTTATTGGCATAAAATTGTTCAGAGTGCTTTTTTAAATATGAAACTGTGTTACAGTTAGTTCTATTTGAAATTCCTGCTACTGTTTTTCCATATAGTCTTTATGGTGTAATGACTGAGATTGCCAATGACTTGTTTCCTTTATTAAACTTTTCAAATAAAGATTTTAGTTACTTTTATTCTGTCTGTATATGTTTGCCTTTGAATATGTTAATTATTTCTCTGATCTTTATATTTTCCTCTTCCTTTTTCAGGGGGGGATTTGTTATGTTGTTCTTTTTCCAATTGAGTCCAATATGTAATTCATTAATTTTCTGTTTTACTTTTTATCCAGGAAGGGCAGTAATGTTTACATTTATCAACATGAGATGCTTTAGCTTCATATTACAAATTTTAAAATATAATATTTTAATTTTTATTCTGTTCTAACTTCTTTTTTCTTTTTTAAGTAATTGCTAGCCCAACATGGGGCTCCAACTCATGACCCAGAGATCAGGAGTCCCATGCTCTACTGACTGAGTCGGCTGGGTACTGCTGCTAAATTCTGTTCCAAATTTTTATAATTTTCATTATTAATTTCTTCTTTGACCATGAACTGTTTTGAAGTACAATTGAAAAAGTTATAAATGCATGTTTGCATCTATAATTTAATATACATAAGCACTTAAAAATTTCTTAAAGTATTACTCTATTTTCTATTTTATTATTTATTTTTTTTCAAAGATTTATTTATTTATTTTAGAGAGGGAGAGTGAGAGTGAGTGGGGGGAGGAGCAGAGGGAGAGAATCTCAAAAAGACTCCCTGCTGAGTGCAGAGAATGTGAAGTAGGGCTCTATCTCACAACCCAGTTGAAACCATGACTTGGTCACTCAACTGACTGAGACACCCGACTGCTCCCCAGTTATTATTTTGTGTTTTTTTTTTTTTAAGATTTTATTTATTTATTTGACAGAGATCACAAGCAGGCAGAGAAGCAGGCAGAGAGAGAGAGAGAGAGAGAGGGAAGCAGGCTCCCCGCTGAGCAGAGAGCCCAATGCGGGGCTCAATCCCAGGACCCTAAGATCATGACTTGAGCCGAAGGCAGAGGCTTTAACCCACTGAGCCACCCAGGTGCCCCTATTCTGTTTTTTGATTAAGTTCTCATTTGTGTGCGCTACAGTTGGCATAAGACCTATTCTTTTTTTTTCTTTAAAGATTTATTTATTTATTTATTTATTTATTTATTTGACAGCGAGAGAGAGAGATCACAAGTAGGCAGAGAAGCAGGCAGAGAGAGAGAGGGGGAAGCAGGCTCCCCACTGAGCAGAGAGCCCGATGCAGGCCTCGATCCCAGGACCCTGGGATCATGACCGGAGCCGAAGGCAGAGGCTTAACCCACTGAGCCACCCAGGCGCCCGGCATAAGACCTATTATTAAATATTTGTAAATAAGTCTCTGGGGTACCTGGGTGGCTCAGTGGGTTAAGCATCTGTCCTTGGTTCAAGTCATGATCTCAGAGTTCCAGGATGGAATCCCACATCAGGTTCCCTGCTCAGCAGTGAGTCTCCTTTTCCCTCTGCCCCTCACCCTGCTCATGTTCTCTCTCTCTCACTCTCTCTTTCTTTCAAATAAGTAAATAAAATCTTTAAAAAATATATTCATAAATAAGTCTCTTCTGACCTAATTGGTGGTCAGTTTTTGCAAATGTTCCACCTGTGATTGAAAGCTGCTAGAAAGCTGCTTTAAGTATTTCTCTCTCTTTCTTTCTTTCTTTCTTTCTTTTTTTTTTTTTTTGAAAATTTTATTTGACAGAGAGAGAGAGAGAGCACAAACAAGGGAAGTGGCAGGCTGAGGGAGAGAGAGGAGCACGCTCCCTTCCAGAGCAGGGACCCAGATGTGGGGCTCGATCCCAGGGCTCTGGGATCATTACCTTAGCTGAGGGCAGTCACTTAACCAACTGAGATACCCAGGAGCCCCCGTATTTCTCTTTTAATAGGCGAACATAATAAATCTATTCATATTCACTGAAATTACTCATTATTTTGTACCTATTTTTATATTTTATTTTGTGTTTCTTATTTACTAAGTTTTTCTTTGCTTATGTATTTTCTTTCTTTCTACCTGTAACAGTTTTAAAATATGTCCACAAATTCCTGATACTCTTCCATTTAATTGATGGTACCTCATTTCCCTCTCCTTAAGTATGGACCGAACTTAGCTGTTTGCTTTTGATAACTCAAATAAAGTGGAAATGACGGTGTGCAAATTAGTGGAGATAGTGAAGAACTGAGGCCTCATGCTAATGGCCACACGACTGGGCCTTGGAGCAGATTGGTCAGCCCCAGCCAAACCTTTAGATGACTATAGTACTGGCCTGCATTTGGCCTGCAACATCATGAGAGACCCTGAGTCAGATCCATGCACCTGAACTTCTTCTGAATTGCTGAGTCACAGAAACTGTGAGATAATAAATATTTGTTGTTAAGCTACTAAGTTTTGGGGTAATTTCTTATACACTAAGAGTAGCTAATATACTGCCTTTTGTTTGTTCAAGTTTTCCTTAGTCTTATTAATATTTATTTTTGTATTCTTTTAGTAGCTATTCTTACATTTTTAAAAATACATAATTGATTTAGAAATATCTAGTTAAATTATATGTATGCCTCTCTTGAAAAATATAAGAACTTCTGAATATTTTAACTCTAATTTCTTTTTTCATATACTCTATATTAATATTTTATAAATTATAAAACATAATAAAATTTTAAAAAGCAATCTCTAAAAATTGAAAGTAAAATGAAACAAGTAAAGCTTGTGTGTTCAGTTGGCAATGTAGCAATTTAGCAAGGAACACAAAGTGACTTTACACAATTAATTTAATGCTAAGTTGAGTTTTCTCTAAGAGAAAAGTAACTTTACTCTAATTTTAAGCTATTTTCTGTAATTATATTCTGGGTGATAGTCTGTGTATTGTTGTTCTGTGATAATTGTGTCAATGTGTGGGATGAAACAAATAAGAATTATGTTTGTGTTTTCGTGAACCAGGATTTTTGACATGAGACAAAGAAAATACTGACATAAGATCAATGAGTTTAAGTAAAAAACTTGGTTTTCCAGTCATTCAGTAAGAACTCATGTTATGTTCCTAACATAACATAACAACAACATAACATAATAATATAACATAACATAATATATTCATTCTTAGCTATGTACTGGAAAGCATGTGAACAATGAGCAACTAAGTAGTAAGGAACACTGGTAGTTCCCCAGATTATTGTCCCTAATTACTATTTGCCATTTAAAAAAATGAAACTTCCTTGGAAAAATGACTGAATCAGGTGTGGGACATTTAATGTATAAGATGATCCTGGAAAATCTTGTCATAACAGAATGCAAGGAAATATGAGAAATGACTTAGAGCATATCAAAAGTTGAAATGAGGGGCGCCTGGGTGGCTCAGTGGGTTAAAGCCTCTGCCTTCGGCCCAGGTCATGATCCCAGGGTCCTGGGATCAAGCCCCACATCGGGCTGTCTGCTCCGCAGGGAGCCTGCTTCCTCTTCTCTCTCTCTCTGCCTGCCTCTCTGCCTACTTGTGATCTCTGTCTGTCAAATAAATAAAATCTTTTTTAAAAAATTGTCTTTCTCTGATTGACTTATTTTGCTTAGCATAATACCCTCTAGTTCCATCCATGTCATTGCAAGTGACAAGATTTCATTTTTTAAAATTATTTTTATTAACATATAATGTATTATTTGCCCCAGGGGTACAGGTCTGTGAATCATCAGGCTTACACATTTCACAGCACTCACTATTGCACATACCCTCCCAGTGTCCATAATCCAACCATCCTATCCCTACCTCCCCACCCCCAGCAACGCTCAGTTTGTTTTGTGAGATTAAGAGTCTCTTATGGTTTGTCTCCCTCCTGATCCCATCTTGTTTCATTTTTTTCTTTCCCTACCCTCCACAACGCACCTGCCCTGCCTCTCAAATTCCTCATATCAGAGAAATCATATGATAATTGTCTTTCTCTGATTGACTTATTTTGCTCAGCATAATACCCTCTAGTTCCGTCCATGTCATTGCAAATGGCAAGATTTCATTTCTTTTGATGGCTGCATAATATTCCATAGTATATATATACCACATCTTCTTTAGACATTCATGTGTTGATGAACATCTGGGCTCTTTCCATAGTTTGGCTATTGTGGATATTGCTGCTATAAACATTTGGGGGCATGTGCTCTTTCAGATCACTACATTTTTATCTTTGGGATAAATACCCAGTAGTGCAATTGCTGGGTCAGAGGGTAACTCTATTTTTAACTTCTTGAGGAAGCTCCATACTTGTCCCAGAGTGGTTGCACCCGCTTGGATTCCCACCAACAGTGTAAAAGGGTTCCCCTATCTTCACATCCTTGTCAATATCTGTCATTTCCTGGCATGTTAATTTAAGCCATTCTGATTGGTGTGAGGAGGTATCTCACTGTGTTGTTTTTTTTTTAAAGATTTTATTTATTCATTTGACAGAGATGACAAGTAGGCAGAGAGGCAGGCAGAGAGAGAGAAGGGGAAGCAGACTCCCTGCTGAGCAGAGAGCCCAATGTGGGGCTTGATCCCATGATCCTGGGATCATGACCTGAGCCAAAGGCAGAGGCTTTAACCCACTGAGCCACCCAGGAGCCCCTCTCATTGTGGTTTTGATTTGTCTTTCCCTGATGTGGAATGGTGCTGAGTTTTTTTGTTTTTTTGTTTTTTTGTGTTTTTTTTTTTGATGCTGAGTACTTTTTCATGTGTCTCTTGGCTATCTGTATGTCTTCATTGGAGAAATGTCTGTTCTTGTCTTCTGACCACTTCTTTTTTTTTTTTTCTTTTTTAAGATTTTATTTATTTATTTGTCACAGAGAGAGAGAGAGCATGTAAGCACAAGTAATGAGAGAGGCAGGCAGAGGGAGAAGCAGGCTCCCTGCTGAGCAGAAAGGCTGATGCAGGACTCGATCCCAGGACCTGGGATCACGACCTGAGCCAAAGGCAGACACTTAACCAACTGAGCCACCCAGGCATCGCTTCTGCCCATTTCTCGATTGGATTTTTTTTGTTCTTTGGGTGTTGAGTATGATAAGTTCTTTATAGATTTTGGATACTAGTCCTTTATCTGATAAGACATTTGCAAATTTATTCTCCCATACTGTATTCTGTTGTGATTGAGTTCCAATTTCAAAGCTTTGTGGTCTGTAAATATACAGGGAATGATCCCAGTCTTCTTGTACTAGTTGAGACTTTATCTGTGACCCATGATGTGATCTATTCTGGAGAATGTTCCATGTGCACTTGAGAAGAATGTGTATTCTGTTGCTTTAGGATGGAATTCTCTGAATATATTTGTGAATATATCTGGTCGAGTGTGTCATTCAAAGCCGTTGTTTCCTGGTTGATCTTCTGCTTAGATGATCTGTCCATTGCAGTGTGTCGGGTGTTTAAGTCCCCTATATTATAATACTATTGTATTATTATCAATGTGTTTTTTAATTTTGTTATTAGTAGGCTAATATAATTGGCTGCTCCCATGTTAAGAGCATAAATATTTACAATTGTTAGATCTTCTTGTTGGATAGACCCTTTAAGTATGATAAAGTGTCCTTCCTCATCTCTTACTACAGTCTTTGGTTTAAAATCTCATTTGTCTGATATAAGGATAGTCATCTCAGCTTTCTTTTGATGTCTTTTAGCCTGATAAATATTTTTCCACCCCTTTACTTTAAATCTGAAGGTGTCTTTGGGTCTAAAATGAGTCTCTTGCAGACAGAATATTGATGGGTCTTGCATTTTTATCCAACATGATACTCTGTGTCTTTTAATTGGGGGCATTTAGCCCATTTACATTCAGAGTAACTATTGAAAGATATGGATGTAGTGCCATTGTATTACGTGAAAGTCACTGTTTCTGTATATTGCCTTTGTTGCTTTCTGGTCTATGTTATTTTGGGGTTCTCTCTTTGCTTAAAGGATCCCTCTTAATATTTCCTGTAGGCCTGCTTTGGTGATCACAGATTCTTTTAAGTTTCTGTTTGTCCTGGAGGCTTTTTATTTCTCCTTCCATTTTGAATGACATCCTACCTGGATAAAGTATTCTTGGCTGCACGTTTTTCTCATTTAACACCCTGAGTATATCATACCAGTCCTTTCTGGCCTGCAGGTCTGTGGATAGGTTTCCTGCCAGTGTGATGTTTTTACGCTTGTAGGTTACAGACCTCTTGTACCAAGCTGCTTTTAGGCTTTTCTCTTTGTCTCTGAGATTTGCATGTTTCACTATTATATGTCAGGGTATGGACCTGACATATAATGGACATATTTTTACTGATTTTTGAGGGGAACTCTCTGTGCCTCTTGGACTTGGATGCCTGTTTCCTTCCCCATGTGAGGGAACTTATCCACTATAATTTGCTCCAATGTATGTTCTGCCCCCTCTCTCTTTCCTCTTCTTCTGGGACCCCAATTATTCTAGTATTGTTTTGCTTTATGGTATCAGTTATCTCTTGAATTCTCCCCTTGTGATCCAGTAGTTGTTTATCTCTCTTTTTCTCAGCTTCTTTATTTGTCATCATTTTGTCTTCTATATCTCTAATTCTCTCTTCTGCCCCATTTATCCTGGCAGTTAGAGCCTTCATTTTTTTTTTTTTTTTTTTAAGATTTTAAGATTTTGCATCTACAAACCTTGCAGACTCCTGTGGTGCACACCTCTGTTGCTCTTTCTGGGGTAAGAATGGTGGTCTCACTCTTTCTTTTTTTTTTTTAAAGATTTTATTTATTTATTGGACAGAGAGAGATCACAAGTAGACAAAGAGGCAGGCGGAGAGGGAGAGAGGGAAGCAGGCTCCCTGCTGAGCAAAGAGCCCGATGCGGGACTCGATCCCAGGACCCCGAGATCATGACCTGAGCCGAAGGCAGCGGCTTAACCCACTGAGCCACCCAGGCGCCCGGTCTCACTCTTTCTGCTGCTTGCTGGGCCCCTGCTCAGAGGACAGTCACCCAACTATGCTGTGGTTCAAGATTTATGGCAACCCCGAGCTGAGGGGCCATTCCTGGGTTCACTGATTATAGCCAGCTTCCCCACTCTGATGCCAGGAACTTTACTGTACTCAGACACTCCCGCTCCTTCTGTGACCTCAGGGTTTTGAGACCACACTGTCCCACCTAGGATTCTGCCTGCTTCCTCACCTGGGTGCCTTTCAGTCCTTCACTGGAACAGACTTTTAAAAGTTCTGATTTTGCATTCTGCTGCTCTATCACTTCCTGGTAGCAGCCTTAGGTAGGCTCCCTGTCCCTGTGGTTTATCTTCTCATATATCACCTCAGATTCACTTCTCCGCACATCCTACATTGGAGAACATGGTCGCTTTTCTATTGTAGAGTTGCAGCTATTTTTTTCTTTGATTCCCAGTTGAGTTCGCAGGTGTTCTGAATGATTTGGTAGCTATCTAGCTGAATTCCTGGGACTAGAGGAAATTAAGGTCTCCTACTCTTCCACCATCCTAGACTCTTTAACTCTTTTTCTTCATTTCTGTTTGATTTTTCTCCTTTTCTTCTTCTTCTTTTTTTTAGGACATTTTACAGTGCTTAAGCATTTTTGTGTTTCTTCTATTTTTTTCTTTGTTTCTGAAGCAATTCTTTTCTGAATTTTGTTACCTCATTTCTGTTTTTTTCTGGTTCCCATGTTGTTCTTTCAATTCTCTATAATTCTTAATGTATTTTAGCCAGTTTTCTTTTTAAAGACTTTATTTATTTGAGAGAGAGACAGAGAGAGGGAACACAAGTAGAAGGAGCTGCAGGCAGGAGGAGAAGAAGGCTCCCCACTAAGCAAGGAACCCAATGCAGAACTTTATCCCAGAACCTTGGTTCATGATCTGAGTAGAAGGCAGACCCTTAACTCACTGGTCATCCAGGCTTCCCTCTTTTAACTAGTTCTGAAATATTAGGCTGTTGTTTCCATCTATTTTACAAGCATATGTTCTTAATGTCTTTTTATACTCTTTTAGGAACTTACCTGTTTCCTAATCTCTATTCTAACAAAGTACATTAACTTTGTGTAAGATTTAACATGAATCTGTTTCTGTTATTTATTTATTTAAAAGATTTTATTTATTTATTTGACAGAGATCACAAGTAGGCAGAGAGGCAGGCAGAGAGAGATGGGGAAGCAGGCTCCCTGCCAAGCAGAGAACCCAATGCAGGGCTCAATCCCAGGACCCTGGGATCACGATCTGAGCCGAAGGCAGAGGCTTTAACCCACTGAGCCACCTAGGCACCCCTGCATATGTCAGTATTTGATGATGTACTATATAGGTCCCTTAGGTGCCCCTCTATTTATTTTTACTTTAAATTAGTTCCCAAAACCTTAAGAGGTAAAATTCAAATTTGTTTTGCTAATTTTGCAGCTCTTTAGTGCCATCTTCTGTTGTTTTTATGAAAAATTAAAATACATGGTGGCTAGCTTTCTGAGATATTCTGATCCTGTCTCTACATTGTACCTTGTTTTATCTGTATACTCTTTTTCCTTGTGTTGTTTGTCCATGAACTTCTTAAATCTTAATACTCTTACAAAGAGAAATTTAGCTTGTTATTTTTGAGAGTTTATGAGACTATCTCTCTCATTACCTTTTTATCTTTCTGAAGACACCTTGTACAAAATGCTGGAGTTTCAGATTTTATCCTCAAATTGGCTCATGGAAGCTGCCCAATGAGTGCCTATTAGTAATCGAGGATTTTAGTTCTCTCTGGTACTCTGTTTCTTCCCTGTTTCCTCTTGCACAGATATTGATACCATTCATCTCTAGCAGTTTTTGGTGGTTTCTTACTTTCTGCCTATGTTTTGGAGCTCATGGGATTGCTTTATCACCTGATTTTATTGAAGATATTTTTCAAGAATTTTTGTGTTGTTTATTTTTTATTCTAGTTCTGTGTGGGCTTTTTTCTTTTTTACCAGAAAAATATCAACCTTTTCTCTGAACCAATAAAGATACTATTTTTTTGTTTTATTTTTTACATCCAGGTTTTGAGCAGTCTTTGTCATTAAGTTCTTGGCATGCAATATACTTGTCATCTTTTCATGGAATGTCAACAGCTAACAACAGGATATCAGTATTTGCAATCCTGTTAGGATTGTTTTGACCCAACTAGATTGGAAAATATATTAAAGGGCATGGCAATAACATTTAAATTAGAATATCTATTTCTTTTGATTTAGATATCTCTGCTTTGTGACTATATCTTATAGGAATAAAATTATCATATATACAAGGATATAAAAACAGTATTGTTTGTACTGGTAAAAAGTGGGGGGGGCAAACCCCCCAGTTTTGGGGACTAGGTTATCTAGAACATTTACACTGTGGACTGATTATGTTGCTATTTTAATGAATTAGAGTCATGTCAATTAACCTGAGGGATATCCATAATCTATTTTGTTTTAGGAATATTTTCCAACATTTGGAAGCAACAAAATATGATTACATGATTGAATAGCCTGCTTACCACTTTCTATGTCTTCTGGAAGTGTAACTTGACTTGACTTACTGTTCACAAATGATTAGGGACCAGGCATTTTACAACATTATAAAGTTAGAAGTTAACTTTTAGAACACTGATAAGTTGTGTTATGGACTGAATTGTGTCCCCATACCAAATTCATATGTTGAAATCCTAACACCCAATGTGACTGTATTTGGAGATAGAACCTATCCGGCGGAATGAGAGTTAAGTGAAGTCAGTGGCACCTGGGTGGCTCAGTTGGTTAAACATCTGATTTTTTTGTTTGGCTCAAGTCATGATCTCAGGATTGTGAGGATCAAGCCCATTCAGATTTTTATTTTATTTTTATTGTGGTAAAATATACATAAGATTTAACATTTTAATCACTTTAATGTGCACACTTCAGTACTATTAAGTACATCCACGTTATCACTACGTTATTAATGGACTGTACATTCACAGCATTATTACGCTCTACCTCCAGAACTTCTTCATCTCAAAGAGAAACCATACTTATCAAGCAGTAATTCCCTATTCCCACCACCTCCAGCTCCTTGTAAACACTATTCTGCTTTATGCCTATATATTTGGAGGGCAAGATTTTTTTTTTTAACACGTTGATGCACATGTATAAACTATATTGAGAATTACTGTTGTAGGACACTCTCAAACATAGTAACCACAGCTGTGTGGTCGAGGACAGCTACCCACTGGTAGTGCAGTTTTTGTTCAGAATTTTGTACTTTTCAAGCCAAGATAACACTGAAAAGTAGCACTCGATTTTCTTGTAAAGTTATCTTTCCTGAAAGACACAGTTAGTAGTCTCCAGCTTTTGAAAGGTGGACCATTATATTTCAGTATAAATGTAATATTACATATAATCAGCAGTCTGCTTCTGTAGATCCAAGACTTGGACCATATGAAAGTTGTACTTGTTATTACTTTCTCTGTTGAACTTGTTGATCACAAATAGCATCATGATAGTCACATTGATCTCTGTTGCAAACATTTCTTTGACACTCATATAGGTTTTCTTCTTTGCTTGATAAATGTGATCACTAGAATAGCCAGCAGAAACCATGTGGCCTGCCATAGTCTTCCCATGGTCCCTAAGCTGGGGAGGAAAAGAAAGAGTCCTCTCCTTGGACTTCATCCAAGGGATGAAGGAAGGCTAGAATTTTTATGTTTTGTTTATTAGTACATCCCAAGCCCCTAGAAAACCATAACACAATCAGTAAATTGAATGAATTTAGTAGAAAAAAAAACCCCATAATCATTTCAATAGATTCAAAATAAGTATTTTGAAAAATTGCCATAATTATCAAAATCCCAGCAATGAGTAATAATAAGGAAGTTTCTAACTCCTGAAACCAATAAGCTATTATAGAAAGGTTGTAGGATAAAAGGTTAATATACAAATGTGAGATGCTTTCCTATATGGCAGCAATGAATAAGTGGAAATTAAATTAGAAACACAATACAATTTACATTAGCACAACCCCAAAATAAATACTTCTGCATAAATTTAACAGAATATATACAAGATCTGTATGAGGAAAACCACAAATCTCTGATGAATAAAATCAAAGAAGAATGAAATAAATGGAAAGATATTAAATATTCATGATTAGGAAAACTAATATTGTCAAAATCCTAATTTTTCCCAATGCGATCTATAGATTCAATACAATCCCCATCAAAATCTCCTCAAGTTATTTTGTACATATGAACAAATAGATTCTCAAATTTATATGGAAAGGCAAAAAGGTTCAGAATAGCTAACATAATACTGAAAGAGAACAAAGTTGAACTGACGCTACTAACTCACTTCAACACTTAAAAAACCACAGTAATCTAAACAATGTGATGTTAGTGACGAAACAAAGAGATCAATGGAACACAATAGAGAACCCAGAAATTGACCTTCATGAATAGGGGCACCTGAATAGCTCAGTTTGTAGAGTATGTGATTCTTGGTCTTGGGGTGGTAAGTTTGAGCCCTGTGTTGGGTTCAGAGATTACTTAAAAATAAAATATTTTAAAAAAAGAAAATTGACCTTGATGAATAGAAATCAACTAACCTTCAGCAAAAAGCAAAGGAGCAACACAAATGGTGCTAAAACAGCTGGGCATTCAATGTGAATAAATAAATAAATAAATAAATATTTAAAAAGCTGTACAAATCCCTCACAGCCTTCACAAAAATTAAGTAAAAATGGATCACAGACTTAAATGTAAAATGCAAAATTATAAAACTCTAAGAAGATAACAGAGCAGAAAAACTTGGTGATCTTGGGTATAGAGATGACATTTTAGATATAATACCAAAGACATAATGTAGGAAAGAAATAATGAATAAGATGAACTCCATTAAAATTAAAAACTTTTGCTCTGGGAGAGACAATCTCAGGGTATGAGAACAATAGGCCACAGATAGGGAGAAAATATTTGCAAAAGGTTTGCTGATAAAGGAATGTCATCCAAAATAGACAAACTATTGTTAAAACACAACAATAAGAAAACACACAATCTGGTTAACAAATAGGTCAAAGATCTTAACGGATACTTCACAAAAAGATACATAGGTGGAAAATAACCGTATGAAAAGATGTTCCACATCATGTCATTATAAAAATACAAGTAAAATGGGGGCAGTTGGGTGGCTCAGTGGGTGAAAGCCTCTGCCTTTGGCTCAGGTCATGATCCCAGGGTCCTGGGGTCGAGCCCCGCATGGGGCTCTCTGCTCAGCATGGAGCCTGCTTCCCTTCCTCTCTCTCTGCTTGCCTCTGTCTACTTGTGATCTCTTGTCTGTCAAATAAATAAATAAAATCTTAAAAAAAAATACAAGTAAAATCAATGAGCTATCCTTACACCCCTATTAGAATGGCCAAAATCTGGAACACTGACAACACCAAATCTGGCAAGAATGTGAGGTAATAGGATTTTCCATTCATTGTTTTGGAAGACATTTTGGCAGTTTCTTACAAAACTAAACATGCTCTTACCATAAGATTCAGCAATCATGCTCTTTGATATTTACCCAAATGAGCTGAAAACATATGTTCACAAAAAACCCTGCATACAGATGTTTATAGTAGTTTCATTCATAATTGCCAAACTTGGAAACAACCAAGATGTCCTTTAGTAAGTGAGTAAATAAATAAACTTTGGTACATCCAGACAATGGAATATTATTCAGTGCTAAAAGTAAATGAGCTATAAAGCCATGAAAGGACATGGCGGAAACTTAAACATATTACAAAGTGAAAGAAGCCAATCTGAGAAGATTATATGCTATATGATTGCGACAATGTGACATTTTCGAAAAGGCCAAACTATGGAGACAGTAAAAAGATCAGTGGTTGCCAGGATTCAGGAGGGAGAGCGATGAATAGCCAGAGCACGGAATTTTAGGTCAGTGAAAATATTCTGTATGATACTATAATTATATATTTTCCCAAACCCATAGAATATTCAAACCAAGAGTGAACCTTAAGTAAATTATAGATCTGGGGTAATAATATCTGTCAATATAGGTTCATCAATTATAATAAATGTACCACTCTAATGAGAGATGTTGATAGTAGATAATATACATGAAAGGGGACAGAAAATATATGGGAAATCTTTGTTCCTTCACCTAATTTTGTTGTGAATCTGAAACTAAAAAATAAAGGCTTAAAAAAAGGGAAGTTTTGTAACATAATAAAGGGTTTATTATTCAGGATTTAATGAAGGTAACAGGTACCCTTCTAGGAATTCTAGGCAGGAAAAGATTGTGCTATACATGTATTTGCCTCTCAACTTCCATTCTCTAATTTTTTCCATCCTGCTCTATGATCTGGGTAGGTGAACTTACATGGAATACATTATACAGTCTCCCATGCCCTCTAACCTGGAGTTGAGTTTGAAAGGAAATTGGAGGGAAGAATAATGATGCCAGATAAAATATCTGATTAAGGGGTGCCTGGGTGGTTCAGTCAATAGGCATCTGCCTTTGGCTCAGGTCATGATCCCAGGGTCCTGGGATTGAGCCCCACATTGGGCTCCCTGCTCAGCAGGGAACCTGAATCTCCCTCTCCCACTCTCTCTGCTTGTGTTCCCTCTCTCACTGTCTCTCTGTCAGATAAATAAATAAAATCTTAAAAAACAAATTAAAAATTAAAAAATAAAGTATCTGGTTAAATGTGAATTTCAGATAAACAACTAATTTTTTTGATGTAGCTATGATCCAGGCAAAATTTGGGACACATTTTTTTTTTTTTAAGATTTCATTTAATTATTTGAGAAAGAGAGAGAGAGAGTGAGAGAGAGCAGGAGAATGGGGTGAGAGGCAGAGGGAGAAGTAGACTCCCTGCCAAGCAGGGAGTCCAATGTGGGGCTGGATCCGGGGACTCCAGGGACTCCTGAGCAGAAGGCAGACGCTTAACCAATGGAATCACCCAGGCACCCAGTTTGGGACACACTTAAGCTAAAGTATGATTTGTTGTTTAATTTGAAACTCAAAATTAAGAAGCATTTTTGTATTTTTATTTGCTAAATCTGACAACCCTAGAGAGAAAGGAAAGTGAAGTGGGAATATCTCTGTAGGGTCACTGTGGTGTGGCTGTGTCCTTTAACCAATGGTCTTCGTTCTACCATATGAGCTTTTCCATTCAGTTTTCTTTCTTAGGGTTTTGGTAACCCAATTAACATGAGTTCACTTCTTGGGGAGTCACAGATAGACAACTTCAGGCATTGTTGAGCAAAGTAAACTTTATTTGTAGCCAATAAGGAGATCACAGGGAATAACTTCCAAAACCGTGACTGCCTGAGCAATAGTGAATGGCTGGCTTCCTTTTATTTAGGGTTAGGATGAATATTTAGATAGGGCAGCCTTGTCATCATATGTAGAGGCAGGCATAAGGTCGCTCATGCCCCTTAGGAAACATGCCTATACATACTTTATATCTTATGTAAATGAACCTTGTACTACTTCTTGGGTGGAGATTTTAGTGTTAAAACTAAGTAAAGATAATTGTTGGTCATTCCAGAGGTTATTCCAGAGGTTACTCTGTGGTCCATCTGCACAGACACAAATTGGGGGTTAAGCTCAAATTGCTCTGGGCCTGGGCCCCTGGAGCAAGCAGTCATTGCTTGCAGAGTTGTTTTAGTTTTTATCAGGATATTATGCCCATAAGGTCATTTGCCTTGGATAAGCTAAGATAAGATGGAAAGGAGAGCTTAAGGAAAAATGTAAGACAAAGGTTAGTGACTATAAGTCGGTGAGCAGTAACGGTGAGGTCTTGGGTCTAGCTTGGGTCTTAGCCTCTTCAGGACACACATTATCTCTAGATCTATTTATTACACTCTCCCTTCTTGTTTCCCTCTACCTTGCAGTTTCCTTTCATCTGTTAAAATATGACCTTTATTAAATGTCCCCCAATTACGAAATTTCTTTTTTTTTTTTAACTTTATTTATTTATTTTTAAAGATTTTATTTATTTATTTGACAGAGATCACAAGTAGGCAGAGAGGCAGGCAGAGAGAGGGGGAAGCAGGCTCCCTGCTGGGCAGAGAGCCCTATGCGGGGATCGATCCCAGGACCCTGGGATCATGACCTGAGCCGAAGGCAGAGGCTTTAACCCACTAAGCCACCCAGGTGCCCCCCCAATTACGAAATTTCAATGTGCCATGTTTCTTATCAGGACCCTCACTGATACAGGATTCAGTATAAGGGATTAAATGCTTTTAATGCCTTTGGAAGGGTTGGAGGAGTGGAAATCAGCATATGATGGCTAATTGAATGTATGAACTTATCTGGGCCATAGGGTTGCCCAGATATTTGGTTAGACATTATTTTAAATGTGGCATTAAGGTTGTTTTAGGATGAGATTGATATTTGAACCAGTGGACTGAGTAAAGCAGATTGCTCTCCCCAGTGTGGGTGAATCCGTCCAATCCACTGAAGGCCTGAATAAAATAAAAAGCCTAAGTAAGGGAAAATTTGATCCACCTGCTATCTTCAAGCTGAGTTCTTGGTCTTCACCTGTCTTTGGACTAGAACTCTGATTGGAACACACACCATCAGCTCTTCCTGTTCTTCAGTCCTAGGATTTGGACTAGACTTTCACAGCGGTCTCTCCTGCTTCTTAGGCCTTCAGTCTTACAGAGAAACAATGCTATGGGGTCTTCTGCATTGCCAGATTGCCTACTGCAGATCTTGGAAATTCTCAACCTTCTTAAAGAAACAACAGGCCCCAAATGGAGTCTTTTGCAAAGTCCCACAAGGCTTGATAATTACAGTTTCAGTTTCTCCCAAGAGTGGAGTTTTAAACCCATCAATCTGGAATACTCTGATCAGTACTAGTGAGGTAATCTGCATGATAAGACCCCCTAAAAGAAGATGACCTTGCCTGAAACAATCTTTTCTTTTGCAGATTAACCTCCTTATCTTGCCCTATTTCTGCCTATAAAATCCTTCCATTTTGTATATCTCCTTGGAGGTCCCTTATACTTGCTGGGTGGGATGCTGCCCAACATATGAGTCATTGAATAAAGCGTATTAGGTCTTCAAATTTACTCCTTCGAATTTTGTTTTTTAATAGCCTTCACAATCACATCAGCCAATTCCTTAAACTTTCTCTTCACATATTCCATTGGTTCTGTTTCTCTGGAGAACCCTGATTAATACAGATTTTGAGACTAATAGTGGTTGTAGTGAAATAGAGTGCTATGGGTGAGTTTTCTGAATTGGTTCTAGGATTTCTGAAATTGGCTCTCCCATCTAATTAGATATAAAGATGCTAATGACTACAGAGCTTACTCAAAGTTCATGGTAGGATCTGCCAATACAGATACACAAAATATCTCTACTGGATGCTCTAAATAATCGATTGTTTATAAGAAGCAAAAGGTAGATCACTGTATATATGATATCTTTGAGCATTTTTAAAAAACCAATGAATAAAATGAGATTTGACTAATTGCTTCTAATGTTACTGGACAAAGTGGCGAAAGAAATTGATGAGTTTGGGGATTCACATCCCCAGCTCACGAGCTGTATAGGAACCTGAAGGCTTCTATGTATGCCCCCAAGGAGACCCTAATCTCTTAGCCACAGGGTTGAGATTACTGAAAATCAGATGTACAATCTGGTTGAGTTACAATGCAAGTTGAACTGACAACCTTGCAGTGTGTCTGCTGTTAAAATGAGGAAACTGGGGGCGCCTGGGTGGCTCAGTGGGTTAAGCCTCTGCCTTCAGCTCGGGTCATGATCTCGGGGTCCTGGGATCGAGTCCCACATCGGGCTCTCTGCTTGTCAGGGAGCCTGCTTCCTCCTCTCTCTCTCTATGCTTGCCTCTCTGCCTACTTGTGATCTCTCTCTGTCAAATAAATAAATAAAATCTTTAAAAAAAAATGAGGAAACTGCTTTGGAAGAATGGGATACTTCAAGTTGGAATAGGGATGTGTGGGAAAACCCTGATGAAGGTGGGGACATGATGATGAGTCTTTTTTGACAGATGGAGACCTTACACACCCAATGGATGTAGTCTTTTCACCTACAGTAGAATTGGACTCTTCACCCCTTTCTGAGAGAATTAGATCTGTATTGCCTGAGGAAACTGTAATGGCATCCCCTGAGACAGTGGCTATGCAAGCTGGTGATGCTTCTTTTAGGATCCACCCCCAATGCCATTCTTTGCTTTTAGGCCTATAAGTAGACTCAAGTCCTAGCAGGTGCCTAAAGATGAGGTAAAAATCATGACCTATGAACAGGTGCACTGCACTCCAAAAGAACTACCTGAGTTTTCTATATAATATATGTAGACAGAAATCTGGTGGGAAAATGTGAGAATGGATACTAAGCATGGGGGAAAATTGTGCAAAGAACATCAGGTTGGTTCAGGCTGGGAGGGGCCAAGTGGTGGCTTTCAATTGTCAAAGGCAAGATGAGCATGGTTACTGTAATGGACCACCAAATCAAAGCAACAATCAGAATAGTCTAACTCAGCAAATCTATGGAATTGGCTAGCTGACCATGGTGTTTTTAAAAATGAGATAGGTGGAAAACCTACTAAATTCTTACTTGACTTGTATAATTGGAAAATTTCTAGGTCAATTACATAAATGTCTAACCTGAATCATAAAATCAGAGAGTCATAGCCCCTTAATTCCCCAAACCTCTTAAAAAAGGGAGATGCCAGATCCTTGTGAGGAAAGACTCTAGTATACTGCCAAAAATTTATACTGTTAATCTTTCAGCCTTCACCAAGGGAACCAATGACTTTTTACCAGAAAACTGTATTTTGGAGAAAAGGAAATAATCAGACTTTTCAGGGACTACCGGACACTGGCTCTGACACTAATTTTGAGAAACTCAATATGTCACTGTAGTCGACCAGTCAGAGTAAAAGCTTATGGAAGTCAGATGATCAAAGGACTTTTACTTCAGGTCTGTCACACTGTAGGCTCAGTGACTTTCCAAACACATCTTAGTTTTTCCTCTAGTTCCATAATGCATAATTGGAATAACATATTCAGTAACTGGCTGAATCTCCCTTATTGATTCTCTGAGCTATGCAGTGAGAGATATTTTGGTGGGAAAAAACAAGGCAAAGAACCCCTATCTAGAAAAAAAATTATAATTTAAAAGCAATATTGCATTTCTATAAGAATTGCAAGAATTAGTGAAAGTAATTCACTTGGCTCCCTTGTAACTATATAATTAAATCCCGAGAATCTGATGTCTTTCTTGACCCTATCCTAGTTTCACTGGTGAATTCCACCATTCAAAGATGAACTAACACGAAACTCTTCCAAAAAATTGAAGAGGAGGAAACACTTCCTAATTTATTCATTCAATAAGGCTACCATAACCTGATACTATAGCCAAACAAAGACACTACAAGAAAAGAAAAACAAAGACTGGTATGATATTCTTTATGAATATTGATGCAAGAATATTCAACAAAATACTAGCAACCTGAATTCAACAAATATTGAAAAGCTTAAATAGGGTCGCCTGGGTGGTTCAGTCATTGAGCCTCTGCCTTGGACTTGGGTCATGATCCTAGCGTCCTGGGTTGGAGCCCCGCTTTGGGCTTCCTGCTTGTGGGGGAAGACTGCTTCTCTCTCTCCCACTCCCCCTGCTTGTGTTCCCTCTCTTGCTGTGTCAAATAAATAAAATCTAAAAAAAAAAAAAAAAAAAAAGCTTAAATAAATAACCAAATGGGATTTTAGCTCTGAAACGAAGAATGGTTCAACATATAAAAATCAATCAATGCCATTAATCCCATTAAAAGAATGAAGGGGAAAAAAAACAATCCACCATCTTAATTGATACAGAAAAAAACATTTGATAAAATTCAGCACCTCTTTATGATAAAAGTGCTCAATACATTAGGAACAGAAGGAAACTATCTCAACATAATAGAAGTCACTTATGAAAAACCCACAGCTAACATCATACGTAATGGTGATAGTTTCAAAATTTTTCTTCTCCAATCAGGAAAAAATTCAGGAAAATAGTTGAATATAAAATCACATGCAAAAATCAGTTTTCTACACAATAACATGAATAGTAAAAAAAAGAAATTAAGAAACAGTTTTATTTATAATAGCACCAACAGGCTGGGGATCTGGGTGGCTCAGTTGGTTAGGTGTCTGACTCTTGATTTTTGCACAGGTCATGATCTCAGGGTTGAGAGATCAAGCCCCACATTGGGGTCCAGTGGCTGTGGAACCTGCTTAAGATTCTCTCTCTCCCTTCTTTCTCTCTATGATAGCATCAATAAAAATACAATACTAAGGAATTAAGAATTAACCCAATCAAGGACATGAAAGAATTTTACTTTCTTAAGTAAAATTTACTTTAAAAACTATAAAACATCACTGAAATTAATTAAAGAACATATGAATAAATGAAAAGACATCTGATGTTCATGGATTGGAAGACTTAATATTGTTAAGATGACTATACCACACAAAATAATCTACAGATTCAATGCAGTCCCCAATGAAACACTAACAGGATTTATGAAGAAATAGGAAAATCCATCTTAAATTTATATGCAATCTATGGGGCGCCTGGGTTGCTCAGTGGGTTAAAGCCTCTGCCTTCGGTTCAGGTCATGATCTCAGGGTCCTGGGATCGAGCCCCACATCAGGCTCTCTGCTCAGCAGGGAGCCTGCTTCCTCCTCTCTCTCTGCCTGCCTCTCTGCCTACTTGTGATCTCTTTCAAATAAATAAATAAAATCTTTAAAAAAATTTATATGCAATCTCAAGGGACCCTAAATAGCCATAACAATCAAAAAAGAAGAAAACTAGGGCACTCACACTTCTTGGTTTCAAAACTCATTATAAGATTACAGTAATTAAAACAGTGGGGCACTGGCATAGAGACATAAACTAATGGAATAAAATACACAGCCAAGAATAAACCACTGATATACTGTCAAATGATTTATAAGGGTGCCAAGATAATCCCAATAATAAATTCTTTGTGTCTTAAAATACTTCCAAAACTGATTATAGTGGTGAGGGAAGCCAGCATCCTCTACTAGTTTACCATCTTAAGAGAAACCCATGTATCATTTGTTGTCTTTCTCCAGCTGCTTGGCATCAAGAAAGCATCAAGATCAAGTGCAAGCATTTTTGGATTTTTCAAATGCTTATCATCCGTAATACAAATTATTTTTGTCTATTTAGAGACACTTTCAGGGCACCTAGGTGGCTCAGTTGGTTGGGCATCTGCCTTCTGCTTGGGTCATGATCCCAGAGATCAAGCCCTGCACTGGGCTCCCTGCTCAGCAGGGAGTCTGCTTCTCCCTTTGCCCCTCACCCCACTCTTGTGCTCTCTCTCTCTCTCAAATACATAAATAAATAAATAATCCAGAGACACTCTTTAAAAAAAAAAAAAAAAAAAAAGCTCAGTGGGTCAAGCACCTGGTTCTTAATTTCAGCTTCGGTTGTGATCTTGGGGTCGTGATACAGAACCCTGTGTTGGGCTCTGTGTTCAGCTGAAAGTCTGCTTCTCTCTTTCTTTCTCTGATTGCCTCTGCCCCTTCCCCTGCTTGTGCTCACTCCCTAAAATAAATAAATAGATCTTTAAAAAAATAATGACTGCTAGACTGAGATTTTCCATACCATTCCTCTGAGTATGAGTCACTACGCAATAATCTGCAGCTACTTTGCCTTATATTGATATAGAGTATCATCCTAGGAAGTTATCAAATAATGTAGAAGTCCAGGCTATCTGTCCTAGAGTTCTTTTTTATTGAAATAAAAAAATGACTCTATCAGTAAACACCAATTAGCTGTGTGAACTGCAAGAGTTTTAGCCTCCCCATAACACTTTTCAACTTCTATGTTAGTAAGCAAAAAACATTACAAGGAGAGTTTCAAGAATCTTTAGAATTCTGAGCATGATTTATACTTGTTAGGTGGAATAAGGGACTCTCTAGCTAGCAACAATAAGGTTTTTGAAAATCTTCATCTTTTCTAGGCCTTTAATTAATACTTCAAGCCCAACATGTAAAAGATATAACATATGAATAGAAGAACTTCATATGTTATATGTTCTATACTTCATAGAAAATAGTCACACTATTTTCTAAAGAGTACACTTTATCATGAGGAGGGTTTGTTTCAGACTTTTCCAGAATTAAAGGATTATGTTGTCTGTAATTTTTCCCATTAAATAACCTCATAGCATGGACCTTAGAAAGCATATTTTAAGGGTCTAGTTCATAAAATATTTTATTCTTGTTTTCTTTTTAAACTGTGAATATTACTAGTATTTAGAAGCTCATTTTTATAGATGGAGGATTTTCTAAGTCAGGAAAAGGTATACATTTTTTTTTCAAAAGAAAAGGAAAAAAAACTAAGAATTGATGGGTAGTCAAGGAAGGGAAGTTCTCTTCAGTTTCTTTCCTAGTATCTACTAATTGCTACAATTTCACAGATTTACTAAAATGTTGTAGATGGGTTGCTGAATGTTTCATTAGAAAGTAAATAGTAATTTTCAAGGAGCCTGGGTGGCTCAGCTGGTTAAGCAACTGCCTTCAGCTCAGGTCATGATCTCAGGGTCCTGAGATTGGGGTCCGCATCAGGCTCCCTGCTCTGTGGGGAGTCTGCTTCTCCCTCCGCCTCTCTCTCTCTGTCTTTCATGAATAAATAAATAAAAATAAAAAAAAAAAGATGTTATATAATTTTTGTTTCAGATACTTATTGCAGTTAAATTTGTGATAGCAAAGAATTGGAAATGTCCTAAACATTAATCAATATACAGTTACAAATTAGGGAATATACTTATTATTGAATACCTACTATTTGCTATGAAAAAGAATGAGGTAGATTCGTATATAAGCTTTTTTTTTTTTTTAAGGTTTTATTTATTTGACAGAGAGAGAGATCACATGTAGGCAGAGAGGCAGGCAGAGAGAGAGGGGGAAGCAGGCTCCCTGCTGAGCAGAGAGCCGGATGGGGGGCTTGATCCCAGGATCCTGAGATCATGACCTGAGCTGAAGGCAGAGGCTTAACCCACTGAGCCACCCAGGCGCCCCGAGGTAGATTCGTATATAATTTAATGCTGAAAACTTTAGTTTAGAACAATATTAAACACTTTACATATGTAAACTCTTCTAATTCTCATTACAACTGTACGTGATAAGTACTGTCATTATACCTATCTTTTTAAGATTAATAAATAAAATCTTTTAAAAAAATGAGTTAGGTGGACCCATTTGTATTGATTTGGAACAATATAACATACTCTTTTTATTTTTTTGAGATTTTTATTTATTTACTTGACAGACAGAGATCACAAGTAGGCAGAGAGGCAGGTAGAGAGAGAGGGGGAAGCAGGCTCCTTGCTGAGCAGAGAGCCCTGATCCAGGGCTTGATCGCAGGACCCTGAGAATGACCTGAGCCAAAGGCAGAGGCTTTAACCCACTGAGCCACCCAGGCACCCCTCTAAACATACTCTTTTTTTTTTTTTCCCCTCACAATAGTGATTTTATTAAATTAGTTGCTTTTATAAAACATTGCAGATGTCATAATTGTTAACATAACAATTTACCAAACTGTAGTCAACTGGTGCAGTTTGCTGAGCATGTTTTATAAAGGAAAGGAAATGCCAAAACCCTGTTAAAGTTATTCCACTGCAGCCTAAGAGAACAAAGGAGAATTGTCACTTAAATCAGGGAAATAAAACAGGTAAAGAGCTTCCCTCCCCCAACTGAAGCACTCCATCCGTAGAACAGTCTGATAAATAGGAACTAGACAGTCTATGCATTCCAGAGATTCCACAAGTTGTAATGCAGTGCAATAATGGAGAGGTTTACCTTCTTCAGCTTCAAAGTTGGAGGGTTTGGTCATTTAATTTTTAAATATCAAGCTAGTGCTTTTCAGCTGTTGCATCTTCACTCTGAGATAAGCAGTCTTCTTCACAATGTATTTTTTTTAATATCCTCACGCTCAATTTTAAGACAAAGCAATTTTAATACTAGGTGCACACCACATGCCCTTGCCGCAAACTGCTTTTCTTGACAAGTTATGAAGTAGTTCAAGGAGGTATGGTTAAGGCTGTATTACTGAATGGTGCTGGTAAATACTACACAATTTTTGTCATGTTGCAACCTTTGTTTCCAATTCAGTGACTGCTGCTATGGAATCAGAGAGCAACAATGACAACATTATTAGGTTTTTGTGTGTTTTTTTTTTTTCTTTTTTAAACTATGATTTAGTAGCAACTGAGGTTCCCAATTTTAACCCCTTGGCAGCAAGATCCAAGTTCCCTCATTCGCACATTAGCACCTAAGTGTCAAGGGGCTAAATAACCAGCACAAAAGATACTGCACTTCTGATTGTAGCATTTGGCAGAACTGAAAGGAAAGGAAGTTGTGCTACATGTTGAAGGGATTGTGGGCAACAGAAAGAAGACACCAGGAGAAGAGAAAATGTCACATGAAGTCTTCATAGTCTTGTACATATCCTCCATCATAGCCACCGTAATCTGCCAGATCATCTTTCATGGTAGCCTTTAATCCCCCTCCAGGGACCACACCTTTCTTCTTCTTTTTGGCTTTGCTTTGCTTTTCTTGCTTTTGTTTTTTACTACAAAGCACAGTCAGTGAATTGGTAATCTTTTTCAAGTCATCAATTTCCAATGAAATACACACATCTCGAACTAAAGCTTCCAAAAAACTGGCATAATATAGTGACTTTTCATATTGTGTAATTTTATCTTTTAGTAACTTTCCAAACTCTGTGAAGTCATCTCTTGAAGATGGGTTCATTGCATCTATTCCATAAACAGTATTATTAACACCAAAAGTTTCTTTTGCTAATTCAAGGTCTGATTCTTCCTGTAATTTCTTTAGTCGCAGTTTATCTGCTAATTGTTCTTCTGGTGTTAGCACTTTAGGTTCTTCAGGTTCTTCTAACCTCTTTTTAATTTCTTCTTGCCTTTTCTTCTGTTGCCGTTCTTTCTCTTTTATTTTCTCTGCTATTTTTTTCTTTTCTGAAACTTTTACTTCTGGTTTTACTTCTGCTTCCTCTTTTTTTTCATCATCATCATCATCCCAGTTATCCTTGACGTCCTCGTCCTCGTCCTCGCCTTCCCAGCGGTCCCCACCAGCAGTGCCGCCGCCCCCCACCTTCCGCACCGGGTCTTCCACGGAGAACGTGTCCGCGTCCCAAGAATCAGAGTCCCCCGCCGCTGCCGCCGCCGCCATCTCGAACCCTCTAAACATACTCTTAATTGAAAAATCCAAATGTGAGAGTGATACTGATTAGTACAATTCCATGTTACATTTTTAAGAATATAAAGGTTTATATAAACATATCTGTGTAAGGATATAATCATGTATAGAATAATATTCCTTTAATAATTTGGATTTGGAAGACTTATGAAGAGGGTTCCAACTGATGTTTTGATATCTAATTTTAAAAGAAAGGAAGGAAGAAAGAAAAAAAAAAAGAAGAGGAAGAAGAGAAAAAAGTAAAGAAATTTGAAATAGAGTTTATCCTTAATGGTGAGCCACAATAGGAGCTGGACAATGTGTTAAAACAGTTATTTTCATTCACCTAGTAGTGTTAGGAGAGTTAGTTATAGGAGAGTTATCTCCTATAGTTAGGAGAGTAGTGTTATTAATCTACTCAGAATTTGGAAACATTCAAAGCAAACTTACCTCCTTAGTTTATTTAAAGAAATCACTAAGTCTTTCCCAGACTTGGTGTTTATTAGGTGATCTGATATTTACTGCACTATGAATAGTTAACTATCACACCAACTTCCTGACTGTTCTCTACTTGTAGTACTAGCCTACAGGTTTGGTCTCTTTTTTTTTTTTTTCCCTGAAAAGAGCAAAAGCTTTTGTTTCTTTAATCAGTTAGTCCCAAATCACTCTCTAACATTTTTACTTAGCTTTCCTGGTGTTTCTGTAGGAGATACCCACTAGACTATATGTATCAAATGGCTTAGGGTCATTTACATGGCCTCAGTTAATTTTCTCTAGGTAGAACCAGACATTTTCTCAGTGCACTTGGGATTAAAATGTATATTCTTCTAGAAAAATTCTATAACCTATTCCCACTGTAAACTCTAGGACATGAGATATATCAGGAAAATTTTTATGAACTTTATAAATTCAAATAAATTAGTAAATATGTATTCTGCACTTATAGTCATGGCAGGCATGAGAACACAAAGATAAATAACATATTGTTCCAGCCCTCCAAGGGAGTAGGGAGAAGGGGTAAACAACTAACCTTTAAACCTATATTACAGTATTTTATATGCTGTAGCAAGCTGCAGATGAGTTCTGAGGAAGAAGAGAAAGGAAGGACAGGGGAGACTTTTCAGAGGAAATAGTGTTTCAGATGGACCTTAAAATAAGGGTCTTCAAGAGCCACCTGGGTGAATCAGTTAGCTAAGCATCTGACCCTTGATCTCAACCAAGGTCTTGATCTCAGGGTTGTCAGTTGAAGCCCTCACCGGCTCCACACTGGGCATGAAGCCTACTGAAATAAAAACAAAGGTCTTCAAACTTCTTTGGCTCACATGCTTTCCAGAAAAATTTTTATTAATATAAACTCATTCACATAGTATAAAGTAACATCTAATAGAATTTCCAGATAGTGCTAACATATGCATTTAAAAATAAAAATCTTAAATCACTTTTACTAATGTATTCAGTCACATCTAAATAATATATTGATTTGGCATTTTCCATCTTTCTTTTAAAAAGTACAAGAATAAGAAATTCTTTTTTTTAAATTTTATTTAGTTATTTGACAGAGAGAGATCACAAGTAGGCAGAGAGGCAGGCGGAGAGAGAGAGAGTGGAGGAAGCAGGCTCCCCACTGAGCAGAGAGACCGATGTGGGGCTCGATCCCAGGACCCTGAGATCATGACCTGAGCCGAAGGCAGAGGCTTAACCCACTGAGCCACCCAGGCGCCCCAGAAATTCTTTAGTAGTAGGAAATTTAAATGATTCTCTTTTCATTTGGACTTCATCTCCCCCACAAATTTTAACCTCATGTAATATATATGTATTCTTTTTAAAAAAAGATTTATTTATTTATTTACACGAGAGAGCGGGAGAGAGCATGAACAGGTGGAGGGGCAGAGGGAGAGAGAGAAGCAGACTCCCCATGGAGCAGGGGCCCAATGGAGACTCTGTCCCAGGACCCTGGGATCATGACCTGAGTTGAAAGCAGATGTTCAATTGACCAAGCCACCCAGGTACCCCCATATATATTTATTCTTAAACGTCTTTTAGGGATCATCTTATTATATTGCCCTGCAACAAAAATATGTAAATAAATAAATAATTGAAATTAAAAATTTTCTAGGGCCATAAAACTAAATATTAAACATTTCTTATTAGTGAAATATGAAATAAATGATTAATAAATTGATAAATTATTATTAATAAATTACTATACCAACATAATGTGTTTTACATTTTAATTAATAATTTTTATAAAGTAGAATTTCTTAGAAATATCTCATTTAATGGCATAGGAAGGAATTTTAAAAGTAGCTATAAATCTTTGGATGGACATTACTTTTTGTTACAAAGGACCAAATCCTATTTCCCCCCTTTTTAGTTTCATGGATGTTATGAAAAAATTGGTTAACATAAATAAGTAGATGAAAGTAGGAGTTTTTTAAATACTGTCTCTCAACTATTTTGAACTCTTTGGAAATTACATGCTAAAAGCTATATGTAGAAATCTGTATTCTTTTCCTAGGGGTGCTGTAAGAAAGTACTTAAAATTGGGTGGCATAAAACAACACAATTTTTTTATCTTATGGTTTTGGAGGCTAAAAATCTGAAATCAAGATGTTGACTGAGCCAAGCTCTCGGAGGACTCTAGAGGAGTCCTGCCTTTTCCAGCTTTTGTGGTTTGCTGGTAATCTTTGGCGCTCCTTGCCCTGTGGATGCATCATACCAGTCACATGGCTATCTTCTCCCTATATGTCTTCTGGTTCTCTGGAAAGGCCCTATTTCCAAAGAAAGTCACATGTAAGGTATTGGATGTTAGTATATCTGCATATCTTTAGGAGGGAGGGACAAAATTCAGCTCAAAACACCATCTGTTATCAAAAGTTATTTTAAGGACTTATCAACTGACATCCTAAGTGGGTCTTCCCTCAGTTTTGTTGAAAATAAAGAATTTTTTAAAAGCTGTTATTCAGCCTAAGAATCACTAATTTACATTAAAACTTACAGCAGTATTTCAAATCATCTTTTCATTCCATGCCTGCCTTTTGTTTTAAAGTGGGAGAAAGTAGGGGCACCTGGATGGTTTAGTTAGTTCAGTGTTGGACTCTTGATTTTGGCTCAGATCATGAGCTCAGGGTTGTGAGATCGAGCCCCACATCGGGGTTCATGCTCTGTGAGGAGTCTGCCTAAGATTCTCTCTCTAGCCCTTCCCCCCTCCCCGCATGCCCATCCCCCCACCGTCCCTGTTTCCCCCGTCCCACAAAAGTGGGAGAAGGTAGATGTGAAAGCACAGCTTTACCTTAAGGAATTCCCAGGCAGGTCAATCTTAGGAAAGAGTACAACTGAACTTGAGGACCTGGAAATTGATTACTCTGAAACCGTTCTTGCTCCTGCACTGTTTGGAAAGTGTTTGTGAATCCCAGAGGTATGTGTACCCAAGTGTGACGTTTCTGCCTTAAAGAAGAAATAGCTCACCAGATTGAATGGAAGGCAAGTTTTTACTAGTTTGAGGATATAGCACAAAGTCAGGATCAATGAAAAGTGTGCAGAATTGTTGGGGAAGAGTAAATCATCCAAGGTGCCTAGAGTGTCAGTTGTTTGAGAGGAACCAGAGGAGAGATGAGGCTGGATTAGTGGAGTAAATAGTGATAAATAGTGAAGTATTTATGGTCATGAAAAGAAATTTGCGTTTTATACCCTTTAGGCAGCTTTGGAAGTCTCAGATTTTTTTTTTTTTTTTTTAAGGGAGACAGGGAGGAGAGAGAGAAAGTGAGTACATGTGAGTGAGGCAGGTAGTGGTAGAGGGAAAGGGAGAGAGAGAATCCTAAGCAGGCTTTTATGCCCAGCTCAAAGCCCCATGGGGTTCGATCCTATGACCCTGAGATTGTTACCTGAGTGGAAACCAAGAGTCTGATGCTTAGCGGACTGAGCCACCAGACACCCATCAGGTCTTTCTTTACTACTTCTCTTTTGATCATTTAAAAGCTCTTCACACTTGTCTTTGGTCACTCTTTCCCTTGATCAATAGATCTCCACCCTATTGATCTTCCAGTTCCTAGGGTGAGTTTAATTCTTGTCTTGTCTTTCCTGTTGTTTATTTATTTATTTTTAAGTTTTTTGGGGGTTTTTTTTGAGAGAGAGAGAGATCACAAGTAAGCAGAGAGGCAGGGAGAGGGGGGAGCAGGCTCCCCACCAAGCAGAGAGCCTGATGTGGGGCTCGATCCCAGGACCCTGAGATCATGACCTGAGCTGAAGGCAGAGGCTTAACCCACTGAGTCACACAGGTGCCCCTTTCCTGTTGTTTAGGACAATATTCCTTTGGTTATTCTAATGGATTCTCCTTTGGCAGATCTGTTTAAGTGTTACTGCCTCAGAGAGATCTTCCATAATCATGAATAAAGGTCTGCAATGTTATTCTCTATTAAGAAGTTCTGCTTAGGGGTGCCTGAATGGCTCAGTGGGTTGAGCATCTGCCTTTGACTGGGGTTGTGGTCCCAGAGTCCTGGGATCAAGCCTCTCATCGGGCTCCCTGCTGAGCAGAGAGCCTGCTTCTCCCTCCCCCTCTGTGACTTCCTCTGCTTGTGCTTTCTCCCTCTCTCTCTCGGTGTGTCAAATAAGTGAATAAAAACTTTTTTTTTTTTAAGATTTTATTTATTTATCCGACAGACAGAGATCACAAGTAGGCAGAGAGGCAGGCAGAGAGAGAGGAGGAAGCAGGCTCCCCGCCAAGCAGAGAGCCCGATGTGGGGCTTGATCCCAGGATTCTGGGATCACGACCCTGGCTGAAGGCAGAGGCCCACTGAGCCACCCAGGTGCCCCAAGTGAATAAAATCTTAAAAAAAAAAAAAAAAAAGAAGTTCTGTTTATTTCCTTCCCAGCACTCAACTGTAATTGTTTTATTTATTTTGGTGATTCCATATTTTTTTTAGCTCTCTCTATCCTAGGCTGTATATTCCAGGAGGGTAGGAATTACATCTGTCTTATTCACCATTATATCCCTAGCATTTATCATAGTATCTGGCAAAACATATACACTCAGTATTTGTGGAATGAATGAACAAAGATCTTAAAAGTTCCATAGTCAATGAGTAACAATGACTAATTTTTATTACCACCATTAAACATTAGTTGATAAAAGTTTTCTCTCATATCAAGTTTGATAATTCTAATATTGATTATAACTCTTTTTTCCTTACTACATTTAAAGATTTTATTTTTATTATTTGAGAGAGAGGGGAGAGAGAGAGAGTGAGAGTGTAAGCACAAGTAGGGGATGGGGTAGAGGGACAAGCAGACTCCCCACTGAGTGGGGAGCCTGATGCTCTGGCTCAGGGTAGGGTTCAGGGTATGGGGTCCGTTGATCCCAGGACCCTGGGATCATGACCTGAACCAAAGGCAGACACTCAACCAACTGAGCCACCCAGGTGCCCCTCCTTATTACATTGAAAAAATGATGATTAAATCCAAAATTTTTCCTTACCACCATAGACATAGTGTCTCAAAAGCGTTTTCCATAAACCATTTTATATCACATCACATAGTAAATAAGTATGTCTAGTGTTTTTCATCTTGCTTCCTATTGTGAATATTCAGCCTATCCCAAAGTGTCCTTTTTTAATGGGTGGATTCTTGAGCTTGATTTCATATTTTGCTAGTAGAAGGAAGCCAAAGTGCAATTCTCTTCCTAGCTATATATTAGTCTTTATGCATCTCTTCTCTCTCTTTCTCTCTCTCTCTCTCTCTTTTTTTTTTTTTTTTTTTTTAAGATTTTACTTATTTAAGAAAGAGAGTACAAGAGCAGGGGAGGGCAACAAGCAGGGGAAGGGGCAGAGGGAGAAGCAGACTTCCCGCTGAGCAGGGAGCCCAACTCTGGACCTTGGTCCCAGGACCCTGAGATGGTGACCCTGAGATTATGACCTGAGTTTAAGAAAGACGCTTAGTGGACTGAGCCACTCAGGTGCCCCTCTATGCATCTTTCTTAACATCTTTTTACCTATCTGACAAAAACAAAATGAAGATGATGACCCTATTCTCAAAGACAATTTTATTCCTCTGATATTATTAGCTCTTTACAGAATCTCTTCTTCATATCTGTGGCACGTAATAAAAAAATTACCAAAAGATAGTTTCTGTCAGTGATATAAATGTTTTTTTTTTTAAGATTTTATTTATTTAACAGATGGAGATCACAAGTAGGCAGAGAAGCAGGCAGAGAGAGAGGAGGAAGCAGGCTCCCTGCTGAGCAGAGCGCCCCATGCAGGCAGGGCTCCATCCCAGGACTCTGGGATCATGACCTGAGCCGAAGGCAGAGCTTTAACCCACTGAGCCACCCAGGTGCCCCTGATATAAATGTTTTAAAACTTTCTGTGAAAAAATAAAGTAGAAAAATATTGATACATCAAAATGTTAACAATGTAAAACAATGTAAAATGAGAGTGGTGAAAATCCAAAGTGCTGACAACACCAATTGTTGGTAAGGTTATAGAACAAGAACTCTCATTCATTACTGGTGGAAGTGCAAATTTTCAAGGTCTTTTGGCAGATTCTTATAAAATTAACCTTACTATAATATGTAGCAATCCCATTCCTTGGTATTTATCCAATGAATTGGAAACCGATGTCCACATAAAGACCTGAACATGGACTTTACAGGAGCTGTATTCTTAATTACCAAACCTTGGTAGCAACCAAGATGTGCTTCAGTAGGTGAATGGATAAATTGTGGTCCATTCAGATAATGGGATGTTATTCAGTGCTGAAAGGAAATGAGTTATCAAGCCAGAAAAAAAAAAAAAAAAGGGAGAAACATTAAATGTTTAGGCTAAGTGAAAGAAGCCAATTAGAAAAGACTATAGTAATGTATGATTCCAACCATACAATATTCTGGAAAACACAGAACTATGGACACAATAAAAAGGTGAGAGGTTGCCATGAGTTAAGGTGCAGGGAGGGATAAGAAGGTGGAGCACAGGTGGTTTTTAGCATAGTGAAACTATTCTAAATGATACTATAATGGTAGATACATGTCATGATACATTTAGCAAAACATATAGAATGTACAACCCAAGAGTGAACTCAGTGTAATCTATGAACTTTGAGTGAGTACCATACATCAATGTAGTTTCATCCAGTGTAACAAATGTACCACTCTGGTGTGGAATGTTTTGAGTGGTGGAGGCTATGTATGTGTGGGGACAGGAGGGTTATGGGAATTCTTTGCACTTTCTGCTCAATTTTGCTGTGAATCTAAAGCTGCTTTAAAAAATAAGGTATGTTGGGGTGCCTGGGTCGCTCAGTGGGTTAAAGCCTCTGTCTTCAGCTCAGGTCATGATCCCAGGGTCCTGGGATCAACACACACATCAGGCTCTCTGCTTGGCGGGGAACCTGCTTCCCCCACCCCCCTGCCTACTTGTGATCTCTGTCTGTCAAATAAATAAATAAAATCTTAAAAAAATTTAAGGCTTGTTGAATAAAACGTTAATGATAGTTAGCCTTCTCAGGGTTGTGAGTTTGAGCCCCAGCTTAGTTGCAGAGGTTACTTAATAATAAAATCCTAAAAACAATAACAGCAAAGGAAGGTTTGGGCCGCCTGGCTGGCTCAGTCAGTAGAGTGTGTGACTCTTGATGTTGGGGTTGTGAGTTCGAACCCCATCTTGGGTGTACAGATTACTTAAAAATAAAATCTTAAAAACAATAACTATCCTTGGGTGTATGGATTACTGGAATTTTTTTCCTTTGAATTTTTCAGGTTTTTCAAATGTTTATTTGTTTGTTTTTTTCCACTGAGTGTATTTCTTGTCCATGGAAACAGGAAAAAAAATTAAAAATATAAATATGTTAAATTCAAAATGGTAATAAATTCAAAATGTAATAAGTACATTAAATCCAATTAATTTTAGGTTTTAACGTCTTGCAGAATTACTGCCTTGTACATAAACTTAAAAAATAATAGTTGCTGGGACACCTGGGTGGCTCAGTGTGTTAAAGCCTCTGCCTCCAGCTTGGGTCATGATCTCGGGGTCCTGGGATGGAGCCCCACATTTGGGCTCTCTGCTCAGGGGAGAGCCTGCTTCCCTCTCTCTCTCTGTCTCTGCCTGCCTCTCTGCCTGCTTGGGATCTCTCTCTATAAAATAAATTAATAAAATATTTTAAAAAATAATAGTTGTTAATATGAGGAATCCATAATGGGCAAAAATTAAGCTTTAAATTATTATTTTCAGCTTATAATTTTATAAGAGCATAGAATTGAGTTGCTGGAAAGGACCTCCATAATCATCTAATGTAATATTTATAATATTTTCTTTTAAAAATTTCTTCTATTTTCCAGTGAGTACCTCTATAAAGTTTAGAAGGCACTTGAGTTGGCAAGGCTTATTGGGAGATAAAATGAGGAACATAATGAGTCCCCATACTCCAGTGTGAATGAGCTAAGGAGGAGTGAAGAGCAATTTTTTTTAAGAATATAGGGGTGAACATATTTTATTGTTTAATAAAATAGTCATGGGAACTGAGATGAGAGGACAAGAATGTTCATAATGAGCTGAACAAGTAAGAAAGTATTCGTTGGAGGTGTTGGGATTCCAGGGAATGAGAAGACTATAAAGAAAGAAAAGTGGATTTTCCTTCACTGGCATATTATGTACAATTCCCTCATTTGACTGAAGAAGAAACTGATGCTCAAAAAGGTCTAGGGTCGCAAAGGTAAGGAATGGTGGAATCAGTATCCACTCCAACTCTTCATTCTTTTCTAAATCATCACATTGCTTTTCCAGAGACATTTGTTAATTGGCTGCATTACAGTTTTATGAAGTGTAAAGCATGTTGTTAGGAAGGAATAAGGAACTCATATATTTAGGAAGAATGGCAGCTTAAATGTCTATTTTTAAAAATGAGTTTTTCAACTTATAGTTCATTCCAGATTACTCAGTTTCTGATATCATCTTGTGTTTTTACTTCTGTTTTAGAACTTGATTTTATCCATGATTTGCTTTCTTTAGAATAGTGTTTTTCAAACCACAGCTTGTAAACCATGAAATCAATTTGGAGGGTTGAAACCACTGTTTATTTTTTTAAAAAGGGAAGAAAACAGTATAGACTAGATTTAAATAGACTAGAAAATATTGGAATCCATCTGAGGTTATAAAGGAAATAATTCTTCTATGTAACTTCAGTTATCTATTAATGAATATAGGTGGGCTTGTACTCGGTCTCCACTTATAACACATATCCCATTTATTGTCATGGTCAAAAAGTTTTATAAGCCACTGCTCCAGAATGTATTATTTTGTGCTGTGTTTTCAATTATCTAAGATGACATATTTAAGAGAAGAATTAGGAGTGGACTATCCTGGTGAGGCAGCATGATGAGGTAGTTAAGAGTATGGACTATGGAGCCAAGAATCCTAGGGCTGTGAGTCTCTCTCCATCACTTTGTAGCTACGTGACCTTGAATAATTTCCTCAACCTTTCTTAAAATTATTACTCATTTTATTTATTTTTTTAAAGTAAGCTCTACACCCAATGTGGGGCTTGAACTCACAACCCCAAAATCAAGAGTCGCACACTCTATGGACAGAGCCAGCCAGGTGCCCTGCCTCTGTAACCTTCTTTTACTTCAGTTTTCTCATCTGTAAAAGTGGGACAGTAATATTAACTACTTCATAGAGTTTTTAAGAGATAATGTTATTATTCACAATGAACACAGACAATTCCTGGCACTGTAAATACTACACAAGCAATTTGTTAAGTAAAACTGTATAAATTGACTTATTTTAATTTATCAGGACTTCACCTTTTTCTCACAGTGGCAGAACAACATTATTAAGATTTTTGATTGCTATATCAAATATCATTCAGTATAAGCAAATTATTAAAAGTCAAACATGCTAAAACTAACAATTTTTATTTAATATTATTTTTGTTTAATTATATTAGAAGCACTCTACCCAGGCATACATTTTATATAGCAATTAGCCATGTTGAGCTTCTCTCAGTTTTTGATCCTTTTCCCACTGAAAATTTTCTTCAGTGCTTCAATGATTAAACTATTGCTTTCTTTCCCCCTTTTCAATGATGAAAGTTAAAATGTTAGTCTACATTAGCTCTCCAATTCCCAGCCCCAAAACAGTTCTTCTTTCTGAATTTCTAATATCCTACTATCCATAGTGGGAACATGAGATGTACTCTGAGATTATACTAAACTCCTTTCCAAGAAAAATAAAAGACTTTGATTTGAAGTACATTTCTTCCAAGCTTGATGATAATGATTATTATGATCATGTTTTTTTGGATTATACACTAGCATAGTACTGATGATAGAGAGATCATTATGTTTCTCTTCCTCACAAAATATTATAAAGAATTTAAAAAAAATTCCACTAAGTCAGTTATCAATAATAAAAAACAGCTAACATTTTTGAGGTCCTTATAAGTGTGAGGTGCAAGTTTTGGATGTGTATGCCTATTGAATCCCCCCACCCAGAAACTCTGTGAGAGTGAAATTATTACCTACATTTTATGCATGTTAAAACTTAGGTGTAGAAAGTTTTTTTTTTTTTTTTTTTAAGATTTTATTTATTTATTTGAGAGAGAGAGCATGAGCAGCAGGGAGGAGCAGAGGGAGAAGTAGATTTCCTTCTGAGTGGGAAGCCTGATCTGGGACTCCATCCTAGGACCCTGCAGTCATGACCTGAGCCAAAGGCTGACGCTTAACGGATTGAGCCACACAGATGTCTTGGGCTTAGAAAGTTAAAACGTCCCTAAAATCACCCAGCTAGTTGTGGAAAAAGCCAGAATTCAAACTTGGGCATTATAGCTCCTAAGCTGTGCTCCAAAGAGCTATTATATTGCACCTTAATTACTGGTGAGCTCTTGGTTTCCATATATATATATAAAATTTATCTCTCTCTGTACATATAAATAAAATTATACTATATATAGTATATATATATTTTATATTTTATATAAAATTATAATTTTATATTTATAAATAAATTTTTTAAATAAAAAATATTTTACATTTTATTTATATATAAATATGTTATATTTTATTTATATATTATATACTATATATTATATAGTATAATTTTATTTATATATATTATATATAATTTTATTATTTTAAATAATTTATAATTTATTTAATAATTAATATATAAATATATATTAAATATATAATTAATTTTTATATATTATATATAATTTTATTTTTATATATTATATAAAATAAAATTATACATAAATGAAATTATACTATATAACATATATATTATATATAAATAAATATAAAAATAAAATTATACTATATATAGTGTAATTTTATATGTACAGAAAGAAATAAATGATCATAATACGTCTAGTTAATATCATGACCACACAGTTACACATTTGTTTTTCTTGTGAGAAGAACTTTCAAGATATACTTTTTTAGCAACTTCTAACATTTTTAAAAAAGATTTATTTATTTTAGAGAGAGAGCACAAGGTGGGGTGGAGGAGCAGGGAGGGAAGGGTGGAAGGGGAGGGGCAGAGGACAAGGGAGAAGGTGAGAAAGAGGCAAAGAGGAAGAGGGAGAGAATCTTCAGCAGACACCACTCTGCACTGAAAGTAGAGCCCAAGGTGGGGCTTGATCTCACCACACTGAAACCATGACCCTGAGATCATGACCTGAGCCAAAACCAAGAGTCGGCCACTTAATGACTAAGCTACCCAGGAGCCCCAACAAATTCTAACATTCTAAAATTACTTGCACATAAGTTATTTGGTCCTTAAAATAGTGCTGCATTACTTTATAAGTGACTATACTGAGGCTCAGAGAGAAGGTAACTTGCTCAAGGTTTTGAGTGGCCAAACAAGTATTTGAAATGCAGGTCTTCTGCTCATGTTTATGTCTTCTGCTCTGTTTATGTTGCCTTCCTGTAATGCTTAGTATGCTTTTGTGATTAGTACTGAATAACTATGGTTATTCACAGACACACACACAGACACACATTTTTAATAACAGCTTTATTGAGTTATAATTCCGTACCATACAGTTCTCCCACTTAAAGTGAATGATTCAGTGTTTTGATTGTATTCAGAGTTGTCCAACCATCACTACAGCCAATTTTAGCCAATTTTTATTTCTCCATTCTCTTCCCACCTCCCAAGGCCAAGGCAACCAATAATCTACTTTCTGTCTCTATACATTTGCTTAGCCTGGACAATTCACATAATCAGTCATCAAAAAATGGTCTTTTTTGATTATTTCTCTTGGAATAATGCCTACAAGTTTCATCCATGTTATGGTATGGACCAGAACTTCATTCCTTGTTATGGATGAATAATAAAAAATATTTCATTATATAGATATACCACTTTTGGTTTATACATTCATCAATTAATGGACATTTGGGTTGTTTACACCTTTATGGAAATTATGAATAATACTGGTATAAACATCCAAATACTTATTTTTTAAGTACTTTTGTATAAAATAAAGTGTAATTTTTATTTAAATTATGACAAAAATATGGCTTGTTTTTTACCCATTCTTACCTCTCAACTAGATTTCTCCCTGGTATTAGGCAGGGAACCCAGTGAACATTTTCTTCCAGGACAAAGACTTAAAAGAAGGGATACAAAATGTGAATAATGTATTCTACTGTAATTATTATTCTTGTTAATCTATTATAAAATGGCAATAATGCCAGGGAATCGATAGCAGCATAAAACTTCCTCAAACTGAACAACATGTGGAAATCTGATTTAGCATTTAAGTCTATGACAGAGCTTATTGGGAAGTATCTCTATTCAAGCCTTCCAACTATAAATTCAAGGTGCAATACCTACTGCTGTGGTATATGATGAAAAAAGGGATGGTCCAAGTTTTCACAGAATTATTACAATGTTGCCCTGCATTTGGTAATAGAGGAGATTTCTGTTGTGAAGATAGTGACATCAAAAACGTCAATGTAAGGGGCATCTGGATGGCTCATTCAGTTAAGTGACTACCTTTGGCTCAGGTCATGATCTCAGAGTCCTGGGATGGAACCCTGAGTCAGGCTCCCTGCTCAGCGGGGAGTCTGCTTCTCCCTCTCCCTCTGGGCTCCACCTGATTGTGCTTTCTCTCTCAGATGAATAAATAAAATCCTTAAAAAAAAAAAAGTCACTGTAAAACAGTACTGTGTAATACAAAGTCTTACAAGGATATTGGATTAGAATACTGACAAAATTTTGTTGTGAAATAAAATATCTACTGAAAAATACCATTCTGAGAAAACTCATTGAAATACATGTTGGATATTCTTCAACTTAAACAAAAAGTAGTATATTTATTGCATTTAGCTCTAGGTGGTAGGATTATTTGATTTTTTAAGTCATAGTGAATGAATGAATCTCAACTTCTACTGGATTACATTGTGTAAGCGGCATCTAAAACCGTTCAATATCAGTTTTTACTGAGTTGATTAATTCATTAAAAACCTCATGTTCATCATCGTCTAAAACTTTAAGTTGTAACCTCACACGTCTATTTCTTAATAGGCAGTGGTGTTAGATAACCATGAAATTGAGGAATCTCATTTATCCATCCATTTCTTTCCCCAACACCATCAAGTGTAATGCCACTAACAACCGCTAGGGTGAGAAGAGAGAGGCCTCACTTTCATCTTTACATGGAATCTTGGAAATTGCACAGCACCATGACGTGCGCCAAAGACTAGGTGTAGACGATGAACAAAAGAGAAGCCCCACCGTCGATGTGGCTTTCCCCGGCACGCCCCGGGGCGCGCCGCAACACTCCGCACCTTCGCTCGCTCCCCGCAATCGGGCGGGCCCTGGTTGGGCGAAGCGATTGAGCCGACTGTGGAGTGGAGTCTCCATCAACCGTTGAGGACCAGGAGGTGGTGGAAGGCACTGGAGAGGCTGGGTAGAGGCTGGGGGAGGGCAACCGAAAGAGGCTGCGGAGGAGGACGACGGCAGCGCCGAAGGACACACCGAGGGGAGGCTCCAGCCCCTCCAACAGGCGGG
Organism: Enhydra lutris kenyoni; assembly: GCF_002288905.1. Lineage (NCBI taxonomy): Eukaryota > Metazoa > Chordata > Mammalia > Carnivora > Mustelidae > Enhydra > Enhydra lutris. The sequence goes on along the minus strand of NW_019154155.1, from coordinate 6,309,480 downwards.
AGCCCAGCTCCAGGGGAGCCAGCAGCTTCCTCCATCTTGGTTGATGGAGGCGGGGAGCGGCGTCTGGGTCTCTCCACCGTGGCACCCGTCCTCCAAAGGCCCCTCAGGCGCAGACGCTGGAATCAAGGGCTATCCCCTCGGCCGAATGGCGGAGCCCAGTTGGGGCTTCGCGGGGCCAAGTTCCCCAGCCCCACGGGGTTTGGTTTTGAATTGGTCCCAAGTTCCCACAGCAGTCCCGACAAAATGGAGGACGTCGTCTCCTCCTGCAGCCATGACGGGAGGTGGGGGGACAATTCCCCACGGGGGTGAGGCGAGGGTGGAAGTGTTCCCACTCCCCTCAGCACATTCGGGAACTCACTTCACGCGCTGCCCCGACCTCCCACTTTGCCTCGCTCCAGCCCCTTGCCGGGCTCGCCCCTCACGGGGGGCTTCAGGCATTGGACAGGGAGGGCGTTGGGGACATCGAGGCCGCGTCGCTCCTCGGGCAGGGTCGTTTGGAGCGGCTCCAGGGTCCTGGGCTCCCAGGCCCGAGCTAGGGCAGGCGGCCACGGCCTCCGTCCCTCGGGCTGTGCGGAGCCCTGGAGAGCACCCTGGGCCCCCAAGTACCGAGCCGGAGGCCGTGCAGCGGGCAGCGAAACTCGGGCTGCCTGACCCTGACGGACCTGGGGGTGGGGGCGGTCTGGGAGGCGGGGGTAAGGAGGGGAGGGGACGCGGCCGAGGGCCGAGCGCCGGCCGAGGGGGGAGTGGAATGGCAACTCCGGGGGGTGTGGTCTGTTCCTGATGGACGGCCCTCCGGACCACCCCCTCGGGAGGGGCCTGAAGGAAGGCAGATGTAGCCAATGGACGTCCCCGAGGTGCCCCGGACAGCCCTTCCAGCCAGCCAATGAGGGTGCGGAGGGAGGGGCCTTCCCGGGCTCGGCCGCGCCGTCGCCTCCTCCGCCTCCTCCTCCTCACCAGCGCTAAACCCGGGACTGGACCGAGCGGAGTTGTGCGTGTTGCCGAAGGGGGGGGGGGGCCGGGGGAGGGGAGGTTCGTTCCGCGGAGCCGCAGCCAGAACCGGGTGAGGCTTATCCCCGCTGTCTTTCCAGTCCAGTTCCGCCGATAGTGGGGGTGGCTGGGAGCGGCGCAGCCTCGGGAGGAGGAGGCGGAGGCGGAGGCGACTGGGGAGGCGGAGATGGGTGAGGGCAGCCTCCGGAGCCTCCCACCGACCCGGGATTAATACCCCGCGGCGCGGCCGCCGTAGCCGCTACCGCGTCGGGGCCTCGGGGGCTGCTCCGGGCTCCGCTCATGTCACAGGCGTCTTCGCGTGCGGCCCGAAGGGCTGCGAGAGTGAGGGCGAGGCCGGGAGGGCTGGGTGAGGCGGACGCCAGAGGCGGGGGTCTCTCGGGGGGCGGGGGCTGCCCGGGTCGGGGCTGTGGGAGGTCGCGGGGTATTTTTCCTTTCTTTCTTGCGGCGGGGGGGTGGTGGTGGAAAGGTGGGGGGAGGGGAGCTTCAGTTCGTTCTCCCGCTCTCGGGGCTGCGCTCCGACCGTCTCCGCGGTAGCCTGAGGTCCCCAAGTTTTTCGGGGCGCGGGTGCTGCCTCTTTCCCCACCCGGTCCCCTCCGTCGCTCTTCTCTTCCCTGGGCTTCGTTGCGCGGCTCTTGCTCCTCACGTATTGTTTGGCTGGGTCTCTAATGGCGGACGGGGAGGCAGCGCTGCCGGTCGCCGACTGCAAGCGGGGGGGGGGGGGGGGGGGCAAGTCTCGGGCCCAGGGCAACTGCTTGGGGCAAATATGGGAGATAGCACCCCGACGGTGACGTGAGCCGCCCCTTACCTCCGAATTGGTGCGGAGAGTGACGGGATGACGCTGGGTGGGCAAATTAAGGAGGGAATACAATTCCCTTGCTGGCGTCGAGGCAACGTTTGCCCTTCCCCCCCTCCCCCGCCCGCCCCTTCCCAGTAGCAGGCTTGGTGCCCTCCAGCCTCCTCCCTCCAGATTTTGCTTTTCACGTGGGTTTTGTTCCCAGATATATATTTTGCGTGGTTTTACTCTACTTTACGTAGGAGGGGATTGCTGGTTGCGGGCTGGGGAGTAATAATAGAAGGGCCAAACCTCCTTGACCTCTTAGTCCCTTATCGTCTTCCTCCTGGTGGAAAGGGCTCGGTTTTCCCACATGGTTGGATGTTCTTGATACATTTTTCATTTTTCCTCTTACCCCAGGACCAGGAATCGCCTTCAACCCCAGTTGGTGCATCTTTGGCAGAAAGTGAGGAAAACACCCCCATTGTGAGTTCTTCGCCCCTAATTTGTTCTTAGAGGACGTTGTCAGGTTGTAGGGGTTCAGCCATGGGACTTGTCTGTCCCCGTTGTTTTGAGGGGGAGGAGCTTTCCCTTCGGTGGCAGCTGCCCCCGGGGTGAAGCCTGGGTAATGGCTGGTGAGGCAGCTGGGAGTGGGCGCTGCTGTTTCCACCGCTGCAGACAGAATCTCTCCTGCTGCTGCAATACCAACCTCAGCAACCAGACGACGGGCTCCTGCAGCTGCTCACGTTACCCGGGAGGAGGGGTGGTGCAAAGGAGGGCATATTTCTGGTGCCCTCTAGAGTTCCAAAGTGGGAATTGAAGTTACTTCGTTTTAAATGCTATGCATGCAACCATCTTTAACACTTTTTCTTCCTTTACAATGGATAATTGATTGTAGGTATTGGAAAAATACAGTCATTTGACTTTCCGTTTGTGTCTGATTTAAAAGACTCTTAGGGTTCATAGTTGGTAGATCTCTTTCATGACTTTGTTTAGGAAAGGGCATGAAATCAACATTTCTAGTACTTTAGTTTCTCCAACTAGGTAACTAGCTACTATGCAGATTACACCACACCACTGCTCCAGATAATCTCTTGGTCGTCCATCTTCTGTGTTGATTAGTCTTCACTTGAGTCATTCTTGAATGTGTCACCTGAGTTATTGTTTAATGTTTATAATTTGTTTGTTTTGAGGAGCAGTCTTCTAATATGCTAGACAGTAAAATAAACAAAACCAGTCAGAATTTCTGTCAGTTGAGATTAGGTACAAAATATCAGTGAAGCTCCACTCTGGACTCTGTATTTCCTGAGCTCTGGACACACTGTATCTCATTGACAGTTGATATTGTAACTTATAGCGCTTTGTCAGAGGTGAGTCATAAATATAGTAGCTTATGCTTAAATATTAAGTCCCAAATGGATCAAAAGATAATTAATAGGTGATGAATATTTTGCTGAATACTGACCTGAAAGATGATGTGAGGATGGCAACTTATATTTTAATACACAACATTCTAGGCACAATACAAGGCACTTTCATGTATTATTTCCTTTAGTTTTAGCAAGTAGCCTTCAGACTAATAAAAATGGCACATGTTGAGCCCTCATTGTATGCCAGTACAATTCTAAGTTTAAAAAAAAAAGTTTATTATGGAAAGTTAAATTTAATGAGTGAGGACAACATGCTGAACCTTTGTATTTCTGTCATTTACACTTTATAATTATCAACACATATCCAGACCAACTTTTAAATGAATTAAGTAATATAATCCTCACAAAAAAGTACTCTGTGGTAGTGTGATATTGTGAGAGACCAGTGATACATGTACTGTTTTTATTTCTAATTTGTAGAGGGGAAAACAGGCATAGGGAGGTACCAGGTAGTAATAGTAGTATCAGACAAGCGGTTTGATTAAGGTGCCTTAAGTTCAGCAACTAAGCTGTCCTGTTTTAAAGTATGTACTGGCTTTATACATTTGGAAATTGAAACAGTGAAAAAGCCAAGGTTAGAATCCTTTCAGCTTATCTTCTCCTAGAGAACAGGTAGATAGATAGCAAATGTTTGAATCTTACTGAGTACCTTTAAAAAAAAATTATAGAACTGAAGTTAATGTCTTATTTAAAAACTGTCTATTTGAGGGGTGACGGGGTGGCTCAGTTGGGTAAGCATCTGCCTTCGGCTGAGGTCATGACCTAGGGTCCTGGGATTGAGTCCCACATAGGGCAGGAAGTCTTTTTTCTCCCTCCTCCCACTGCTGGTGTGTGTGTGCATGCCCGTGCTCACTCACAAAAATAAATAAAATCTTAAAAAAACCGTCTATTTGTATCAGAAGTAATATGTTCTTTTCAGTAAATCTGTGTACAGAATCTCTCTTAAATACTGCAACTTGAATGAATATATTGCCTGATGAATTTAAGGCTCTTCAGGGATTAAGTCATTGATGTAATGGATCAAGGATCAGATCTTCCACATAGATGGGCAATGCTTATTACCACGTATTTTCACAAAAAATTTAACTTTCTCAGATTTTTTTCTTGGTTCTTAATTGAGATGTTGATAGGGGAAAGGTTGGTAATTGGTTATATTTAATAGACACTTGGAGATGAGGACAAACAAAATGTATAACTGTATGTAATGTCAGGACTATATGTAGGACGATATGTAATGTCAACACAAATATGATTATGAAAGCCATGGTTCTTTCTGATAATACTGAAATGTGGTCCTTGTTACGCTTAATGATTTAGCTCAGAATTTAAAATTCTTTTGTTTAAAAAGACCAACTAATGGTGCTTTAACATGCCATACAGTAAGATGAAGATAACCTGATGATTTAATTGACCTTGACTAAATAAGTTCTTTGTTATACTTATTATTGGGCACTTAATGTGAGTTAGTTGCTTTTATGTGTATATATGAAGTGTTTCAGCAGTTAAAAGTACTCTTTTATATTTATGGCATCTTTATTTAGTGCATCCTTAATAGTATGTATCCCTCTTCTCCTGCCTGACATTTTATTATTATTTTTAAAGATTTTATTTATTTACTTGACAGAGACACAAGTGAGAGAGGGAACACAAGCAGGGGTAGTGGAAGATGGAGAAGCAGGCTTCCCACCAAGTAAGGTGCCCAGTGGGCTGGATCCCAGGACCCTGGGATCACGACCTCAGCCAAAGGCAGACGCTTAACAACTGAGCCACCCAGGCGCCCCACGCCTGTCATTTTTAAAGATTTAAAAAAAATTATTTTAATGCTTTAGAGTGCATGTGTGCACAAGTGGGGGTTGAGGCAGAGGGAGAGGGAGAGAATCTCAAGCGGACTCTGAGCTAAGTGCAGAGCCCCACTTGGGACTTGATCTCGTGTCCCTGAGATCATGCCCTGAGCCAAAACTCAAGAGTCCTATGCTTAGCAGACTGAGCCACCCAGGCGCCCCCCCCACCTGTCCTCTTCTTAAACACAGTTTTTACACTTAAAAACTGTATCTTCTTAAAAGATACAGGGTGATTTCTACTTTTCAATGTTACATAATCTCATGGGGCAGATTTTTTTGTACCTCATGTGGTGAGACAACCCTGAATCACTCAGATACCACACTGAAGCTGACATTTGAATGTTTCAGAATTTTGCATGGATATAGAGCTTGACATATTGTCTTTTTACAACAGTGGTTTTTTTGTTTTGTTTCGTTTTTTATTAAGGGGGGAAGGGAGAGAGAGTATCTTAAGCAGGTTCCACTCTGAGTGCAGAGTGTTCTTTTCTTAAAGATTATTCTATTTTGCCTTTGAGGTACAAAAGTGCATAAACAGTGCATTTGAGATGAAGCGAGTCTTAAAATCAGATGCTGTAGTATTATTGTGCTGGAAAGAGTATGTATGAAATATTGGGCGCTCTATGTTGTGAAAAGGTGTGGTATAATTAGAAATTTTATATTTTTTTCTTCTAGACATTAATATCTGTCTCTGCCCCATGAACTATTAACATATATGTTATTGTATTGAATAACATTTATTTTAAGAAGACTTTTAGATATTCAGTTTGTGAGTATATTTTTAGATGAGCCCAAATGCAAATGTTTTCTCCCACTGGATTCTCAAATAGTGTTTGTGTAGGGCATTTTAAGTTACTTTGACTCCATGCATTTTCCATTTTTTAATTTCATTTGTTTAATTTTCTTCTATTCCTGTCAGAGAGTGGAATTAGGATTTTAGTCTTTAACAGGACTTTGAACTATTCAAATCTGAAAGTTCTTATGCACAACTCTAATATGTAAGACCTCTAAGGTTGTCAGAAAAACTGCTGTTGCATAAATCCATAATTTTTAACTTTGGGATTCTGGGTAACAGTTGTATTTTATTTTTTATTTTGGTTATATACCAGCAAGAAAATTCTGTTCTACATAGTTGGAGTTGCAAATTTTTTTTAATCTGCAATCTGTTTTTTATTTTTTATTTTTTATTTTTTTTTAAAGATTTTATTTATTTATTTGACAGAGAGATCACAAGCAGACAGAGAGGCAGGCAGAGAGAGAGAGAGAGGGAAGCAGGCTCCCCGCTGAGCAGAGAGCCCGATGCGGGACTCGATCCCAGGACCCCGAGATCATGACCTGAGCCGAAGGCAGCGGCTTAACCCACTGAGCCACCCAGGCGCCCCTGCAACCTGTTTTTTAAACAAGTCAGTTTGGAATCTTAGGTTTCTATTATTAAAATAGAAATGGTAAGGAAATTATAAGGGCCAGCACCAGACACAAACTTGGTAACAAGATAAATTGGTTATCTTAAATGTGTTAAAATTTGGATTGTGTGAGCATATCTGTTGTTTTATTGTGTATTTTAAAATCTATTAATTTTTTGCATCAAGTGTTATATAACACTTTGGAACTGCAGAATAATTTTTGTAAACCAATGGGAAAATCGGTTGTGGAGTTTAAAAAAGATGTTTTAGAGAGGTTTATGAAATCACTTGGTCACATGACTTGTTTGGGATTTGTTCTTAGTACTATTTTTTTTTTTTAAGATTTTATTTATTAATTTGACAGATCACAAGTAGGCAGAGAGGCAGACGGTGGGGGTGGGGTGGGGGAAGTGGGCTCCCTGCTGAGCACAGAGCCCAATGCAGGGCTCAGTCCCAGGACCCTGAGATCATGACCTGAGCCAAAGGCAGAGTCTTAACCCATTGGTGCCCCCTATGTTATTTTTAACTTAATAGCAGTTCATTGAAAGTTAAAAGTAACAAAATTTAAGAAAAATTCATGGTCCTTAAATTGAAAGAAGTATATGATTTTTGGGGTTTTATTTTTATTGATTTGATTACTGTCTTGTAAGTATTTATACTTATTATTACAAGAAATGATTTAAGAGTAAACTTTGGATATTAGGGTAAGTAGGTAATAAGAAAAAAGATTTGAGTATTTCATTATTACATGTTGTCTAGTTTTTGTTTATATTTGAAGAATTACATTACCGTTTTAACCATGCTTTTTAATCTCAATAGACTGCCGAGGATCAGGTTTCTCCTACTTTTCCAGAGTGTACTAGATTTTTTTCCCCCTGGTGTTCCTAGTAAATTTGAAGGTTGAATTTGTTAACGTGAATTTCAGATTTAAAGGTTAGAAAAAAATACACCTAAACTAATACAGTGTTATATGCCAACTATAGCTTCATTAAAAAAAGTTTTAAAACATTTTATTCTTAAATTATTAAATATTTTAATATGCTTCTCATTTAAAATTAATATTAAATTGTAATTTAAGAGTAATTGTAATTTACTAGTAGAATTAATTGTTGTAACCTCATTAAAAAATTGGGAAAGATGTTACAATTCTTAGAGTAAACATTTCTTTCTAACTGTACATTTAGGTTGGTTAAGAAAAATACTTAAATGGCAATTTTAAGTAAGATGGTGGTGCTTAGTTACAGATTTCAGACAGAAGAAAGTTCACAAAATGTGACATACAATGAGACAAATTCTTTAGTTTTTTTACTTTATGTCAATGTCAATACTTTTGCTGTACCCACCTAGATAGATATATTATCTGATTTATTATTCTAAGAGTTTGAGTATTCTCAAGAGTTTGAGTATTCTAAGAGTTTATTATTCTAAGAGTTCTATTTCTGAAATTACGGTTTCATAACTTAAAGGACTTTTTTTTGTAATACTGGAACAGTTTTATAATAATTTCTAAAAGGCATGTCTTTTGACTAGAAAGTGTAGTATTTTTTGCCCTATTGAGCCTGCTGGACCAGACTGAGAATAGTTCAGGGTAATCAGGGCACTGCAGAAATCATTCAATAATTTATGTATTATAATGTTTATTAATGTCAAGTAATCATAAAAATTATGTTCTGTTAGTAGTTGCTGAGCAGGGAGCCAGACTTGCGGCTTGGTCCCAGGACCCTGGGATTATGACCTGAGCCAACAGCAGATAGTTGACTGACTGAGCCACCCAGGCAACCCCTTAACTTTGCAACTTTAATTACTGTGAATGTTTTTCACTTTGTGTTTCTATTTGTGTGTGTGTGTTTATTTTTGTTTGACTTGCTTAATATTGTATAGTTCTATTTCTTAAGTTTTAATTTCTGCTTAGTAAGTCATTTCGTTCTGTATCTGAACAGTTTTATGTTGCATATCAAAGAAAAGCTTCTGTTCAAGTCTTTGTCTTCCATGACCCAAACTCCTGATTTCTATTACTTTCTTTTCTTCATCCACAGATTACATTTTTCCATCCTATGTCCTTGCTCAGCTGATTTCATCCTACCTTCCTCCTGGACTTTATTTTTCATTTGTTTTTCCCATTTCTAATTGCTTTTACATAAAAAAAAAAAAATAGCACACAGTATCTGTGCTTTTTTTTGCTCTACTTGTATGAGGCATATCCAAATTTTAGTGAACTTTTGAATTTGCTGAGATCATGGAATGAGGGTATGGTTCTAATGGTATGTTGGTCCCTCACATGGACGGGGAGCTAATGGGAGTTAATTTGAGTTTTTTCTGCCTAAAAAATCATTTTTGTTACTTGACGTTGCCAGGGCCTTTGTGGTGTGACATGAGTTTAGAGCCAGAGAGATCAGGGTTCAAATCTGCCCTTGCTTTTGAGGGAAGTTTTGGGATGATAAAAGTTTTCTTAAACTAGATAGTGGTGATAACTGCATAAGTGTATAAATTTACAAAGAATTGTCAAGCTTTTCACTTAAAATGAATAAAGATTTTTAAATTTATTTTAGAGAGAGAGAGGGGTACAGAAACCAACTAGTGGAGGGAGGGGCAGAGGGAAAAGGAGAGAGAGAATCCCAAGCAGACTCCCTGTTGCAGGGCTCGCTCTCAGGACCCTGAGATAATGACCAGAGCGAAATCAAGAGATGCTTGCAATTAGGCAACCCTAAAATAAGTAAATTGTATGAAAATTATGCCCCTATAAAATTGTTAAAGCCAGTTTTGCTTTACCATTTATTTACCAATTTGTGATCTGTAGTAAGTTATTTAATCTTTGAGCCTTGGTTTACTCATCTGACAAATGAGTATAATAATGCCTGCTTTTCTGTGATTGCTATGATATAAAAATTAAGAATCATACAGAGTATGTGACTGGTCAATGGGTGATCAGTTAATAGCTGCTAAGATTCTTAATCTGACTGAGTCGACCAAACACCATGAAATTTTTTTGCCACCCCTGGTAAAATAGACCCATCTGAATGCTCATCAGATTGTAGAGGGAAGGAATTTTTTCCTTCACCGATTTCTCTCTGCCTGCTTCTTTGTTAGTCTGTTAGTGTGCTAAAGTGCTTTATCCTTCAGAATCTCGGCAGAATCTTTCCACTCCTCCTAACTTCTTTGTTTTCCCCTTCTTTTTCAGAAGAAATTTTGCTGATTTGTGCTCACAACACTGTGCCAAAATCTGTATTTTTGAGGTTGCTAGTGATTTGTCAAATCCTAAAGTGCTTCTTTCTCATCTTAATTCTCTAGCATTTGAAATTTAATATTCCTTGAAACTCTTGATTTCTGGGACTGTGCACTTAATGTGGTCTTATACTTCTGACTATCTCCTTTAGTTCCCCTCATTTGACTCAAATGTTGAGACCTTTAAGTGTTTTTACGTCCTAAGGCCCTCAGCTCTCTCTAGTTTTGTTTTGTACATTGACTGTAGTCCATTGTGTTCAATAATAGGGAGTTATGTTTACAAGGGAATTTTCATCCTATTCCTTATTCCAGTCTACAGCCAGATTAATTTTTCATAAAGCCCTGTGATCACATTACTCACTTTGTAAAAATTTGAGAGATTCTTGTTGGCTTGTGAAACAAAATAGGAACTAAGCTTAAAACCCTTAAAAAGAATAAATCAATTAGGAAATGTGTTACATGTGGTTTTTAATAGGTTCTCAGTGTTCATTTTACAATCCTGTAAATGAATGAGTATAAACAATGAAGCATAACAGGTAATATACAGACATTAGTAGTTATATGCATGTCAGGGTAGTTCTTAATATTTTGGTTATAAAAATAAAACATGCCCTTAAAATCTTAAAGTACTAAGGGTATGTGATGTAGAAAATGGAAGCTCCCCCCAATCCCATTTTATTTGAGATGTTTACATTTTTAAATGTGTATTCTTACATTTTTTCCCTGTTCATCATACTAATATTTTGCACGTATATTATCATTAACTGACATTTTCTACACAAGTCTGACATTCTTGTAATTCTTTCCCTATCCTTATTTTGCAAAAATCTTCAGTTGATTAACGTTTGAATTCTAGTGGTTGTTGTATTAGAATAGTTCTTAAGTCTCAGTTCTGTGTGATTGAGGGATAGTGTGGTATAATGTGTGGACTTAGGGCACAGACTCTGGTTTTGCACCTAACAGTGACGGAACATAGGAAAGCTACCTGCTTACACAGAATAGTTTATGCATCTGCAAATTGGGGTAGTAGTGATAATAAAATATTTAAGGTATCTATTATAAGGTAAATTTTATGGTAATTGCGATCATGCTACCAAATGTGTCTTTTATAAATAGTAGCTGTTACTGTTATTTTACTATATATGTGATAAAATTCAGAGACAAAAAAGGAGAACTCTAGTCGTGAAGGGGTTGAATAAAAGGGTTAAACTAAAATAAGACTGCGTGCCTTTACTTCAGAGTTGTACATATTTACTAGATATTTAAAAAAAACCCTGAGATTGAATTGTATATGATGAGTAGGATTGTCTATTTATATTCTGTAATTTGTCCACCAAAGGGGAGAAAACGCAGGTTTTCTTTGGTATACTCCTATGTTCTCTCTGTATTCGTTTCATTTTAAGACCAATGAACATCTGAAGAACATATCTCTGGGAGAGGATGCTGGTAAAAATTGTCATGAGTTTTGGGGTGCCTGACTGGCTCAGTTGGTTAAGCCTCTGCCTTTGGTGCAGGTCATAATCTGCACCAGATTGGGGACCTGGGATCGAGGCCTGTGTTGGGCTCCAGCCCTGACTGGACTCCCTGCTGATCAGGGACAGGGAGTCTGCTTTTTCCTCTCCCTCTGAACCTCTTTTCATAATTTGTGCATTTGTGCTCTGTCTCAAATGAATAAATGAAAAATTTTGTCAGGAAAAAAAAAATTGTCATGAGTTTTGAGTCTTCAGCAACAAAGGGAATAGATTTTTCTTTAGTAAAAATCTGTATTGGAGAAATAGATTCTTAGTACCTGAAGCCTTTTTGAATCTGTGATCTCGTTTGCTTATTGATGCAGGTTTTACTGTTTCATTAGGTTGGATGGCTCTTAATCATGGGACTTTTGAATTCACGTAAGCAAAGTGTATTCTTTGTAAAGCCCTTCATTCTGTCATGTTAAAAACACTGGGAAAATTTTGTATCAAAGACAGTCATTTGGGGGCGCCTGGGTGGCTCAGTGGGTTAAAGCCCCTGCCTTCGGCTCAGGTCATGATCCCAGGAGCCCCGCATCGGGCTCTGTGCTTAGCAGGGAGCCTGCTTCTTCCTCTCTCTCTCCCTGCTTCTCTGCCTACTTGTGATTTCTGTCTGTCAAATAAATAAATAAAATCTTTAAAAAAAAAAAAAAAAGTCATTTGCTAGATCATAGATTTGAAATAGCAAGTGTTTTAAGAATAAATGAATGTTTCCAAATTAACATACATGGTTGAAGTTTACTTGTGTTACTGTAGATTTTAAACTACATTTGGAGAAGGAAGTGTGGGTTTATTTAGCTGTTTTGGTTAAGGATTAAAAAGGGATAGGGCATAACTTTTAATAGGGTCTAAGATTAAGCCGTGTTACTAATTATGTATATTGAAATTGGAGGTAATAAAAAGTCATGATGAAAGACAGGGCAGAGATTTTTATTGTTTCATCTTTTGAGAACATTTAATTTACTGTTTTATAATGGGTAAACTGAAGCTCAAGGGTGAAATGATTGTTCTGTGGATCACAGGAACAGAGGGAGAGATAGAGGTAGAATTCAGTTGTGGGGAAGTGTTGGGGGATAGCAGTAAAAAAACCAAAGAAGAATTCACAGAAGTTACTTGTTACCTCCTTTTATTAGAGGAAAATATTCATTCAGTAATTATTCAGGCATTATGTTAAGTACAGAGGATACAGTGATAGACGATAAATCCGTAGGTCTTTTCCCTCATGGAACACACAGTCTAATGGGGAATACAGATTACAAGTAAACAAAATTACAGACTGGATAACTTGAGCTGAGGAAATGTGTGTGATGACACGAGTATAATAAGGGAGAACTTAACTTAGACCAGATACGGTTAATGAAGTGTTTGATAGGGAAGGCTCTTGAGAGAGTGACATTTGTTTTCATTTTTTAAAGTTTATATGTAAATTCCAGTTAACATACAGTGCAATATTAGTTTCAGGTCTATAATACAGTGATTGAACACTTTATATCACCTGGTGCTCATCACAACAAGTACACTCCTTAATCCCCATTACCTGTTTTACTTTTTAAAATATTTTATTTTTTATTTGACAAGAGTACAAGCAGGGGGAGTGGGAGAGTAGGATGTGGGGCTTGATCCCAGGAGCCTGGGATCATGACCTGAATTGAAGCAGACACTTAACTGACTGAAGCACCTAGGCCCTCCCAACCCCCTATTATCTATTTAACCCATCCACCTCCCTTCTGGTAACTATCAGTTTGTTCTCTATAGTTAAGAGTCTCTTTTTTGGTTTGCCTCTTTCTTTATTTTTTGCCTTTGTTGGTTGGTTTTGTTTCTTAAATTCCACATATGAGTGAAATCATATGTTATTTGTCATTCTTTCACTGACTTATTACATTTAGCATAACACTCTTCTAGTTCCATCCACGTCATTGCACATGGCAAGATTTCATTCTTTTTTTTTTTTAAGATTTTATTTATTTATTTGACAGAGAGAGAGATCACAAGTAGGCAGAGAGACAGACAGAGAGAGATGAGGAGAAGCAGGCTCCCCGCTGAGCAGAGAGCCTGATGTGGGACTCGATCCCAGGCCCCTGGGATCATGACCTGAGCCGAAGGCAGAGGCTTAACCCACTGAGCCACCCAGGCGCCCCAGATTTCATTCTTTTTTATGGCTGAGTAATACTGTGTGTGTGTGTAACACCCACATACATACATAAACACCATGTCTTTCTCCATTTGTCAGTCTGTGGACACTTGGGCTGTTTTCATAATTTGGCTATTATAGATAGTGTTGCTATAAACATTGGGGTGCTTTTGAATTAGTATTTTGTATTCTTTGAGTAAATACCTAGTAGCGTGATTGCTGGATCGTAGAGTAGTTCCATTTTTTTTTTGCTTATAAACCTGGGTGGCTCAGTTAAGAGGCTGCATTTGGCCCAGGTCATGATCTCAGGGTCATGGACTCGAGCTTCACATTGGGCCAGGTTCCTCACTTAGCAGGGAGTCTGCTTTTCCCCTCCCTCTGCCGCTCCCCCTACTTGTGCGCTCTCACTCTCTCTGTCAAATAAATAAATAAAATCTTAAAAAAAAAAAATAAAGGTGTTACATTAGAGAGAGGGCATGCATGACTGTGGGGAGGAGCGAAGGGAGAGGGAGATAATCTATAGGAAGACTGTGCTGAGCGAGGAGCTTGACATGGGGCATGATCCCACATTCTTGAGATCATGATCTGAGCCTAAATCAAGTCAGATGCTTAACATACTGAGCCAACCAGGAGCCCCAGGGTAGTTCCATTTTTTACTTTTTGAGGAAACTCCATACTGTTTTCAGAGTGGCTGCACCACTTGCATTCCCACCAACACCGCAAGGAGGTTCCCTTTTTCCACATCCTCACCAATACCTGTTGTTTCTTGTGTTATTGATAGCCATTCTGTCAGGTGTAAAGTGATATTACAGTTTTGATTTGCATTTCCCTGATGATAAGTAATGTTGAGCATCTTTACATGGGTCTTTTGGCCATGTGTTTGTCTTTAAATGTCTGTTCATGTTTTCTGCCCAATTTTTAATTGGTTTATTTGCTTTCTTGGGTGTTGAGTTTTATAAGTTCTTTATATATTTTGGATACTAACTCTAAATCAGATATGTTATTTGCAAATCTCATCTGCCGTTCCAAAGGTTGCCTTTTAGTGTTGTTGGTTTTTTCCTTTGATGTGCAGAAACTTTCTATTTTGATGTAATCCCTGCATTCAATTAAATTTTTTTTAAATCTTTTTTTTTTAAATTTTATTTATTTATTTGACAGATCACAAGTAGGTAGAGAGGCAGGCAGAGAGAGAGGGGAAAGCAGGCTCCCTTCTGAGCAGAGAGGCTGATGTGGGGCTTGATCCCAGGACCATGGGATTCCAGGACCATGATCCCAGGATCATGACCTGAGCTGAAGGCAGAGGCTTTAACCCACTGAGCCACCCAGGTGCCCTAATTTTTTTTTTTTTAAGTAAGCTCTAAACCCATTGTGGGGCTTGAACTCAGGACCCCAATATCAAGAGTTGTATGTTCTACCAACTGAGTCAGCCGGGTACCCCTCAATAGTTTATTTTTGATTTTGTTTCCTTTGCCTTAGAAGATGAGGGAGTGAAGTTTATACTGAGACTGAAAAGAAGTTTGAAGAGATTGTTTCAGACAGAGGAAGATTGTGTGCACAGGACACCTTGGTACAAGGAGGGTCTTGGACCCTCCACGAACTAAAAGAAGGCTTAGTTTAGCAGAAGCCTAATGAGCAAGGCAAGGAAGAATAGTGCTGAAATTAAGCTTAACATGTAGGCAGGGATCAAATCTGGCAGGAACCTTACAGGTGAGGGGGGAAAAAAATCTTAGGTTTTTTTCCTAAGACACTGGAAAGCCATGTAAAAAGTGTGTTCTGGGGAATGTGGTAGGTAATGTCAGTCCTGCAGAAAAATGATGGTGAATTTTTAGGACTAGAGGAATATTAGAAGAGGTGGATCAAAGTGGACAGTTTCAGTATTTATTTTAGAAGTAGGATAGGACTTGGGGATGATATAGTTGTAAGTAAAGAAAGAAGAAATTAAAAATGACCCACAGGTTTCTGGTATGAGTAGCAAGACATATAACTTTCCTAAATCGCAGACTGGGGAATGTGCGGATATGAGTGAAAGAGCAAGTTAAAAGTACTAGATATAGGAAGTAGGCAGTTTAGGACTTTGAAACATCTTGATTGAGATAAATTAAGGAGATTAGGGTATTGGTAATATTTAAAATCAAGGGCACCTGGGTGGCTCAGTGGGTTAAAGCCTCTGCCTTCCGCTCGGGTCGTGATCCCAGGTTCTTGGGATCGAGCACCATGTTGGGCTCTCTGCTCAGAAGGGGGCCTGCTTCCTCTTCTCTGCCTGCCTCTCTGCCTACTTGTGATCTCTGTCTGTCAAATAAATAAATAAAATCTTTAAAAAAATACTTAAAATCAAGGGAATGGATGAGATCCATAATGAAAGTTGAAATTACTTGGCAATACCTTCCAGTTAAATTGTGGTCCTATAGGAAATAAATTATTCCATACAACTAGAAATTCTGTGCCCTAGAGATAACCTGAATGAGTTAATCGATTGACTTACTAGATTTTTGTTTAAGGGATTTTTGTTTAGACTCTCTCATAACCCTTGAGTGGATTTTTAGTATATTAATGAACGATTTTTATCAGTTTCTAAAGCCAGCGTAGCATTATTTTAGATAACTGATGACGATGTGTTAAAAGGAAACTTTTGTAGTGAGATTGTAAGCATCATGAGGCCATTATCTATCTGTTAAGTCATCAGTCATTGGTCTCCTGGCCCCTTTCCTTACTTCCCCAGTGCTTAGTAGTAGTATTATCAATTTAATGTTGATTACTTCAAATTCTTTTCTGTGTACAAACTAATATGTATCCATGAGAATTATATAGTAATATCATGTGTGCATTTTTAAAATCATGTATACTATACCATTCTCCAGCTTGCTTTTTTCAGTTAGTGGTATGCCTTAGGTGTCTTTTGAGTTAGTACATAAAGAGTTATGTCTTTTTTTTTAACTGTTGTGTGATATTTCATGTGATAGATTTAATGTAGTTTAGACATTCTGTTGAACATTTAGTCTTTTTGCAATGTTTTATTATAGTGCTACACAGAATATATGTGTGGTAGTTTTCTCTGGGTTTATGCTTGTTTTTCCTAGGGGGAAATTCTGAGAGTAGGTGTAAGAATAGGAATTGCTGAGTCAGAATATGTGCATATATGTTCTAGTAACTGTCAAATTATGTTCCACTGGCCTACTATATTCACTGCATTTCCACTAGTTTCTCCACATTCGTGTGAACACTGCATATTATAAAGTAATTACATTTTTGGCTCCTTATTTATATTTTTTAAGAATGTATTTATTTTAGACAGAGCTCATGTGGGGTGGGGTGGCAGAGGGGGTGGGAGAGGAAGAGGGAAAGAATCCCAAGCAGTTTCCCTCACTGAGCACAGAGCCCGACTCAAGGTTCCATCTCACAACCCTGAGATCATGACCTGAGCTGAATGCTTAACTGACTGAGCCACTCAGGTGCCCCCAATTTTTGTCAGTTTGTGATCTTTCTTTCTTTTTTTTTTTTTTTTTAAAGATTTTATTTATTTATTTGTCAGAGAGAGAGAGGGAGAGAGAGCAAGCACAGGCAGACAGAATGGCAGGCAGAGGCAGAGGGAGAAGCAGGCTCCCTGATGAGCAAGGAGCCCAATGTGGGACTTGATCCCAGGACGCCGGGATCATGACCTGAGCCGAAGGCAGCTGCTTAACCAACTGAGCCACCCAGGCGTCCCAGTTTGTGATCTTTCTAAAGTATGGATATCAATTCTTTGTTACAGATATATATGTATATATAGCACATATAGTATATTTTTTCATTTTGTGTTTTTTTACACCTTACTGTATTTCTGTGCTATATGAATATTTTATAGTGTAATGGGAAAAATACTTTTCACTATTGCAAGAGATAGGAATAATTACAATGAATATGCAAGGCTTTTATGAGGGAAGTTATAAAATAATACAGGATATAATAAGAAAAGTAGAATGAAAAGGTGTGTGTATGTCTGAATGGGAAGGATTCAGTAATGTCAAAATGTTAATATTTTTGTTTCCAAATCTCTTAATTCAATGAAACCCTAATCAGATCCAAGTGTGTATAGATAGGATACCAAATTTAAAAGGTAAAAAAGATAAACATTGAGAAGGAAGATGTTCCTCTGTCCCTGACCCATCTACACAGTGTGCTCTTCCATATAGGCAAACCACTGTTGTCATTTTCTTAGAAAAAATTCTTTTAAAGATTTTATTTATTTACTTGACAGAAAGAGAGAGAAGGAGCACAGGCCTGGGGTATGGCTTTATGTTTTATTCTTCAAAACATCGATAGTATGTCTATAGGAAGGATGCCTGGAAGTGGAATTGCTTGGTTAAAGAAATATTTTTTTGAGTTGCCCTCCATAGAAGTTGTACCAGTTTATACTGCTTTGTAGTATGAGACTCTTTCTGTATTATTAATCCTTTTTTTCTTATTTTTTTTTTTTAAGATTTTATTTATTTATTTGACAGAGAGAGATCACAAGTAGACAGAGAGGCAGGCAGAGAGAGAGAGGGAAGCAGGCTCCTTGCCGAGCAGAGAGCCCGATGAGGGACTCGATCCCAGGACCCTGAGATCATGACCTGAGCCGAAGGCAGCGGCTTAACCCACTGAGCCACCCAGGCGCCCCTCTTGTGTTTTTATTTAAATTCTAGTTGGTTAACATACAGTGTAATATTAGTGTCAGGTGTACAATATAGTGACTCAACACTACTATACAACACCTGGTGCTTATCACAAGTGTATTCCTTAATTCACATCACTTATTTAACCCATCCCTCCACACCCCTCCCCTCTGGTAACCATCAATTTGTTCTCTGTAGTTAAGAGCCTGTTTCTTGGTTTGCTTCTCTTTATTTTTTCCCTTTGTTCATTTGCTTTGTTTCTTAAATTCCACATATGAGTGAACTCGTGGTATTTGTCTTTCTCTGACTGACTTCGCTTAGCATAATATACTCTGTCTTCATCCACGTTATTGCAAATGGCAAGATTTCATTCCTTTTTATGACTGATATTCCAATGTGTGTGTGTGTATGTATGTATGTGTGTATGTACACCTGCGTGCACATGTGGGTGTGCATACATATATATAGCACATCTTCTTTATCCATTCATCAGTTGATGGACACTTGGGTTGTTTGAAAATTTGGCTGTTGTAGATAATGTTGCTATGTAAACATTGGGGTGCACATATGCTTTTGAATTAGTATTTTTGTATACCTAGTGTGATTACTGGATTGTAGGGTAGTACTATTTTTAACTTTTTGGAGGAACCTTTTGATCTTTGTCAGTGTAAAAAAAAAAGTGGTGTCCCTTTAGAATTTAAATTTACATTTCTTCATAGTTCATAATTCATAGTTCATAATTCCAAGAGCCATTTGTACTTCTCTAGTAAACTATCTTTTTTTTTTTTTTTTTTTTTGGGGGGCCTTTATTCTTTTTTTTTTTTTTTTTTAAAGATTTTATTTATTTATTTGACCGAGACAGAGATCACAAGTAGGCAGAGAGAAAGAGGAGGAAGCAGGCTACCTGCTGAGCAGAGAGCCGATGTGGGGCTTGATCCCAGGACCCTGAGTTCATGACCTGAGGCGAAAGCAGAGGCTTAACCTACTGAGCTGCCCAGGTGCCCCTGGCCTTTATTCTTTGATGGTTTGTTTATCTTACTGACTATAGGACCTCTTTGCCTTGATTCCCCCCCCCATGTGTGTTGCAAATATTTTCTTGGTAGTTCATCATTGTGTTTATTTATTTTCTCCCCCCCCCATATAAATATCTGGTAAAATACACTAATGTAAAATTTACCATTTTTCCTATTTTTTTAAAAGATTTTATTTATTTATTTATTTGAGAGAGAGAGAGAGAGAGAGAGGCAGATAGTGACAGAGATAGCGAGAGAGAGCACAAGCAGGGAGGAGAGGGAGAAGCAGGCTCCCACCAAGTAGGGACCCCGATTCAGGGCCTGATCCTAGGACCCCGGGATCAGGACCCGAGCTGAAGGCAGACGCTCAACTGACTGAGCCACCAAGGCATCTCCAGTTTTTTCTAATTTTATGTGTACAGTTCATTGGCATTAAGTATATTCACAAATTTTTTTTTTTAAATCACCATTATCCATTTCTAGAACTTTCTCATCATCCAAACAGAATCCCTCTACTTAACTAAACAATAGTTCCCAGTACCCCTTTCCTCCAGCTCCTGGTCACTTCTGTTCTACCTTTTGTCTCTTTTTGTTTGCCTATTCTAGGTACCTCAAATAAGTAGAACCAGAAAAATTTTGCCCTTTTGTGTCTGAATTCGTTTACTTATCAAAATGTTTTCAAGATTTTAAGGTTTTCTATGTTGTAGCATGTATCAGGCTTTTTTTTCTTTAGGGCTGAATAATCTCTTGTATTTACATCTTGCTTGTCTCATTCATTTGTTGATAGACTTTTGGGCTATTTGTACCTTTTGACCATTGTGAATAATGCTGGTGTGAACATTGGTTCACAGGTATTCATATGAGTCCCAGTGTTCATTTTTTTTAGATATCTGCCAGGAAGTGGAATTGACTGATCATGTGTTCATTTTATGTATAGCTTTTTGAGGAACCCCCAAACTGTTTTCCATAGTGGCTGTACCCCATTTCACATGGCTCTGAGCAGCGTTGCAGAAGTATTTTTTCTTTCAGAGTGTTCTGATTTTTGTATATTTTCATCTTGTTATTCTTATTTTTTTAGATTTTATTTATTTGACAGAGAGAGCATAAGCAGTGGGGGAGCCTGATGCAGAGCTCTATCCCAGGTCCTGGGATCATGACCTGAGCTGAAGGCAGACACTTAACTGAGCCACCCAGGCTCAGTTATTTTTTTAAAATAAGTTATTTTTTATTTTTTATAAAAATACAAATAAATAAAATAATAATAAATAATAAAATAAAATAAATATAAAAATAAAATATAAGTATAACATAAATATGAAATAAAATAAAAATAAAAATGTTATTTTTTTATAAAAAGAAATCCATCCTAATTGCAGTGCAGTGGTTGTCATTGTGGTTTTCTTCCTTTTAAAAATTTTTTTAATTACAAAAAGCACATCATGAAATTTAGTATCATAACCATTTTTAAGTGTATAGCTCTGTAGTGTTAAGTATATTCACGTTGTAGTGCAGCAAATCCCCCAACCTTTTTCATCTTGCAAAACTAAAACTCTGTTTTGGTGGTGGGTGTCACCACCCACCTACTTTGTGTTCGTGTGAATTGACTTTAGATGCTTCTTGTGAGTGTGATCATACAGTATTTACCTTTTTTCAGTTAGTATAACGTCCTCAAGATTCATCCACGTTGTAGCATGTAATAGGTTTTCCTTTCTTTTTAAGGCTGAAAAATAATCCATTGTATGTATGTATCACATTTTATTTATTGATAATCATTTGCCCATGGACTTTTGGTTGCCAGTTCTTGGCTATTTTTGAATCATACCGCTAGGAATGTAAATGTGCAAATATCTCTTGGAGATACTGCTTTCATTTCTTTTAGATATGTACCCAGAAGTGGGATTGTTGTATCATATGGTTTGTTTTGATAGTAGCCATCCTTATTTGACACAGAGAGACAGAGGGATCACAAGTAGGCAGAGAGGCAGGTAGAGAGAGAGAGAGGAGGAAGCAGGCTCCCTGTGGAGCAGACAGTCCGATGCAAGGCTCAATCCCAGGAACCTGGGATCATGACCTGAGCCGAAGGCAGAGGCTTTAACCCACTGAGCCACCCAGGCGTCCCTGCAACTTACTTTTTATGTTGATTTTTTTTGTTCTGAAACTTTGCTTAAGTTTTCCACTACATGACCTGAGCCGAAGGCAGAGGCTTTATAACCCACTGAGCCACCCAGGCGCCCCTGCAACTTACTTTTCATGTTTTTTTGTTCTGAAACTTTGCTTAAGTTTTCCACTACATGACCTGAGCCGAAGGCAGAGGCTTTATAACCCACTGAGCCACCCAGGCGCCCCTGCAACTTACTTTTCATGTTAATTTTTTGTTCTGAAACTTTGCTTAAGTTTTCCACTACATGACCTGAGCCGAAGGCAGAGGCTTTATAACCCACTGAGCCACCCAGGCGCCCCTGCAACTTACTTTTCATGTTGATTTTTTGTTCTGAAACTTTGCTTAAGTTTTCCACTATAAGGTCATGTCAGGCTGCCTGGATGCCTCAGTTGGTTAGGCATCTGACTCTTGATTTTGGTTCAGGTCATGATCTCAGGGTTGTGAGATTGATCCCCAGGTCGGGCTCTACTCCCAGTGTAGATTCTTAAGATTCTCTTTCTCCTTCTCCCTCGCACCCACCATTGCCCCTTAAAAAAAAAGGGAAAAAACAAAAAAAATTATGTCAGCTGCAGAAATGATTCTTTTTCCTTTTCCTCTTTGGATGCCTTTTATTTCTTGCCTAATTGCTCTGGCCAGAACTTCCTATACTATGTTGAATTAAAATAATGAAAGTAGGCATTTGTTCATTTGTTCTAATCTTAGAAGAAAAGCGTTCTGTCTTTTACCATCGAGTGGGATGCTAGCTATGGTTTTTTCCTATATATGGCTTTTATCATGTTGCAGAAATTTTCTTAAGTTGAATTAACCTTGCGTTCTGGGTAAATCCCACATAGTCATGATATATATTCTCTTTAATATGTTCCTGGTTTTGATTTGCTACTGTTTTGTTGAGTTTTACGTCTTTATTCATAAGGAATGTTGGCCTGTAGTTTTCTTGCAATGTCTTTGGATTTGGTATCAGAGTGATGCTGGCCTTGTAGAATGAATTTGGAAGTGTTCTCTTCAGTTTTTGGGGACCAGTTTGAGAAGGATCAATGTTAATTCTTCATCAAATGTTTGGTAGAATTTATCAATGAAGCCATCTGTTCCTGGACATTTCTTTGTTGGGAGATTTTTGATGACCGATTTAATTTCCTTGCTCATTGTAGTTCTATTTGTATTTTATTTTATTGTTTGTGTTTAATTTCTAACTATTTCTGATTTTGTTTTTATTTCTATTATTTTTAATTTTGGCAGTTTTTACTTCATATATTTTGGTCACTCTTTTGTTAGATAGATATATATTATTTTTATATCTTCCTGATAGGTTGTATCTTTTATCAGTGTATAGTGGCTTCCTTTATCTCATAACCTTTTTTGACTTAATGTTTATTTTGTCTGCGATCCGCTTTCTGAATATCTGCTGATATTATCTACTGACTGTCTTACTGATCCTGAATATCTACTGTATTGACTTCTCTGGTTACTGTTTGCGCAGAGTGTCTTTTCTATTTATCTGCTTTCAGTCTCTTTGTGTCTTTGTATCTAAAATGAGTCTCTTCCACACAGCATATGCATAGATCCTGTTTTGTTTTAATCTAATCTGCCAGTCTTTTTCTTGTAATATAATTTAACCTATTTACATTTAAAATAATTATGAATAAGGAAGGATTCACCTCTGCCATTTTGCTGTTTGTTTTCTGTATGTCTTATGTCCCGTTCTCAACCCCCCCGCCATTTCTTCTTTACTGCTTTCTTTTGTGTTTGATTAATTTTATTCTAGTGTACCCTTTTGATCCCCTTTACTGTGTAATTTAAAATGTTTTTTTTCAGAGGTTACCTTGACGATTATAATCATTTTATTTTATTATTATTTTTTAAAGATTTTATTTATTTATTTGACAGAGAGATCCCATGTAGGCAGAGAGGCAGGCAGAGAGAGAAGGGGAAGCAGGCTCCCCGCTGAGCAGAGAGCCCAGTGCGGAGCTCCATCCCAGGACCCTGAGATTGTGACCTGAGCCAAAGGCAGAGGCTTTAACCCACTGAGCCACCCAGGCGCCCCTAGAATCATTTTAAATTTACAACTTACTGGAAATAATACCAGCTTAGTTTCAGCAGTGTGCACTCAACTGTTAGATATTTCTGTTCTCCCCCTTATTTTTCTCAGATTATATCTTTATATGTGTATTTATTAACATATATTGGTAATTGTTGTTTTATCTATTTGTCTTGTAAATCATAGAGAAAAAAGTAATTGTAAACTAAAAGTACAGTAATACTGGCTTTCTATTGATTTATATAGGTAATTTCACTTATGTTCTTCATTTCTTATGGGTTCAATTTACTCTGTAATGTGTTTTTTTATTGTCTGAAGGATAGCATTTCATGCAGATATGAACTCCCTCTACTTTTGTTGCTCTAGAAAGGTCTTAGTTTCTCAATTTTTTTTTTAAGATTTTATTTATTTATTTGACAGACAGAGATCAGAAGTAGGCAGAGAGGCAGAGAGAGAGAGATGAGCAAGCAGGCTCCCCGCTGAGCAGAGAGCCTGATGTGGGGCTTGATCCCAGGACCCTGAGATAGTGACCTGAGCGGAAGACAGAGGCTTTAACCCACTGAGCCACCCAGGCGCCCCAGTTTCTCCTTAAATTTTTGAGGAATTTTTTGCTGGATATAGAATTCTTAGTTGACATTTTTTGTTGTTGATCACTTTAAATGTCGTCTCACTAGTTTCTGGCTTCCATGGTTTCTGATGAGAAATAAGCTGATAATCTAAATGTTATTTTGAGCATTTATCATACATGATGACTTCTCTCTTAAAATTCTCAATCTTTGTTGGCCATTATGTGTCTTGTGGATATCTTTGAGTTTATCTGACTTGGAGTTTGTTAAGCTTGTTGGATGTGTATTGTATTTAGGAAGTTTTCAGTCATTATTTCTTTACGTCATTATTCCTGCTCCTTTTGTTCTCTTTATGATACATATATGTTGGTATGCTTGGTTATGTTTTATAGATCCTTTTGGCTGTCTTCATTTTTCTTCCCTTTTTTTCCCCCCTATTCCTCATATTGGGTATTTTCAATTACTCTGTCTTCCAGATTATTGATTGTTCTACCTGTCGAAATCTGCTGTTGATCCTCTCTAGTGAATTTTTCTTTTGTCATTGTATTTTTCATCTCCAGAATTTTTGTTTACTTTTTTATAATTTGTGTGTGTTGGTATTTTCATTTTGATTATGCCTTGTTTTCTGATTTTCTTTAGTTCTGTCAGTGCTTTCCTTTAGCTCACTGAGCATATTTAAGATAGTTGATTTAATGTCTTGACTAGTTATTTCAAAATTTGGGATTTCCCAGGAATGGTTTCTGTCAAATTCTTCTATTTCTGCGATTAGGACCTACTTTTCTGTTTCTTTGTGTGTTTTGAAGATCTGTTTCATTATTCCTATGGTGAGCTAATGACCAGACAAAAATTTTCTTAAGTGTTTGGGTGAAAAAAAAAACAAACCCAAAATAAAGTCTTGTGTCTCATTAAATCTGATAGATGCTGCTGGGAAAGCTGTGACTGCCCAGAGGCTGAAACCAAGAGAAGCATCTGCTTCAGACCACCCTAAATACAGTTCCAAAGTTCTTAGACGTTCCTCACTGCAAATCCTCTGACTAGCCGGGCTTTCCAGGAATGTAGGATGCTATCCCCATAGCTAAGTTGGAGTGAGGAATGGGGAATGATTGCTGGTTCATGCATTCTGCTCACTTATGAATGATTAGTAACTTCTTCATGAAGCACTCCTCTAGTTGTTACGAGTGTTCATTAGGGTTCCAGGGATCTAAAGTAGTTAGTTCCAGTAAGTCCGTCCAGCCCAATGGTTACTTGTTTGGAGGGATCCATATCTAGAACTTCCAACTCTGCTATCTTCTTGATAGGACCAGTTGTCTTGTTCTTCTGAAATGTTGTGCCGATGAGGGTACTTTTTGCTTTTGACAAGTGAGTGTTGACTACAAGTTTAACTTCAGTTGTAATCCAGTCATTTCAAAACTTTCTTTACTAGGTGTTTCAGGTTTTACCTTTTTGAGGTCTTATAAGTGAGTTGCAATGAATCCATGCTCTTCTGTTTTCCTTCTAACATTTCTGATGCTGTTGAATTCTCCTGTGTTGTTCTTGTCTTTGTAGGTTTGCCTTTTTTTTTTTTAAATCTCTGTATTTAGTTGGTTTTTGGATAGAAGCAGAGTTTTGTATCTGTCTCCAATTGTCCATCCAGTTAAAATTTTTTTAGAGATTTATTTATTTATTTATTTATTTTAGAGAGAGGGGGAAAGAGAAAGTGAGCATGTGAGCAGGGGTTGGGGCAGGGGGAAAGAAACAGACTCCTCACTGGGTGTGGAGCCTGACCCTGGGCTTGATCTCATGATCCTGAGATCATGACCTGAGTTAAAATCAAGAGTTGGAAGCTCAGTCGACCAAGTCAGCCACCCAGGCACTCTCCATACAATTAATTAATATTCTACATATTATCTTTGTATCCAGTGATTAAGTTATCTCACTGCAGTAATTTTTCATGTAAATATTTTTGGTCTTTGAGGTAAAAATTAACCTAATTTGCATGTAGTGATAATTTTTCTTTCAGAAATTTTTTTTCAGATTTATTTATTTATTTGAGAGAGAGTGCATGAGTGGGAGGGACTGGGAGAGGGGGAGAGAATCTCAGGCAAACTTCCCACTGAGCATGGAGACCAGTGTGGGGCTCAATCTCATCACCCTGAGATCCAGACCTGAGGCTGAGCCTAAATCAAGAGTTTGACATTTAACCAACTGTGCCATGTAGGCACCTCTCCTCTCAGATTTTTATATCTCCTTTTCTTCTTCTTAAAATTGTATTGGTTGATACTTACGGAACAGTGCTATGTGGTAATAATAGTTTCTTTATCTTATTCTTAACTCTAATAATAATTCTTTTAATATTTCACATTAAATTTGGTGACATCCCTTGGTTGGTATTTTATATATGTATTTATAAATACATCTATTCCTATTTTTTTTTTTTAAGATTTATTTATTAGAGAATGTGTGTGTGCAGGTGTATGTGCATGCGGGTTGGAGGCGGGGAGGGGTTGAATCTCAAGCAGTCTCTATGCTGTGCATGGAGCCTGACATGACACTCAGTATCAGGAGACCTGAGCCAAAATCGAGTTGGCACTTAATGGACTAAGCCACCCAGGTGCCCTTATTCCTATTTCATTAAGAATTTTTATTCCCTCTTTTTTTTTTTTTTTTTTTAAAGATTTCATTTATTTGGTAGAGCCAGAGAGCACAAGCAGGGAGAGCAGCAGCAGAGGGAGAAGCAGGCTCCCTGCTGGGTGGGGTTTGATCCCAAGACCCCTGGATCATGACCTGAGCTGAAGGCAGAAACTTGACTGACTGAGCCAACCAGGCATCCCAAGAATTTTTATTCTTAAAATTTAAAATTTGCCAATTTGACTCAGAACTTTTCAAAGTACACATGATCACATATTAACTAAGTGTTGCTGTAGAGAAGAATTCACCTTAGCTTTCTTTTTAACACTTAGTGGTACCTAGAAAGCTCTTAGATAGGCTTACCAGTGAGAAAATGATAATTTGTCTTTCTTTCTTTCTTTCTTTCTTTCTTTTTTTTTTTTTAAAGATTTTATTGATTTATTTGACAGAGATCACAAGTAGGCAGAGAGGCAGGCAGAGAGAGAGGAAGGGAAGCAGGCTCCCTGCTGAGCAGAGAGCGTGACGCGGGGCTCGATCCCAGGATCCTGGGATCATGACCTGAGCCGAAGGCAGCAGCTTTAACCCACTGAGCCACCCAGGCGCCCTGATAATTTGTTTTTCTTGAATCACTTTGAAATGCTTGCTTTCTTTCTTTACTTTTTTTTTTTTTTTTTAAAGATTTTATTTGTCACAGAGAGAGTATAAGCAGGGGGAGTGGCAGGCAGAACAGGCAGAAGGAAAAGCAGTTTCTCTGTTGAGCAAGACTCGATATGGGACTTGATCCCAGGACCATGGGATCATGACCTGAGCTGAAGGCAGATGCTTAACTGACTGAGCCACCCGGGTGTCCCTGAAATGCTTTCTTTGTGATTTTCTCTGAATATTTATAAGCTTTTTTCAGCAAGTGATCATAACTTTATTACTAGGAATGTTA
The DNA here is from genome assembly GCF_002288905.1 of Enhydra lutris kenyoni. Classification (NCBI taxonomy): domain Eukaryota; kingdom Metazoa; phylum Chordata; class Mammalia; order Carnivora; family Mustelidae; genus Enhydra; species Enhydra lutris. The sequence goes on along the minus strand of NW_019154155.1, from coordinate 6,282,221 downwards.
ACATTTATATTTTAACTACCACATTTTCTTTTTTTTTTTTTCCTGTGAGAACATTAAGTATTTTATTAATTGGTTCTTTTCGGATCAAAATAAAGAACAAATAAAACTGTAAAGCATTCATGATTTATGTTGAACATCTTAGTTCATTTGGGCTGCTATACTGAATGACCAAAGACAGCAAACAATTATTTCTCACGGTTCTAAAGGCTGGGAAGTCTTAAGATCAAGGCTCTGGCAGATTTGCTATTTGGTCTGGGATAGCTTCCTGGTTCCTAGATGGATTACTGTCTTCTCACTGTGTCCTCATAGGTGGAAGAGGGAAGGGAGCTCTCTGGGGTGGTTTTTTTTTTTTTTTTTAAAGATTTTATTTATTAATTAGAGCATGCGGGGGTGGGGTGGGGAGTAAGAGGAAGAAGCAGACTCCCTGCAGAGCAGGGATCCATAGGCAGGACTCTGTTCTGGGACTCTAGGATCATGACCTGAGCCAATGGCAGTGTCTTAACCAACTGAGCCACCCAGGCACCCTCTGGGGTATTTTTTTAATAAAAAGGGCACTAATCCCATTTATGAAGTCTCTACCTTTGTGACCTAATCACATCTCAAAGGCTTTCCCTCCTAATACCATCTCAACTTATAAATTGGGTGGGGGGGGGACACAAACATTCAGTCTGTGACATTGATGGAGTATCAATGGAATATCAGTATTAGAAACTTACTGAAATCTTGGGTATAGGCAAAAATTGCCTTGTAATTGTTTAGGAGTGAACAGTGTGCTAATTGATTTTCACATCTGGTTATCTTTTGAATTTAAGAAAAATCCTAGGAACTATTTTTATACCATTTACTCTAGGGAAAATTGAAGGTCAGAAAAGTAAAGGAATTTGCTCAGTGTGAAATAGCTAATTAGAATGGACTTGATGCAGAAAAGTGCCTAAATGGAATAGATTTTAATATAATGTAGAAGTGGTCAACTTTTAGTCACATTTAATTAGGTCACCTTGTAATCACATAAATGGAGTAAATTGAGTGTTGATCGAAACATATTCTCAATGACATTTAGAAGTGGCCAAATACATTTATACTATAGGATTTGAAAATAGTTATTATAGTTGAGTAGTTAACTCTGTTTTGAGAAGTTGATGACTGCAGAGAGCTAACTGGTAAAGTCCTATTTTGAGCTTCACTGTTTTCTTCTGATTGATACCTAGCAGTCTGCCACCAGAGGGTATTATGAAGTCAGTTCCAGCTTTTCTGTCTTAGAAATTGTTGTCTTCTATTTTAGATGTACTAAAACCATAGAAAGGATACAGAGAGCTCATGCATTAGAAGCCTGTGCATTTCATAATATCTGTGTATTTGCCTTCCTTATTCCTCTGAAAATTGTTATGTTGATGAGGATACTTCAACTTCATTTCTTCCATTTGATACTTGTGTAGTTTGAGTATTGATTTGGTTATTGTTTTGTTGAATTTTTTTTTTTTTTTTTAAAGCTTTATTTGACAGAGAGAGAACACAGCAGGGGGAGTGGGAGAGGGAGAAGTGATGCAGGTCTTGATCCCAGGACCCTGGGATCGTGATCTGAGCCAAAGTCAGACACTTGATGACTGAGCCGCCCAGGCACCCGTATTGAATTTTTTACTAAACGAGCCGTGCTGTATTATTTTATTGTTCAGTACTTAATTACGTATTACATATCAGTATGAATATTCAAATCCTGATATCCAACTTATTGGCTGTGGTCGTGGACAGCTTAGCTTTGAAGATGATGATGATGATGATGATTTTTAAAATAAACTCTAGGGCTAATGTGGGTCTTGAACTCACTACCTTGAGATGAAGAGTCACATGCTCAATCGACTGAGCCAGCCACATGCCGCTTGTTTTTAAATGAGTGTAGAAAAAGGCAAAAGTGATTTCCTTCATGGATTTGCTTTCGTGTTTAACTCGCATGACTATTCGACTTATAACAAGCCATCAGACAAATGTTAATTATTACTGGTTGGATACTCTTTTATTTTTTAAAACATTATTTGAGTTATAAAATTTTGAATCACTGTTACTCAACATATTTTAACTTTTAATACTTTCTGTAGTGGTAATGTTAAACTTTTTTTTTTTTTAATGTTTACTTTAAATTATGTGAAGGCTTTATATGAGTGTTTCCACTAGCATATTTACTGTTTTAACATGAGGAAGTCTTTGTGAGGAGCTGTTTTAGAGTAATGGTGTATATATTTTATTATTATTATTTTTAAAGATTTATTTATTTTAGAGAAAGAGAGCACACACAAGTAGGTAGAGGGGCAGAGGGGGAGAGAGAAAAGGAGAGATGCAGACTTCTCCACTAAGTACAGAACCCGACTGGGAGCTCCATCCTACAGCAGCGAGATCATGAACTTAGTGGAAATCAAGAGCTGGGTGCTTAACCAGCTGAGCCACCCAGATGCCCCTGGTGTGTATACTTTAATTTTGGAAAATATTTAAAGTGTCTTAGAGTATGGAATGGTAATTTGTAGATCTTTGATTAAATCAAAGTCCTCACCCCTTAAACTTTTAAATAGAATTAATCTAGTTTCTTTAAAGTAGATATAAATATATCTTCTGCCATTTCCCGGTATTAACATGTCTTTCATACTGACAGAGACACAGTTCTTGCTCTTAGAGTAATGATTCAGAGACTGGTTTTAGAATTGAGCAGTTTTACTGTGTCTGAGCTATGATTTTATTATAGAAAAGTCAACATCTGTTTTAGTTAATTCAGTGAGGTTTTGTCACAGTTAAGTGAAAATACAATAAGGCTTTTCCTATAAAATACTATTTGTTATTGAAAATATTTCATTTTCATTACTATGTTGGTTGAATAGGATTTGGTGCTCTCTGGAAACTAAACTTAAGGTCATAGAATAGAATAGTATATATAAAATAAAGGACTAGATTATATATGTAAAATAAAGGACTAGATTGTAATTATATAGTTATGTTACTTAAAAATAACTCTGGTTAAAAAAAAAATAACTCTGGTAGTCAAAATGAACATATGGATTTTTGCCTTCTGGCCCTTTCACAAATATTTGGGACAACTGAGTATATATTCTGTGCCTAGGTCCTGTTTTAGGTTCTAGACATTCAGTGAGACGAGCAGATTAGTTATAGTCTATCCAGTTTTTTCATAATATAGTTATACCCCTTTTTAAAGTCTGTGAAAAGTGCTTATTCTGTATCCTTTTTGTTTCTGGAGAGGATAATCTGTCGCTCTTTAACTAATGCTTTATCAATTTTATATTGTCTTCTGTTGTTGACTTCTGTTTTTCCCATTATTCTTTCAGGTTCTTAGCTCCCTGAAATTCTTTTTAGATTAATGTTGAACCTAAAGTGCAACTTGTTGATCACCTCTCCTACTCAGACTCCCTGTTCCTCCTCATAATCTATGTGTATCAGTATAATCTGATCCTTTCAGAGGGTTTTTTTTTTATTATTTTACATAAAAGTATATGTACTTTAGGAAAAACGTAGTGTGCGTATGCGTGTATATCGGTTTTTGGAGAATGTGTAACGTTGTGGTAATAATAATTCTGTGTTCTGTGACTTTTTCTAGTCAAGAGTAATCTTACTAACCTTTTCATGTTAGTAAGATCTACTTTTGAAAAATCCCTAATCTGTTCACTTTTTTCCATCTCCTGTCATCACCTTTGTTTCTTTCAGGTATTCTTTGCTTTTAGTCCTGCCTTCTTATGTTTTCCAAATAGCAGCCCAAACAATATATTAAAAATATAAGCCATGTTAACCTTTTAGTGAGGACTCTACAATGTTTCCTTTTACAGTAAAATCCAGACTTGGCATTTAGAACTCATGATTGCTAATTTCAGGGAGTTTACTTGTTTTGTTTATTGATTTTTTTGTTTGTTTGTTTGTTTCTCTCTCAGGTGTCCTCATCAGTGTCTTGTACATACTAGGTTAGGTGCTTTGTAAATCTTTATTGAGTGCAGTTAATGAATTAACTTGTTGGCCTTGGTGGGTTGTTCTGTGCATGTTTTTATATCTCCTATATAATTCTTCCCTACCAACTTGTTTAGCAACATTGATCTTTATTCTGTTGCTTGAATTTACCAACTTCATTCCCTCAGGCTTTTGCTGGAGATATCTGGAATGCCCTTTCTACATTTTCCCACAATTGGATCTTCCTTGTTGTTCCAGATTTCATTGTAAATGTCACCTGCTCAAAGAGGTCTTCTCTGATCATTCTGTTACCACTTTGTTTTTATAAAAACTCTAATTAAAAATAAAATAGACTAATTTTTGTTTTAAAAACAAGTGACAAATTACATTCTGAAGTTAAAATACAGCAAAATATACAATGAACAATTTCTCTGTCACCTATCTGCCAAAGTGGTATTTATGTATGTTATGTATATTAGTATCTTTATTGTCCCAGCCACTCCTTATAGCAAAATAAGCAAATAGCAATATATATGAAGTAGTAAACGTTCTTAAATCAGCCTTCTTTATTTTTGTTTTATTTTTTTAAACTGGGCTAAGTGGCTTTATTAGAGAAAGAGGATTACAAAAGATTTAAGAGTTGGCCTTGGGACTCTTAAACCAGTCTTTAAGACTTGTACAACCACTGTGTCCTCACCTTTTCGGATGACTTAACTCTGAAAATAAGGCTACCATGTATCAACCACTTCAAATTCCCATGTCAAATTCCAACCCATTCCATCTACAGAGTAACCTACAATCAATCTATACCCACTCTTCATTTTGCCCCCCTTCTGTTTTTGTTTTTGTTTGTTTTTTTTTTTTCTTTTTCTTTTCTTCCCTGTTTTTTTCCTCTGAAATTCTCTGACTCGTGTTCAGGATTAGTTCTACTACCACCTGTGTCCATGACCTCATCCTCTCCATCTGCTCAAGAACTTAATTTCTTTTCTGGCTCTTCACTGTTAACTCTCTGCTGTCTCTTTGGCTTTAGCACAGTCCTGCATATATATCAGGTGCTCAAAAAATATTGGTTGAATTATAGTAGAGTAATGAAGAGTTTGGACTATTGAGTCAGAAAGACCTGGGCATGCATAGTATGTGACTTGGGCATCTCTAAGCTGTAATTTCTTACTCTTTAAAATGGGACAAAAATTATAACTATGTCAAGGGTTGTTTTGAAAATGTAACTAAGAAGTGGAATGTATAAATTTCCTATGGCCATTTTAACGAATAACCATAAGTTTGGTGGCTTAAAACAACAAACTTTTCTCTTATAATTCTGGAGATCAGAAGTTGAAAGTGAGTGATACAGGGCTCAAATCAAGGTGTCAGTAGGGCCATCCTTCCTCTGGAGGCTCTAAGAGAGAATCCATTCCTTGACTTTTCTACATTCTGATGACTGCCAATATTTCTTGGCTGCGTTACCTCAGTCTCTGATCTCCAATCTGTCTCTATGGTCACATTGCCTTCTCTTATGCTTGTAATCTCCTTCCACCTCCCTTTGCAAACTTGTGTGTTTAGGGTCTACCCAGCTAATCTATTTTTAAATCCTCAATCTTAATCATATCTGCAAAGACCTTTTTCCCATATAAAGTATCCTTTACAGGTTCTAGGGATTAGGATCTGATATCTATGGGAGCCATTATTGAGCTTGATATGTGGCTATAAAGCACACAGCATAGTTCCTGACAAATAAAGGTATAAGCAAAGATTTCAGATTCTCAGAAGGATTTAATTATATAGTTAGAAGGGAGCCAGGGAACATGAGAAAAAGGAATTAAAAAAAGATGAGGTAGGGGAAATTAGGGATTAGATTGTATCATTTTATTTAATACAGTGGATAAATGGGTAAAAGTTAGAGAAGGGATTTTTATTGTCGGATTTTGGTTATTTTCCTGTTCAAACACATTTTGAAGGATTTATCTGTGTTTTCAGTATTAAAGTTTATAGCTTAAATAGTGTGGTAGAAAGGAGGTGGTGGAGGTAGAAATATACTGCATATCATTACTGAAAATTGGTTAATTACATTTCTTTTTATATTCAGGAGGTTCACATGTAAAGTATATAAAATGATTAGTGAATGAGATCATAGATTGGATACCAGATTTTTCCTTTATTAGATGAGAATTATTACCATTTAGAATAAAAAAAGTACTTTAAAAATTATTTCAGTTAGAAGAGCAAAAGATTATATTAACATTTGTTTTCTTTTTTCCATCTCCTTTTCAGGTTTTTTGGCATGGACACAGGTTCAGTGGGAGGATTAGAATTGACTGATCAGACTCCTGTTTTATTAGGGAGTACGGCCATGGCAACTAGTCTCACCAATGTAGGAAATTCATTTAGTGGTCCACCTAATCCTTTAGTTGCTAGATCTAATAAATTTCAGAACTCGTCAGTGGAAGATGATGATGATGTTGTTTTTATTGAACCTGTACAACCTCCCCCACCTTCTGCACCAGTGGTAACTGATCAAAGAACTGCAACATTTTCATCATCAAAAAATGAAGAACTACAAGGAAATGATTCCAAAATTCTTCCTTCCTCAAAAGAGTTGGCTTCTCAGAAGGGCAGTGTAAGTGAGACAATTGTCATTGATGATGAAGAGGACATGGAAACAAATCAAGGGCAAGAAAAAAATTCCTCTAATTTTATTGAACGGAGACCTCCTGAGACTAAAAACAGAACCAATGATGTGGATTTCTCCACTTCCAGTTTTTCAAGAAGTAAGGTAAATGCAGGAATGGGTAATAGTGGTATCACCACAGAACCAGACTCTGAAATTCAGATTGCTAATGTTACAACCTTAGAAACAGGTGTAAGCTCTGTGAATGATGGCCAATTAGAAAATACTGACGGGCGAGATATGAACTTAATGATTACACATGTAACATCACTGCAGAATACCAACTTGGGAGATGTCTCTAACGGACTGCAGTCAAGTAATTTTGGTGTTAATATACAAACATACACCCCATCTTTAACTTCACAGACCAAGACTGGAGTAGGACCTTTTAATCCTGGTAGAATGAATGTGGCAGGAGACGTATTTCAGAATGGAGAATCTGCAACTCATCATAATCCTGGTAAGCATTAAGTGAGCTACCCTGTGTAAAATTGCCCGATTCTCTTTTCATGGTAGTAACTGGTACTACCTTGGTTAGTTTATTCATGTAAGAGAAGTTAATTCCATTGACTTTTAGCAGTTGGAAGTTTTTAGCTAATAGGAGATGTAAAGCCATGTATTTCTTTGCAGATCATTAGAAAATTCATCACAGAAATCTATGTTTAAGGGATTGGAATGAATACTCTTTACATTCACTACCACTGGAGTCTAACAGTTTGGCATCTTATATATTTTTAGTATTTACTAGTGATGTATAAATATTGAAAAGAGATAAACAACACACTTAAGGAACAATATAGTATTGTATCATAGGTACATTTAGAATTGTTTTTACTTTTAAAGCGATTTTGATCACTTAATCTAATTTTAATTTTTTCTTAGCATTTTATTTTTTAATATTTGAAGGTTGATAAATTTCTCGACTGTTAGAATAATTTTTATTCAGGTAGCTTTGCTCTGTGAAAACATTAAAAAGAAGTTATAAGAACTCTGGGTTTTTTTTTTTTTTGTTTTTTTTTTTTTTAAAAGATTTTATTTATTTATTTGTCAGAGAGGGAGAGCGAGCGAGCACAGGCAGACAGAATGGCAGGCAGAGGCAGAGGGAGAAGCAGGCTCCCTGACGAGCAAGGAGCCCGATGTGGGACTCGATCCCAGGACGCTGGGATCATGACCTGAGCCGAAGGCAGCTGCTTAACCAACTGAGCCACCCAGGCGTCCCAGAACTCTGGGTTTTTGATGGCCATGACTTTATGTCCCTTTCTCTTTCACTTCTGCCCCCAAACTTTTGTATGTCAGTCTCTCTTATATATCCTTCTTTGTTTCTCTCTCCCTTTCTCATCATTTTAGGCCCATTAGCAATCTTACTGGCCTAGAAATTGTGGAGAATAATAAGGAATGATTCTCCACAATCATTACACTACACTTAGGTAGTGTAGGATGGTATAAAATGCTAGTAATTTTTCCTTTTTTCTTGCTATATTTTTGTTTATGAGAGTAATGTTTAACATAGAAGAATTTTTAGAAAACCTGTAATTAAAAAATGAGGGAAAAAATCCCCGGTATTATTAATATTATTATTATTATTATTTTAGAAGATTTTATTTATTTTATTTGACAGATAGAGATCACAAGTAGGCAGAGAGGCAGGCAGGCAGAGAGAGAGAGAGAGAGAGGAGGAAGCAGGCTCCCTGCTGAGCAGAGAGCCTGATGCAGGGCTTGATCCCAGGACGCTGGGATCTTGACCTGAGCCGAAGGCAGAGGCTTTAACCCACTGAGCCACCCAGGTTCCCCCACCCCCCACCCCCGTAGTATTATTAACTGAAGATTACCACTGTCAGTGCTTTGAGTGGTTATCTTTCAGGCTTTTTCCATTTATTTTAACTTTGTTGAAATGCGACTGTGAATAATACTGCTTCCTGTTTGTTTCCCACTTTACATTGTATTTTCTCATAGCATTAACATTTATACATAAAAGTTTTTTTTTTTTTTTAAATTTTATTTATTTATTTGACAGAGATCACAAGTAGGCAGAGAGGCAGGCAGAGAGAGAGGAAGGGAAGCAGGCTCCCTGCTGAGCAGAGAGCCCGATGCGGGACTCGATCCCAGGACCCTGGGATCATGACCTGAGCCGAAGGCAGCGGCTTAACCCACTGAGCCACCCAGGCGCCCTATACATAAAAGTTTTAATGGCTGCACAGTAGATATGGATATACCATTCCTGTATTTGGTATTTATACTATTTCCCATATTTTCATATTTTGCTATTAGAGGTTTATGTTGAACATCTTTGTTTAAACTTCTCATTTCTTTAGAGTATATTCCTAGAAGTGAAATAACTAGGACAAAGGATATCACTGCCCCATCCTTCCAGAGATTTTTGGTTGAAGAAAAAATGTTTGGTTAATAGTGATTTTGAAAGAAATAGGTTTGTTATTATTTGATTTGGAAAATTTCTCCTACCTTCCAAGACCCTTTCCCTCTATGTGTAAATACATATTCGTAGGTAGATCTGGGTTGGGGTAGGATGTATGTGTGAGTTTGTATGAGCATTTTAAAGTTATAGAAATAATACTGTCTTATTGTCTTCCGGAAAGGTCTTACCAGTTTATACTATCAGCTGTATATAATTAGTTTCTTTCATTGTAACCTTCTGGCTCTCATAAAAGTTTGAGAAATGATAATGCTCAAATCAATTTCAAAATAGTCATTTTGTCTTTATTGTAATTATAAATATATTTAAAACATTAGAGTATACAGAGGAAAATAATTAATCTCACCATTGAAATAGTACGTTTAAGTCTAACCTAAGATCATAGTTTAGGTACAGTTTTGTAAACTCTTTCCTCCTACCATTCCTTTAAATACCTAACAGTAGATCTTGAACTTTTGTTCATATCAAGTCTATATGTTTGCTTTTATTCTCTATTTAGCTGAGTTCCAGCTTTTACTATTTAAATAATTCTTAAGAATATTCTTATGCATGTATCTTAGGATGTTATTTCTTTAGGAATATTGCTGAGTCAAGGGGACATATTGTAACAGTGTATTCCTGGGGGATGCCTGGCTGGCTCAGATGGTAGAGCATGTGACTCTTGATCTTGGTGTTAGGGGTTCGAGCCCCTGTTGGGTGTAGAGATTATTTTAAAAATATTTAAAAATAAAAGAATTGTGTTTCTGTTTACTGAAACTCATACAAGGGACTGTATATTACTTAACAGAAAAACTAAACAGATATACCTTTTGCTCCTCTGTTTTATGAATTAGCTTTTATGTGCTGCTTTTATTTGTAATAGGGAGTTATAAAATCTTGGCTATTTATAATGGCTCTAAGACTGATTGTGACTTGGGCAAATTAAACTGTTTCCCCTGATGTCCTTTGTATAAAATAGAGGGTTTAGACAAAACTTCTCTTCCTTAAAGTATTTTGATGTTGGAAGATGTGAAAATTTGAAAGTAAGAGAAATATAAGAGCTGAAAAATAGATTTAAATTGTGGAAAAATCTTGCTATTTTTTCTAAATCAAGTTAATAGAGGTCCTTAAGTTTAAATAGTTTCTTTAAGTATGTATTCAAATGATAAACCTACAAAATAAGAAATTCTAAGGAACCAGTAATTGTGTTGCAAGAAGCTATTTCTTCTGGCATATTTGTTCAAATATAATTTTCGATTGGAGGCATTCATAAGATGAAATTTTTAGTTAGTGACTACAGTTGACTCTCAAACATTGCAGGGATAAGGGGTGCTAACATCCCATCCCTTACCATACACTTGAAAATTAACGTATAACTTTTAACTCCCCCCAGATTTAACTACTAGTAGCCTACTGTTTGTTTTGTTTTGCCAGTAGCCTACTGTTGACTGGAAGCTTTAACGATAAATAGTCAACACATACTTTGTATGGTATGTATTATATACTGTATTCTTACCGTAAACTAAGGTAGAGAAAAGAATGTTATTAAGAAAATCCTAAGGAAAGGAAAATAACTGTCATAAAAAATCTGTATATAAGTAGATTCATACAGTTCAAACCCATGTTGTTCAAGGGCCAACTGTATTTTCTTCGTATTCTTTAATATTTTTACCTGTTTATTATAACTGGTCCATTACCTTCCTAATAGCAGGATAACAGGATAGCAGGATCCTAGAATGCACTCAGTTTACTCTCTGTATAAAATACAATTTTTGTGGTGAGGGATATTGTGGAGTAAGGTAAAATTTGAGTGTAGTGTTACATAGCCCCTTGAAATCGTTAGGTTGTTGGATTGCGTTGGAACCAGGAAATCACCCTCCTTAAGGTTTTGATAGTAGAGAAGTTTTCCTGAGCTCCAGATATATTTGTACTTCCTGTGGAAGGAAAGAAATTTTTTTTAATAGAAGGGCAACTTTTTATATGTATGGAAGTTCAAAATTTGGAAGAGCCTAGAAAGGAAAAAAAATTACTGAATGGTGGTCTATAAAGTTTCAGAAGGGAAAATGGTTATGGTATTGTCAGTGTAGTGAGGTTTGTGGAGTAGTAATTAGTATAGTAAGCTGGGTACTTCCTGTTAAGCACTAAGGGAGCTTTCTGTAAAGAGAGAAAAGATAAATTACTCTGCAATCCAGAGTTAATGTTACACATCTTTTAATTCTGTGTGATGCTGAAACTGTTTGAAGGGAGAGAGTAATATGATGTTGGTCAGTATAAGTTGGCTTGTCATTTCTGTGTCACACTCTAATTTCTTTGAGATTATGTGGTCTAGAGTCCATGGTACTAAATATGAAAAAAGGTGTTTTTAAGAACATGCTTTAAGGGGTGTCTGGTGGCTCAGGTGGTTAAGTGTCCAACTCTTGATCTCTGGGTCTTGATCTTGGTTGTGGGTTCAAATACCGTGTTGGACTCCACCCTCAGTGGAGCTTTATGAGATAAGCTTTATCAGACCTGTACTAAATTTGTCAAAGGTTCTGATTGGTCAAGATTTTATTATATTTTTATGTTGATGTATGTATTCCTTACTTAAAGGGATATTCTGTAAATTAATTCTTCCTGTCTAATAAATAATGGCTAATATTTTTTAGTACTTCCTCTATGCTAGTCACTGTGGTTTATTGCATGTATTATTATTTAATGTTACCATTCATATGAGGTTGGTACAATTTCCAGTTTAGAGAAGAGTTAGGCACAGAGTTTAAGTAACTTTCCAGTCTAATCAGTGGAGTCTAAATGTCTACCAGGCATTCTTACTCCAAAACTTTGGTTTTTACATCTCTGCTATACTGCTGCCTTATTAATTTCTTAAACTTGTAGAAGATGGGCTGTTAAAACTAGATATAAGAGTAGTAACTAACATGTAATATGTAATAGCATTACATATTATGTAATAACATTGTCAGTGTGTATAAATAGCTGTTTCATTACTTATATTCCTTGTGCATTTTGTTTTTAAGATTCCTGGATTTCTCAGTCAGCTTCATTTCCTCGTAATCAGAAACAACCAGGGGTGGATTCTTTATCACCAGTGGCCTCACTTCCTAAACAAATTTTCCAGCCTTCTGCACAACAACAACAACAACAACCCACTAAACCAGTTAAAGTCACTTGTGCAAACTGCAAAAAACCTTTACAGAAGGGACAGACAGCTTATCAACGAAAAGGATCAGCTCACCTCTTTTGTTCTACCACCTGCCTTTCTTCCTTCTCTCACAAGCCGGCTCCAAAGAAACTTTGTGTTATGTGTAAAAAGTAAGGTTTACCTTTCTTTTTTCTTTTCTTTTTTAATTGAAGTACAGTTGACACATGGTATTACATTAGTTTCAGGTATACAACGTTGTGATTTGACAAGTCTGTAGGTTATGCTTTGCTCATCACAAGTGTAGTTAAGGTTTACCTTTCAACATAATTCCGTATGATTGAATATTGGTGGTATATAATTTAAGGGAAATTTTAAGAGTCTTAGACTTGATCTTAGCCAAAAGGCTGAGAAGTGATTATAAGAGTCTTAGAAGTGAATTATGGTGTTTGAAATATTGGTAAGCTGGTTGTTTGAATGTTAAAGCCAAAATGAAATGTGTGATGGCTTTGAAGATTTTTATTTATTTATTTGTCAGAGAGAGAGAGAGAGAGAGAGAGAGAGAGAGAGAGAGAAAGCACTCAAGTAGGGGGAGTGGCAGGTAGAGGGAGAAGCAGGCTCCTGTCAAGCAAGGAGCCCAGTGCGGGACTTGATCCCAGGACCCTGGGAACATGACCCCAGCCAAAGGCAGCTGCCCAACTAACTGAGCCACCCAGGCATCCCTGTGTGATGGCTTTGGAGGATTCTCTACCACCTGGAGGCTTATGATTAAAAGACTTCCTATTTGGGTAGGCTTTGGGGTTTGTTTGTTTGTTTATTTATTTATTTATAAAAAGATTTATGGATTTATTGAGAGCGAGCGAGCGCATCCCAAGCAGATTCCACGCTGAGCATGGAGCCAGACTTGGGACTTGATCCGTTAGACCTCGAACCTAGGCAAAATCAAGAGTTGGATGCCGAGCCAGCTAAGCTACCCAGGTGCCCCTGGGATTGATTTAAATACTAGGCCTTTGTAATTTTGTCTGTAATCTCCATTGTACTTGAATTTGTCAAAAGACATATGTGTTTATTTGCATTACTTAGAATTTAGTTCTGTATAAAAATAGGTCAAATTTTGTACTGTCTTCGTATTTATTAAGATTATTTTAAATTGGCAAGTCTTTGGATTTTATGTTTTTATGCTTGTTTTGAACATTAAATCGTTAGAATAATCATTAAGATTCAGGTACCAGTTTTTTGATAGCCTTGGAGAGAGACACTTCTCTCTTCTGCCAATTTTTAGGTCTGGCTTCAACCAGTTAGAAATAAGTGGAATATTGGGGTACTTGGTGGCTCGGTTGGTTAAGTGTCCAACTCTTGATCTCAGCTTGGGTCTTGATCTTAGGGCTGTGAGTTTAAGTTCTGTGTTGGACTCCATGCTGAGTCTACTTAAAAAAAGGGGGGGGATATGGTATATTATGTATGTGGTCAAATCAGGTATAGATTTTTTTTCTGTACCATCTCTTGGTGAAGCCCACGTTTGTGAGAATATTTTTAGATCTTAGAACTTTGAAAAAGGCTTAGTGTTCCGTACAAGCTTAATATTGGAACAGTTATCTAGTTTTTTAGGAGTCTTTTACATACTGTAATATAGGACCTTGAAATTCAGAATTTTATTAAAGGAAAACTTAATAGGTGTTTTTTTTTTTTTTTAACTTTTTTTTTTTAACCATTTTATTTATTTGAGAGAGAGCGAGCAGGAGAGAGAGCAAGCAGAGGGGAGGGGGGAGAGGGAGAGGGAGAAGCGGGCTCCATGCTTAAGCAGGGAGCCGGATGTGGGGCTCAATCCCAGGACCCTGGGATCATGACCTGAGGCAAAGGCAGACAGACGCTTAATAGACTGAACCACTCAGGCGCCCCATTTTCTACCATTTCTAATTGCATTTGGAGAGCTGTAGAGAATGTGTAGAATGGTAGGTGGGGTTATTTGGGGTTATGGGTATGGGGGTGTACTTAAGTTCAATTATCTTCTCTAAAGTATATGTCATATTTCTATGACCTAGATCTTTCAAGCTTTCTACTTACCCATAGGAAAGAATTGACTAGGTATTATAAATTTATACCTCAGATTAGGTCTGGACATTAAATTCCATGCAAATAATAACAGTTTTTTAAAAAAAGTGTTTCCAGTATCTGAAAGCCGTGTTAAGGAGTTTGAAGATTAATTGAGTACTGGCAAAGATTTAATAGTATAAAATACTTTAGCTTCTTTTGTGTTCATATTTTATTTCCAAGAGGTTTTAAATAGTAAAAGTGATTTAATGGACCTAAAAATGGTGTTTGATTCCCAGGGTTCAGTTTATGGAAATTAGAAATGTTAGTTATTACTCTTATATTTGATTTCTTTTAAAATGGAATTTTACTTTAAGTTCTGTTTATTTTTCAGAGATATAACTACAATGAAAGGAACCATTGTTGCTCAAGTGGATTCTAGTGAATCCTTCCAGGAATTCTGTAGTACATCTTGTTTGTCTCTCTATGAGGACAAACAAAATCCTACTAAAGGAGCTCTAAATAAATCAAGATGTACAATTTGTGGTAAACTAACAGAGGTTTGTATTTTTGTGCCTCTTCTCTTTAATTCTAACTAATGGGAATATTCTTTAATAATTATGATAAACTGTATCTGTGTATATTTCCTTAAAACTATGGATACATAAAATTTCTCTTATAAATATCCCATTATGTAATCCCATTCTCCCAGGGGGAGAATGATTTAGGAAATATTAAAGTATAATATTAATTGACTCTTTTCTTGAGGTTTGGAACATGTAGAGACAAAACAATAGTGTTTAAACATATAGGCTGACTACCAAAGAAAGCAAACTAGAATGCTTAAGAAGGAGAGCAAATGGAGGGAATATTTTTTGATAACTTCACATTATTAAATGGTATTAAAGTTTTTGAATTTGAAGAAAAAGAAACCTGTGTGCTGTATATATCTCATTTGAATTATGTACTTAATTTTAGTTCCTTTGGATTTGTCTAAAGATTTCCAGTCTGTTTTAGAATTTTATACTAACGCTATCCAAACTGGGTTTTTTCCTGTCATTTTTAGGTATTTCTAGAGAAGTTTGTAGTGATGTCAGTAGTGGTTCCCCCTCTGCCATACATGTATTTCTTGTGTGTATAAAAATAATTCAAAGAAAAATGAAAGATTTTTTATTTTCTCTTTACCTTCCACAGAAAAATCATTTAAGCTTTTTTTCTTTTGGAGCACCTTGTTACTTAGTTACTTGTGATACTCATTTGTTTGTTTGCTTATTTTTAGATTCGCCATGAAGTTAGCTTTAAAAATATGACTCATAAGCTGTGCAGTGACCACTGCTTTAATAGATACAGAATGGCCAATGGTTTAATAATGAATTGCTGTGAACAGTGTGGAGAGTACCTGCCCAGCAAAGGTGCTGGAAATAATGTCCTGGTGATTGATGGTCAGCAGAAAAGATTTTGCTGTCAAAGTTGTGTCAGTGAATACAAACAGGTAATTCATGATCCAATCAAAATTGGCCATTCTCTTGAATATGTTTTAAATTGTAATAGTTTTCCTTTAGCAGCATTTATTAAGTAGTTTTATCCTGGAATCTCATTTAATTCCATTATTGTCTTCATCTCTTGGAGATAACCTATCCCAAATGAATACTGATACATGTAAATTATTGGGCATTGTGTGATTTTACATATAATGGTAAATTCAGAATGATTCCTCTTCTGAAATATTTGTTTATGGGTAGAAGAGAGGGGTTGCAAATAGTGATTTTTTTCAAAGCTTAGCAATGATTGTCTTATATTTCAGTGTTAAGGTCTTTTTTTTTTTAAATTAAAAGATTTTATTTATTTGACAGATGGAAATCACAAGTAGGCAGAGAGGCAGGCAGAGAGAGAGGGGGAAGCAGGCTCCCCGCCAAGCAGAGAGCCCGATGTGGGGCTCCATCTCAGCAGCCTGGGATCATGACCCGAGCCAAAAGCAGAGGTTTTAACCCACTGAGCCACCCAGGTGCCCTGTTAAGGTCTTTTGATTTAGTTTGTTTTTGAATGTATACATATGGTTCAAAAATGTACATAAAAAATATATTCAGAGAAGACCAGCTCTTGTTTCTATTTTTTCCTTTTGTTTCCTGTTCATCTTTTATAGGTATTAGCTTTTCAGTTCTTAATATTTTATATGTTATGTTCTTTTTGAAAAATTAAGATAATATGTAATTCATTCCTAGTTTCTATTTTTTTCTATAGAAAAGAGCATACTGTATGTGCTATCTGTTTTTCACTTCATAGTATACCTTGGAAATTGTTGTATATCAATGACAGGTGAACTTTTCTCTTTTTTTAATGGCAGCTCAAGTTAAATTTTCAGTAAATCTGTGAGCTGGTTATTAAAAACACTTTATTAAAATTAATTATATTAATAATAAACATAATAATTTATATTAGTCTGCTAGGGCTGCCATAACAAAATACCAGACTAGAGGGCTCAAACAACAAATTTATTTTCTTATAGTTCTGAGGCTACAAGTCTAAGATCAAGGTGCCATTCTTTATTGGTTTCTGGTGAGGGTCCTCTTTGGAGCCTTGCAGATAGCCTCCTCCTTGAGGTATCCTCATCTGGTCTTTCCTCTTTGCAAAAGGGTGGTGGGGGGAGGAGAGGAGAGGGGATCTCAAGTATCTCTTCCTCTTACAAGGGAGGACCTTAGTCTTGTCTGGTAAGGACCACACTGTTAGTACTCATTTAAACTTAACTGTTGCCTTATAGGCCCAATTCCAAATATAATCTCATTAGGAGTAGGGCTTCAATGTACGAATTTTGGGGGGGACATAATTCAGACCTTACCAATATTGAAAACAAAATAAATACTCAAAATCTATTACTTCCTAATTATTGTATCTTAATATCTGTATTCTTAAGATTATTTGTTTCTTTTGTGTTTATATAATGGAAATATTACACATAATGGTGTGCTTTTGTGCATCTCTTCCCAGTTTTATGTTTAGTTTCATTTTGTAGCCTGAAACTAGCCATATTGGTAGTATTTTCACGGCCAGTGAAATTGCAAAATGTGCAAATTGTGATGTCTCCCTTAATCTCTGAAGAGCTAGTGGTTAATCATATCCCGGACAGCACTGGTGTATATGATAGTTTGTTTGATCACTTTGCTATTGGATGGTATTGGGGTTATTTCCAGGTTTTTTGCTATTATAAGTCATATATGATGAATAACTTGGTATATACTTTATTCTGTGGAGGTATGGCATCAGGGTAGATTCCTAGAAGCTGAATTGCTTGTCTAAGGAATCCATATGTTAGTTTGTTAGATGTTGTTAAATTCCCCTCTGTTAAAATTGTACCAGTTTGCATTTCTCTCAGTAATATATGTGGAAGTGCCAGTTTCCCTTTGCCTCTCCAGCTGAGAATATCAGCATATCATTCTGATTGGTAAAAATGATATGTTAATATTATTGTAATTGGTATTCCTTTTATTAGGAGTGATGAGCAGTTTTTTTTATTTCAGAACTAATTGTCTCCTTTTTTGTGACTATTTACCCATTTTACCCATTTTTTGTTTGGGTTTTGATCTTCTCAGCTTTTCCAATTAAATTGAACATTTATTTTGGGGTACCCGGGCCTCTGACTGTTGATCTCAGCTCAGGTATTGATCTCCTGGTTGTGAGTTCAGGCCCCTTATGGGCTCAACACTGGGTGTGGAGCCCACTTTAAAAATAAATAGAACATTTATTTTAATAAGCAAAATGCATTTGTAATTTGTTTACAAACAGTTACTTCTGTCATGTTGCAAGTACTGTCTTAGTTGCTGGGAATAGTGCTTGTGTGAAGTAAAGTAGACATAGTTCCTGCTTTTGTAGGATTTGTGTTGGTGTGGCATAGTTAAAATTCTTTAGTGTTAGGAAAGCTATATGGAGATTGGAAGGACCAGACTAATAATAATTTTCAAGACCTCATTATAGTGTTTGATGTTTGATGATTATGTTGCATTTATTATCTTCTGATATGTAGAAGGTTTGGTTGAGAGTCCTGGCTTTAAGTTGGTGTGGGTTAAAATCCTGGACCCACCAATCACCCATCTGTGTCATGAGCAAAATATTTAACCTTTGTGTCTTGCCTCATTTCACCGTGTGTAAAGTTGTAGAATAGCAATCCCTGACTTACAGTGTTATTAAAAATGAAATCTGAGCCATTCTTCTTCATTCTTTTAAGATCCTACTTCAAGAAACTGAACATTACCAATTCTCCATCTGCCCCTTTTTGTTCTCTGCCAATTACTCTCCCCTTCTACCTCCTAAAAAATACACTGTCTTTGACTTCAAACATGGTTTGACTTTTTATAAAGTTATGTAAGTGGCATTAATATGTAATGATACTCTGCCATGTTATGTGTAACTGTGATTGGATGTTTATTTTTTTTTGTCATGTAAAATTTTAAGTTTTATTGTCAAATTTAACAGTTTTTTGTTTATTGCTTCTGGATTTTGTTTTATATACTTCTCCTCACTCCCAGACTATAAAGGAATGCTTTTCATATTTTCCTTCTGTTTGTAAGGCTTCATTTTAATCTTTAAATCTTGAATGCATTTATTTAATGGAATTCTGATATATTGTTGAATTATGGGTCAGATATTATCTGCGTCCAAATGACTGTCCTTGAGAATCAGCATCTAGGTGATGTCAAAATGTCCTATCATAGAACAAGGGATTTCATTCTATTTGTTATATCAATATGTTCCTGTTAAATTCTTAAATATTTTGGGACACCTTGGGTGGCTCAGTCGGTTAAGCGTTTGCCTCGTAGGGCTCCCTGCTCAGTGGTGCTTGTGTGAGCTCTCTCTGTCACACAAATAAATAAATAAATAAATAAAATATTAAAAAAGAAAAAAATAAATTAATAAATATTTTATCTTCTTGTTGCTATTTGATTTTAAAGATTTTGTTTATTTGAGAGAGATTGATTGAGCGCTTAGAGACCTGGGCAAAAGCAGGGGGAATAGCAGATGTGGAGGGAGAATCCCTAGCAAATTCCACACTGAGCGCTGACCCTGACCCTGGGCTCTATCTCACAACCCTGAGATTCATGACCTGAGTAGGACTTAACTGACTGAGCCACCCAGGTGCCCCTGATGCTATTTCAAATGAGGCTTTCTTTTCCATTATTTTATATATGTGCATACATATATGTATGCACATATATATTTTAATTGATTTTAAATGCCTGCTATCTAACTAAATCATCATTATTGGTTAATTTTCTTGGATTTTTAACTAAACCATCATACCATCTGCAGATAGAAAGTTTAGATCTTTCTTTACATTTCTCATTCCCATTATTATTTTGTCTTGCCTGATGGTATTTCCTAATAACTCCAGTATAGTTTTGAATAGTGGAAGTAGTAAACGTCTTTGTTTTTCCAGTGGGAATTTCTTTGGTGTTTCCTTATTAAATTAGATGCTGGCTTTAGGGTTGAGGTAAATAAGTTTTACCATATTAAAGAAGCACCTATTGAATTTTGTTTTCTGAAGTATTTTATCAAAAATTAATGTTGAGTTTTGAAGATCTTCAGTGTTTGTGGAGGTGATTGTATCATTTTTTCTCTCCTTTTAATTTTAATACATGAATTACTTTAATGAGTTATTTTACAACCCATCTAATCATTCTTGCATTACTAGAATAAACCATACCAGGTCATCATATTTCAAATGTTTAGTTGTCATTGTTTATATTTAGTACTTTCCCATTGGTATTCATAAGTGACATTGGTTTTTAATTTCCCTTTTTGAGTGCCCTTTTTAAGATACCAGTGTTTTATTTGCTTTAAAAAATGCTTAAGAGCAAAATTCTTATCTTTTCATGCTTAAAGCAATAAAAATGAAAATAAATTAATTAGATATTTAACTCAAAAAGTTGTAAAAAGAAACTGTGAGAAGAAAAGAAATAAAAATAAAAGTAGGAGTTAGTAAGAAATAAAAACAGTACCAAAATAACCCAGAATGTTGCCTTTATGATAAATAAGTTCTGTGAAAAACTAGACCAACTGATCATTAATCAGGGAAAGGTTTAAAAACAGTGGAAATGGAAGAAAATTATTTAAAAGGGACTACTTTGTATACAACTTTATATAAAAATGTTGACAATGTAGATTGAGTAATTTTCCATGAAAATATAATTTTTGTGTATATGAAAATAGAATTTACCGGACCCCTAGGTGCCTCAGTGGGTTAAAGCCTCTGCCTTCGCCTCAGGTCATGATCCCAGCGTACTGGGAGCGAGGCCCACATCAGGCTCTCTACTCAGCGGGGAGCCTGCTTCCTCCTCTCTCTCTCTCTCTCTCTCTCTATCTATCTCTCTGCCTACTTGTGATCTCTGTCAAAAAAAAAAAAAAAAAGAAAGTATAATTTACCTAAATTGACTCCAGAGCAGATAAAATAAGGCTGAGAAATTTCCATGGAATAGAGGTCGTTATCAGTGAACTACCCCACAAAAAGAAACAGACTCCAATGTTTCGTTTCTTTTCTTTCTTTCTTTCTTTCTTT